>NC_079384.1:9444139-9776139 GCF_021018895.1 Seriola aureovittata
TTATGAGCTGATACTGTGCAATAACAGTGTTGGGTTGAAAAAGTTTAAGGAAAAATAGTGAAAAGAGTTTGGACACATTTCACTTTGAAAGCATTCACTACATGGCTCCTCTTGCAAATGGCTAGCACTAAAAACCTGTAGCCTCTAGAAAGACTGATGCCGCTTAGGAGCTAGCTGCTGTTCCGCTAGCTTCTGGAGCTCAGTGCAGGCTGTCATTGAGAGTATCTTTCATCCGTCTTTCTGAAAAAGTGAACCATGTTCCTCAGTTTGCCATCCATATTCTAAGATACATGAGTATGTACTATGGCACTTTGCTATTAGAAGCTAAAATCTCATTTAATTTAAAAGTTAAACAAAGATTAATTTTCTGAAAGGAGTGGCTCCAATGAAAATCACCAGCTCAGCAGTACACATATGTCATTGCAACTTGGTTTCTTCCAAATCCATGATATCCATCTAAAGTAAATTCTTTCAACTCTTAGCTCTAATCTCTGCACTCGAAAATGTCTGCATAAGTCCAATGGTTATTATAGCCATACCTGAACTCTTGAGTTGTCCATGGACTTGCCTCACTGCTTGTGACCTTAAACCCATCATGGCACAGGGCTTATGGGAAATGGTCTTTGTCCAAGGCTGCTAAAAGCAGAAGTCTTAGGTAAACAATTACAATATATTATAAAAAAAAAGTGCTGTTGTGTTTTTTATAGAAAAATATAAACATGATTTTTTAATCAAGTTTTTTTTTTTTTTTTTTTTTTTTTTTTTTTTTTTACTTTTGGAACAGAAGAACAGAACCTGGATATATGAGTTTCACACTGGCCCTCTTTTGCAAGCTCTCATTGCTGTGTAAGTGTAGGCACACCTTGCATGGAGTATGTAATGGACCTAAGTTGGCTTTTTTACATAATGGAGCATAGAAATACGGGAGCAGAGAGATGGAATAAGGAGAGACACACGCACAAAATGAATTAAAACCATGTGGCTTTTTAAGTGCTGGATCAGTGTTTGAACTTGGAAAATATGTCTCATCATTTATTGAACTCATCACCTAAACTAAGACAAAAACAGATAAATAAAAGGTAGAGGGCAAGACAAGAGTGGAGAATAAAGATAAAAATGCAGGATGGCTGGGAACGAGAAAGGAGACAAACTGAGGACGATGAGAGGACCAGGATTTGAGAACAGAGATACAGTAGATTGACAGAGGCAGTGAGATACAAGTGATTGACAAGGAAAGAGAAAATTGGATTATTCTACTATTTGTTTTCTATGTGAAATATACAGTGGAACCAAAGGGATCTCCTCTGGTTAGCTAATTACTTGACCCACCTTACCAACAACAACAACAACAATTAGGTTTAGAGGTTGTCTTTCAGTAGAAGATTCCTGAGATGCTCGCATACACATGAATACAGCTAGTCTTCCTATCACACATGTTCCAATGCACAGACTCTCTGCCATCCTCTGTTATCTCCCCTTTGCTCTCCCTTTATCGCTGACCTCAACTGTCACATTATCACAGAAATAGAAGAGAAATTGCATGTGTATGTGTGTCAGAAAGTAGAAACAGTTCTTTGTCATTATATGTCCAAGGGGGCTCTTTAACTTTTCAGCCCTTTTAGGCTGGCTTCCAGCTGAGATTTCTAGGCTTTTATCTCAACACTGAGGCTGATATTAACCTAGATCCTATGGACAAAAAATAAATAAATAATTTGAAAGCATTGGGATTTTGTCCAGAGTAGTTTAAGTTACCTACACTTAACCATACCTTAATCATAGAGTCAGAAGATTAGAAAATACTATAAGTAATTTTTTTTGATGTTCTGACTCATTTTAGTTTCTTAACTATCAGTTAGAACTTGTTGATCTTGTGTTCACCATTTGTGTGTGAAATACTTGCAGAGGTTCTCATCAGGAGATGAAGTGCTCAGTTCTGTCGATTTCCTGGTTGTGTGGGTAAAGGTACTTACAAAGATCAATCATAGAATGTGCTTTTAAAGCATATTTTCAAAATTTCTGAACAGAAGCATTTTAGTGGCCCCTTATAGTAACCTTAAAATAAAATGCAGGCATAGATGTACAGTATGTACTGTATTCACCCTTCATGCCATGCTCAGTCTACTCTACTGTCCTTACTTTCTTTTCTCCTTTTCTCTGGATCATGTTTGAAATGTTTTGTGGACTACTTCACTGATTTATGTCTGTGCAAGTTCTCATTCGTCCAGGTCATTGTTATCTCTTTCTCAAATTAAATCAAAGGCAACTGGACTTATATTTGTCTGTGGAAGACGTTTCGCCTCTTATCCAAGCGGCTTCATCAGTTCTTATGTATTGGTCTCTCTATTCCGCACTAGTCTGACCAAGAAAGTGGAGTAGGACCCAGGTATTTAACCTCTTGTGGGTGGGTCTGATTTAGTGTTGCACTCCTATAACGTTGTCAGACTCACAGTGGACAGTTAGAATAAAAAAGGATCAAAATTGATGTAGTAGAACCAGAGACATTGTCTTTTTTTATTCTATGTATTCTTCCATGTCAAAACCTGGGCCTTACGGTGCATTTGGAAAGTGTTCAGACCCTTTCACTGTTTTCACAATTTGTTATGTTGCAGCAATATGCTAAAATTATTATTTTTTTAAATAATTTTTTCTCTCATCAGCATACACTCAATACCCCATAATGACAAAGTGAAAACAGAATTAAGAAAATTTTGCAGATGTATTAAAAATGAAAAACTGAAATATCATATTGACATAACTATATATTGAGATAAGACCCTTTGCTATAACTATATTTGAAATTTAGCTCAGGTTCCTCCGGTTTCTCTTGATCATCTTTGAGATGTTTCTACACCTTGATTGGAGTCCACTTGTGGTAAATTCAACTGATTGGACATGATTTGGAGTCTCACAGCTGACAATGCATATCAAGCCATGAGGAAGACTGAACAGCCTGCAAGGCTCACAGACAAGATTGTGTGGAGACACAGATCTTGGGAAGGATACAAAAAAACATTCTGCGGCATTGAAGGTTCCCAAGAGCACAGTGACCTCCATAATTCTTTTTGGACCAACCAGAAGTTTGGATCAACCAGGACTCTGCTCAGTTTGGCCGGGCGGCCAGCTCTAGGAAATCAGGGGAGAAGGGCCTTGGAAAGAAAAGTGACTAATGACTTAATTGTCACTCTGGCTGAGCTCTAAAGATCCTGTGTGGAGGTAGGAGAAACTTCCAGAAACTACCAACAATGCCATGCGCAACTAGCCTCAAGCACGGGCCAGGGCAGGCTTCAGAGGTCTGGTAGAATCACTTTTTTCCAACTCAAACAACTTTTCAAACATGAAGTCGTTATCAGATTTTGCATATTTGCTCATCCAGAATTTAGTGATGTAGGTTCAGGGTCACCTTTAAGAATGACATGCTAACAAATAACATTTGGCCTTTGTGTATCAATATTCACCAAAAAGTTTAGTCTGAATTTGACATGTCTGCTAATGCTACGGCTTTGATTTTCCGCTTATTTTGGGCAGTACTGCTTGATTGCCTACAGACTTATCCTGGAACGGGTCCTTCACTGTGAAACTCTGGGAAAAGGATCTCATCTGGCACTTCCTAATCCAATCTGTTCCTGGATTCCTTTCTCCTGATGGACAGTATTGTGGCTACGTGGCGGTAGACAAGTCTTCTCCAGATGGATTGGCAGCTGCTTACAGTCAGAATTTTCAATGTGGAGTACCATAATCTGCACAGATGCACAATCCATTCTGTTTGAACTGAGTCAAGTCACAGTGTAAGCAGTCAGTACTGTGATGCTTTTGAGGAAAACCTGCCAGTTTGGAAGAGGGCAATATAAAACTTCATTGTAGCAGTTTTCCCTCAGTACACAATATAAACTGTATGTGATGTCTACATATTTCAAATTAAGCATTTTGTTCAGAGTGGAAGTCTGCGTGATCTTCTCCCTTTTCTTATATATGATACAAGGAAACTAGTAAAACGGAGAGATGATGAGTTAATTTTAATAAAAAAAATGTAAATGTGTAGCTTCCCCTCTTGTATATTTCCAAGGTTTGACAACAGCAACCAGAGGTGAATTGTGTGTGTGTGTGTGTGTGTGTGTGTGTGTGTGTGTGTGTGTGTGTGTGTGTGTGTGTGTGTGTGGTGTGTGTGTGTGTGTGTGTGTGTGTGTGTGTGTGTGTGTTGTGTGTGTGTGTGAGAGAGCGTGTGAGCGTGTGTGTGCGTGTGTGTGTGTGTGCTAGCAGCGTGGCTCTTGGGATGACAGTGTTGTTCTGGGGGTGGGGGATCTGACCAAAAGATAATTTGACAATCATTTTGGGTAGAATTGCAATACACGATCTGAATCCAGGGTATTCCCACACATTTAGTTTAGCTCCTATGATTACATGATTAGTTGTGCATATGGTTGCTTGGACACAAAACCTGTCACTTCAGCTCAAGGCTAAAGGCCCAACTCACAAATCTCTGCATCGTTTTTCCACTCTGATTATATTCTGCAAGTCCTGACTGGAAGTTGTGATTGGTATCTTTCTGTTGCTTTGACACTTATTTCAGATGTTTATCCGCTCGCCACTATTCTTCACCCACAACGCTGATTTTATTACAACCAATCACACTTTTTGCTTAGTTAATATGCAGTATTGGTTTGGACAATGCTGTTATTTATTAATGAGATGCTATACGTAAGTACTTTAATTTGAATGTTCAGTCGCTGCCCCAGCTGGTTGGCTCATCCCACTTTGTGTTTCCCACCGTGTTATTCCACCATTTTGGGCTGCAGCTGGTGACGGTGGTTCTTGTTCTGCTCCGGTGGAGAACTTGTGCCAAACGTGCTGCTACATCAAGCTTGCATAGGCTGCAGAGCAGAACAAGGATTGCTGTTGACAACTGCAGCTATCAGGCTAGCTGTTTAACCATTAACAATGTGCTGGTTAGCAGCGATTGAACTTTTGAATATCTAAATCACCTCATCATCTTTGATGCGATCTCTACAATTAATCTGAAAAATAGATCATATTGGAAAAGTAAGGTCGTCTACAATATAGGATTGTCGGATCGTCCACCCCTAATGGATATTCCTGAAATTTGGTACAGATACACACACACACACACACACACACACACACACACACACACACACTACATGCATGTACAAACAGGTAAAGACATCCATTAAGTGATAGCCATTACGCACATCATCTGTCATACAAACACTCAAAAACTCTGTGTTTTTCCCTCTTGCATACACACTTTGTCCCTCATTCACACACTCATGCATCATTTCATTCTTAATCCCTCTTTTTTTCTCACAGACATTCTCTGCATCCTTCTCAGTTTCCATTTCTCCGACTCTATACACACACACACACACACACACACACACATACACACACACACACACGTCTTAGCTGTCACAGTGACTAATGAGAATATGTGACAGCGCTGGCGGTAAGTGAGACAGAGAGGAAGTGGAATGGAAGGACACCCGAATTTGTCATTGAGGAAATGAAGGGTTACAGGGTTCAGCACTTACCACTTCCTCCGGCCTGACCAATGGCTGATGAGTATTTAGATTAGACTTTCAGACAGAGGAGACCAAACTGGAGAGACTCTGTTGTGAATGTGACCTCTGTCTTTTTTAGATCCATTTATCTTTATCCAGCTTTCTTTCCTAACCATTTCTCTCTTCTTTAATTCGGGTCTTTGTACCTATTTCAATAGCTCGCTCACTGTCATCTCAATCACTCCCCATCCTCAACTTCAGTATCCATTTACTGACTTTTTACCATCACTCACACTTTGTTTGTCTCTCTACCATCTCTGTCTCTGCCCCTGCTCGATTATCATCCTCTCCCCTGTCCATCTGTCTATTTCCTCTCCTCATCTCCCCCTTTTCTTCTTTCTCCATGCTCTCATATTTCTCTGTCTATCCATCTCTCTGTCTCTTTTTCTCAGGTGGCAGAGCAGATTAGTGGTTAGTGAGACCATCCCATTACTGTGAGGTTACAGATTCAATCTCCGAAGCCAGACAGCGTGCACATCAACAGCCATGGGTTCTGTCAAAATGTCCTTGAGCAAGATGCTGAATATACAGCTGCTCAGTCATTTTAAGTTACCCCAAATAAGAGCTGACTGCCAAAAATGTAAAATTTGACTTTTCCCCTATATAATCTAGTATTACTGTCCTTGAGGTTATCCTCAATGCATTCATCTGCTCTGACCTTCAGTCATCGCAAGTGCTGTTATTATACTAAATCAGTGTTTCTTAAAGTAAGGGTTGGTATGCATGAGTCTACACTCTGCTACTGCAGACTCTCTACATTTTAATGAGAAGGAACTGCCTTTTATGGCTTCAACTAAACATTATTTCCTTTAATTGTACTTCCATGACTTCCAAGCAGAAACATTTTTAAAATGGCCACCTTATTATTACAAAATACTACTACTACTACTACTACTACTACTAATACTAATCCTAATAATAATAATAACAATAATAACAATAATAACAACAATAATAATAATAATAACAATAATAATATAATAATAATAATTATTATTATTATTATTACAACTAGTTTAATTATTTGTTTAGGCTGTTTTCCATTTTCACTGATCGTTTCATTTTGTGCAGATTACCCCACAATTTATAAAATGTCCTTCAAAGTCATATTAATTACTTTGTGCTCTATTTTAATTATTTATATTTACATGAAAGGAATCATTCCATTTCCCTGAATTCATCGTCTTTCATTTTATGCTTTTTTGTATAGCACTTTAGGTGTTTTGATACGAGCGGCATAAGCTACTGTACGTTAGTGATTATGACAATTCTGAAAGGTCATGGTGATTATTGAGAAAGACGTCTGATAAATTAATAACATGGTCGTGACAAGTAGTCATATCTGCGTAATAGTTGCACATAATGGCGGTTGCTCTGGCATTGTTGAAGAACCTCACCATCCTCTTTGCTGTTTGCATGTCATTGACGAATGAAGTAGGCTACTGATATTTAATACATGATTTAGCATGTGTTTTACATCCTTTTATTTGGAACTCTGGGTGTGGACTTCAGGTTTGTGGATATGCAGCCAGTTTGATGATGATTAAGATCTAAAACAGAGTCCTGCATATGCATGGATTCATGCAACTGGTAAAAACAATACATATACATAGTTCTATTTTTGTGTGTACACAGTTTTAGTCATGATTGTACACACACTGTTTTATAGATCTAACAACTACTGCTGCATGTGATCATCAGGTCAGGTGATCAGCAGCTGTCTCTTGTAAGCATTAATATATGGAAGAAAAATACTCTTTATCATCTTATTAAACAAATGAACAAATGATTCCATAAACCCAGAACAAATGAGGTTTTGTTTTCTTCCTGTCAAGCACCCAAGAAGACCATTAATCACATCGTCCTTATCTGACTTTCAAAGATTTATCTTGTGGAGAGGAAATATCTTTTTTTTTTTTTTTTTTTTTTTTTGAGGGGGGATGAAAGGAAGTGATAAAAAAAAAAGGGCCTTGATTGTATGAAGGCTTCTTGGAAGTATCTGTCCAAGTACTTATGGTCTGAAGAAGCATCTTTGAAGAAGAGTGTTACATATTTTCTTGGTAATTATAAGTGGACGTTTGTGAATGGTTTGCAGCTTCGCTTTAGGCAACATTTCACCATATCAGAGATGTGTGTGTTTGTGTGTGTGTACATGATCAATATGTATGTATCCAACCCAATGTGTGCAAAAGCTTTCAGCTGCCTTTGATAAGGGTTAAAGATTACGTAACATGCTAAACATTGCAGAGGAGAAACACATACTGTCTCCAACAGAGAAAGCTATGTAGTTCCTCTGATCATGGATAATTTAATGAATTTCTCTGAGTGTGTAGTCCTCAGTCAAACAGTCTCTCGACATGGAAACCAGCTCTATCATTCAGCGTCAAATCTTAGGTTTTTTGCTTCAAGCATTAAGAAGAGATCTTTTCTTGTCACAAATCAAAGCTATGCTGCCCAAGATTACAGGAGCAGCATTTTTCTTTGAAGTGCGTCACATATGCAAGCATTCTCCCTTACTCACCATATGCTCTAAACACCAGGTCTTAGAGAACAAAATCCCTCAAATAGAATCAAGTATTTTGTAAGTGAATATTACAGTTTTATAGACAAATTAAACAGCTGTCCAACTTTCTCGATTCATGTTCAATATCACATTGGATGGGGGATATAAATATCTGCAGTATAAGTGATGTGTGATTTGGCAAAATGGATATTTGTGGAACATGTATTTGATTTGTATTGATACGACTCTGCAAGCATGTGTGTAGGTGTGAATTTGTTTGTTTGCAAAGCACTTTTAACTGTTTGTCAAATTCTGTGTGTGTGTGTGTGTGTGTGTGTGTGTGTGTGTGTGTGTGTGTGATGCCCTTCTGAGTCGATGATTGGGGCCCTATCTTGGCTTAACCTCTAACTTGCACCAGTCAATATTACAACAATTACCACTAAAGCATAAAATGTCAATATGTGACATTTTCAGAGGTCAAACTAGAATATTGTTGCGAGAGGAACCTACGCTGCTATGAGCCAGCTGACGAGGTTCGATCTTGAGTAAACTGTTAAGTCAGACATTAATAGTCATTGATTGATTTTTGGTAATAATTTTGAAGGAGCTGAAGGCCTTGAAAACTTATTTTCTCGATCAGCTTCTTACCATGAACCACAGTTTCCTGCCAGTGTTGGAACTGTTTTACATGACTGATTTTCTATATTTCTGTTTTTTTTTCTATGTTCTAGCTTTAGTAAGGAAAATGTGAAGTCACTTATTTCCAATAAGCATCTGGCAACACTCAGAGTGTGATATCAGTGGGTGGGTTGACTGGTCACTGTCAGTCAAATCTGAGTCAAACCACAACCATACAGTCATGATGATTTTTGACTTACATTGTTGCTTATTTGTCTAATATTTAATTAGTATGAATATTTTATATTACTTGAAGCCCCTGACATGTTTTAAATCTTAAATATTTCACTTTAAATATGCATTACTAAATAAGCAAATAAATCAATCAAAGTTACAGTTCTTGATAAAAAAAGAAGAAAACATTTGTTTTTATTTTATTGAAAGTTTAGCGATCCAAATCTCTCATGTGAATCAACTAAACTTTGGCAGAGGGTAGTGTGTCCATGCCAAAAAATAAGGTTTTCATGGCCTTTAAACTCAAACTCATTTAAACTCAAATACATAATGTCTGTAGTAATTTTAATAATAATCTGTAATTATTGTAAAAATAATGGACTTTATTTGAAGCAATGTGCCATCATGGTTCACTTATTACACTTGAAGTATACTAAAAGTTTAAATGTTGAAATGAGTTTGATCCTTTTGAAGTTGTATGTTTGTGTTTGAATTCAACCGCAAAGTCGAACCCAAAGTGCTTAATACTGAATAACTGTGAAACAACTCCACAAACATATATTCATCACTCTGTTTTTCACTTTTCTGCGAAGGACAGCTTTGTAGTCTCTCTGTGGTTGAAAATTGTCTTTGTCCTTGTCTATTTCTCTCAATAAGACCAGATCAAATGCAGCACATCAGGCGGTCCACCATCATTTTGGTCGTCCACAGAGAGGGGGAGAGTGAAAGACGGTTTATATCTCAGTGTGCTGGCATTATCTGTTTATACAGAGCGACATAAACATACAAGTATCCTGACTTACCAACACAGTGGGAAAGAAGATGATGGTTATCACAAACCGGGCTCTTTGTGTTAGTGTGTCTGTGAGGCAGACAAACAGAGACCTGCGTAAATGATGTGAAATTACTGCTGTGGAATGAAGGTCACCATTTTAGCATATCTTATTGTGCTCTTTGAAACAGCCAAGGAATACAGATGCATGAATAATGCATTCACAGATAAAGTCACCATGTTTGATGCTGTTGAGCCAAAGTGCAACTTATTATTTCAGGAGGTGATTGACAGATGATAATGACACGTTGTATCATGAATTGGCTGTTTGATGTCACGCATCCCTTTGAAGTTTGGCTAAAAAAAGACAGATCAAACATAAACAAACATAGATGTGCCAAAACCTAACAGGAAAGTGAAAGTTTGTATTTAGTAGTGATATTCATCAACTTTGCTCAGAGGAACAATTTTCCCTCACTGATGCTATATTTATATTTTACAGTGAAATATGACCTCAAATATGAGTTCCAACTTGTTTCAACAGTTTTTGTTGCAAACTCTCTTTCTCACACAAACACACACACTATGACATCCTGAGTTAAATGCTCCCAGCCAAGCAAGCTAAAGTAGTGTATGTTTCCCTTGTCAACAAGAAAAACAGAGCAGAGCACCTGTAGCAGCTTTTTAAGAGCGCTAACATTCCTGTCAGAGCCGCCTGCACAAGTGTTTCTGCTTGCCTGACGAAATGTGCAAACACAATAATGAATGTACCACAACAATACACAACAAGAAATCACACAATGTTTTTCATTTTATTTTAATTGTCCTGCATACAATTAAAATCCCTGTATTACCTCTGCTAATTAACTATTTGCATCAACTTTCCTAATCATGTTTAGCAGTCATACAGCTATCAGTTTCTGGCATTATGAAAACATTGTTTCAGGTTATAGAGAAGCCATTATGCCGATCGCAATTATGTGAATTGAGGTAGACAAAATATTAGGAACACCTCTCACTATTCCCCAGCACAATTCAGCAGCTCCACAGATTACAGCCGCCAAAATGACCTTGAAAATAAATCAACACCTCTCAAACAGATTCAATAAAAACTCTACATTATAATCCACATGAAGGGAAGGTTTATTGCAGGCCTGTTGTATTAGAATGCATTGCTTTTATAAGTGTACCTAATAAATTGGAATGTAAGGGTAGATTAATTTGTTCACTTTGGCATAGCAACCCTTTCCCTAAACTGGAGAATCAGTATACAAAAGTACAACAAAGTAAACAAAATGTAATGAGAATATTTAAAATGTATGAAGTCATCATAAATATATAACATATACTATGTTGCAGTAAATGTGCATTAAATGCATATTCTTGAGCTTGAGTATGTCACTGTGATTTTTCTGTCTTTGTTCTTTTTGTTACTCTTTATCTCCCAGTGACTCTCTCTCAACTCCTCCAAATGCTGCTTAACCCCCCACAGTTGCCGCCTTCCTTGTTTTTCTTTCTTTCCCACCATCTAAAAGGAGAGATGTATTGTGGGGTTGTGTCAACATGACTTCTTATTATGGGGCTAAGTAAGTGTAAAATTGACTTTCGGCCAGAATGTAACAACTCACTGAAACCAATTGTGGTGTGAGTCTGCAGGGTTGCGTCTCATTGTGTGCTTGTGTGTGTGTATGTGTGTGTGTGAGAGAGCATGTGCTTGCATATTTTTTTTTGTTTCTCAGCATGTCTGCCATTGTGCATGGCGAAAAGAGCGAGTTTTAAAATCAGTGATAAATTTGTCTTTGAATATCTTGTCAGAGATGTAAAGGGTAGAGGAGAATATATGTTGATGAGCCAAAACATTATGACCACCACTGCCTAATATGCTGTTGGTCCCTTGTGTGGCACCACAACAGGCAGGTTGGAGCTATGAGACTCCTGAAAGTGCTTTAAAATCCTGTAATTCTCCCACATCAAACACAGAGACTATGATCGTCTAATATATCACAATGTTTTGGTTCCTTGGTGTTATTTTACCCTTTGGGGTTTCTTATGTACTGTGCCTTTATATTACTTAAACAAAGTGGTTTTGCACAGAGACAATGTATATACATGACATTTCAACTCAATTTAACATGCTCCACTAGTCAACATACTCATTTTCAGACCTATATAGCAGTTCCCTCTTTTCTGGTCCTGTTTGTTCCTGACTCTGCCTCGCTGGAGTGACTTCAAGCAGTGCCACCCACACACCAAGCAATGAAATCTCTCTGCATTAGTTGAGGCCTTGTCTTCTTGTAAGGAGAGTGTGCTATGTGATCTCTCAGTAGCGTGCGCCACACAGGTGTGTAGCTGAAGTTGTGTCAATTTGAACTTTGACCTGTTTGCTGCTAGCCTTTCAAAGTTCAGCTTATGATCTTACATGAGTTGACACAAGAGGGAAGTGGAGGTAGAGGAGAAATATAATACCTCTGTAGGAAAACCAATTTTCTGTGCATGTAAGTTCCCTTGTAAGTTGATAAACAAAAATGGGAGACATGCTGCTGTGTCATTATTGAAAAGTATATATATTTTGTTTGCTATCAAAGAAAACATATTGTATTAGGTGCTTTTGATTTAGAACCATGCACCCAGTTTAGCAAACATTTGCAGTTTATCGGTGTATACACATGTTTTATTATTCTGAGCACATGGTTTAGCAATCTGTGCACAAGAATTTCCGCACCAAAATTACATTTACCATATCACCACCAGGGATCTCCAGAGTATTGAATTCCGTCTATGTATTAATGTTTTGTTCTGATATAGAATATTACATAGTTTAACTTTAAAGTTTGCTCAGATTGTTTTTTTTTTTTTAATATTTATGTATTTCAGTTGAACCTTGAACATTGACCATCTTCTTCCAATTGTACTTTAGTTGGCTAAGTAATAAGCATTTGTAGCAAACTGTGTTACATAACACTAATTTTCAGAAGGGCAATAACGTGAATCTGCTGCATGTGTCATTAGCTCCTCCTAATGTTTCAACAGGTACTTGTACTTGAAAGTCACTCTCTATCTCTATTGTTATAATAGGAAACTGTCATCCTCAATTTTCTTGTCATGATTGGCCAGCTGATAAAAACAGCAATTGATGTCATGTGTGCTTTTCTGAAAAAGGTCAGCTGTTTTTAACTTTTGAAAGCGCTCTGCTCAGCCAAAAAAAAGCAGCTTGGTACACAGCTTTTTAAAGGGCAGCCATATTCTGAGCATCTCATTGTTTTCTCTGTAAAGACACACACACACACACACACACACACACACACACACACACACACAGCAAAGGAAAAAAAAAATATGCACTGCATCTGCTCTGTTGTGGGACACATGAGCGAGATGGATGTCTGTATTAAACCAGCAAGAATGGAAAGAATGGAAAGACGATAACAAAGAGGAAATGTGATGGAGATAAGAAGGGAGATAGAGAATCGAAAGATACAGAGTGGTAGATAGAGAGCCAGAAGAAAAGTGTGTGAGAGAACTAATGTAAGAGAAGTAAGAGACGCAGAAATAGGTTTTGAGCCCGGAGTAGTGTAACCAAGTGAATGAGAGTGATGCAGATAGGAACGGACAGAGAGGAGGAGAGATTGCAGATGTCAAGTTGACGGATGGGCTGACATTTCTCTTGCCCTCGCTAATGCTGTCTCACTGCTGACACTGCTACTGTACATACACACACACACACACACACACACACACACACACACACACACATACACACACAAACAAACACACACAAGCTCTTTAAATTTTTATCTTTATTGAATCTTTCTCGCATTTACTTTGACATAAATTTTCATCCAGACTCGCCCGTGTGCTTACGCATAGTTTTCTTCCCTTATTGTCATTGTTTCTTTTCTTTACACTCAACATATACACACACACGCACATGCACACACACACACAAACACATCTAACAACTAAGAATCTGTCTGCTATATATGGATTACTCGTTTACTGGACCTACAGTAAATGAGTAATCCATCGTAATTGATCGTGAATGCAAAAGTAGGCCTGCAAACCAATTTTGGGACAAAATTCATAAAACCAGTGAAGGCCATTTATTTTCGACTGGCATAGGTGGAATTATGGGTCATAGTTTGCAGTCAAATCCTTCTTTGTCTGCCTTTTCTCTCCTGGGGAACAGTTTGTAACTCGTTTTTCATTGCAGGTAATATCCAGAGTAATCCACATTGGAGTTTAGTATGTCATTAGAAAGTCTCCCTTTTCTCCCACTCCAGGGAACTGAATGCAGAACTACAATTCTGTTATAATGCAAATAAAAAGGCAAGGTTATTTGTACTGTATTTTTTCAAACACCAAGACAATTTAAAGTATTAAAGCATTTGTTAAGAATACTATAAAAAGAAAGGCGAAATAAATTAATAGAATGTAATGTAAGAAAATACGGTAGATATAGAATAGAATAACAGACAAAGAAAATCTTGTGGAAGTCAAAAAGCCCAAAACTTTTTTACAGGTTTTTAATTTTCACGTACAAGTGGCTCGATTTGCACTTTAGACGTCTTTTGGAAGTTCTGTTTGCAGCATAGTAGCGAACTGGATATGTGGCATATCGCTGACTTTAGGCAGTCATTTTTTATTGCTACAATTTATATTCTTCAAAAAAAAAAAACACACACACACACAAAATTTGTCAGGCCAAAGTAAACATTTAAAAATAGGAGAAATATGCTCCATTGTTCCTGTTCTTACTTGCGCACTAGCTTCAGCACTTTGAATATGCTGTAGTTATCTAATGATCAGTCCACTCTGTTGGAGATGATGACATGGACGAGACAAAAATCTTCAACAAATCTTGTGTGAACATGAAACCTATAATTATGTTTGAGGTGATAAAAGGTAGATATAGTTTTTGCGTCAGTGGGGGTGCAGAAACTATTATCCGAGTCCATTAGTTTTGTATTATTGGAATCAATGTGAGCAATAAGTCTTTCATCTTGTTGCCAAATAGAATTTTATAGCTTGTCGTCATTCATCTATTGAGTTTACTTATATCCAGTTACTTAATGGCTTTGAGCACTGACATATTAAATCTATAGCACCACGGTTATTTTTGTCTTGAAAGATTTGTACTAAATGGAGCGTAAAGGTTAAATAATAGAGTCCCTAGAACTTAACCCTGGAAGATTCCACATGTAATGGTAATTCATGTTTCCCTGCCATCTTCTTAGCACATCTTATACAGGGTTTAGTAATTGATGGCTTTATTATACAAAACATAAGCGATACTCAAATGTAAGTTTTTCTAACCTCTTTCTACATCAGTCATATAAAAACAGTGTTTCAGCAACTGCGGTAGGTTAACACTGGAAACGTTGAGCAACAGTACTGCCTTCTGCCATGAACAGGGTCCAATACAAAAATAGTAAGTCAGACAAAAGTATACTTCAGGTTGCAGTTACTCATGGAACAGGTTCAAGTGATCTGTTCAGTCACACACATTTTAAATGGGTAACTAGAATGGGTAAATGAAAAGGGTTTCTAGGAGCCATCTAATCTTTAACTGGAGTGAGAGTTGTGTTTATATTTTCGTATTCGATTTTCATGGACAGGATCTCAAGGTGCAGTCATGGGAGGGGATGTGTCTGGAATTTTAAGTATCACGCGGTCTTGAGTGTAGATAAAATAGAGTGTGAGATTGATTGGCAGATTGGTGTGGTGTCAACTGTAATGCGGACACTGTACCAGACCTTTGTGGTCAAGAGGGAATAGAGCCCGAAGGCAAAGCTTTCGATTTACCAGTTGATCTACGTTCAAATCCTCACCTATTATCATGGGCTTTGGTTAGTGAGAATGAGATTACGAATACAGAATGAGTTTCCTCCATAAGCTTGCTGGACTCACCCTTGTAGATAAGAGTAAGGAGGGGGACATCTGGAAGGAGCTCAGCAAAGAGCTGCTGCTTTATCGTGTCAAAAGGAGCCCGTTGAGGTAGTTTGGGCATCTGATCAGTTTGCCTCCTAGGCACCTTCCTTTGGAGTTTGAGCATGTCCAAATGGTAGTCAACACACTGGAATATGGAGAGATTATTACTATCTCATCTGGGAATGCCTCGGGATCCACCAGGAGGATCTGGAAAGTGCTTCTTGGGAGGGGAATGTTTAGAGTACCCTGCTTAACTTGCTGCCTCTGTGACCTGACCCCCGATAAGTGGCAGTAAATGGCTGGATGGATGGATGGATGGATGTTTTTCTGTCTTGGTTTTCAGAGAAAGGTAATGCGAGGTGAATCCAGGTAGGACTTGTATACTCTTCCTCAAAATGTTCCAAAAAATGTTAAATTAAATTCTTTTTTTGTGGCTTTGAAGTTGTGTAGGCTATGATCAAAGGCAGGGCTGTGAGCCGTATTCCTGCCATTATGAGGTATCCTCTTGACTCCAAATATTTATGTGCATGTGTTCCACTTGAAGAAAAAGTTTATGGTCTTCTGTATTTAAGTTTCATGACCCAAGGGCCTACAAAATGTATGAGCTGAGCTTTTATCGAATGTAGAAAAATGCACAGCTGTCAGTCTGTAAATGTTATGTTTACTTCCTGAGGAGAGTTTCTTGAGTTACGTTTTCACCTGATTATGCAGCTGTATTGTACTGCGTCCCATTAAAAACAACACAATTTGCCATGTGGTATTTAATGTCCCAGTCTGCTGAAAATATAATCAATAGGATATGCCCAATTTATTTTAATCCCAAAACCGAACAGTATTGGACCGTTTTATTTTGTTTGAGAGTTACGGGAGCAAATGAGGAAGAATTAGTCCCCAGGGTGATGTCATTGGAGGAAGCTAAATCCTTGTTGTCTTAATTAAAGCTCAGTGAAAAGACGAAAATTAGCATGGCCCAAAGCCTCTATGCACAGCACCATCGGGAAAATAAAGTTTTCAAGCTAATAATTATGTTGATTGTGCTTGGTCTGAACAAGGCTTTCTGAGAATACAAAGCAAAACAAACCATTACAACCATCATCAAGGGAAAAGGCAAACTCTTTATGGAGCCATCAGTCATGCATAAGTTAGATACAAATCACATCTTGGATATATTGCATGTTAAAAGAATCATAAATTAAGATAACTGGCTCCTGGCAGGTACTTTGCACTTATCCATGTACAATGTATAGACTACAACTGCCAACCCTTTGCCTCCTTATGACGCTGAAATTAATACACAATTCATTTATGTGGGGTTATGTAAACAGCGAGTCACTGCTTTGTTTGTATCTATTTACATCATCTGCACATTTATTATATTATATAATTATTTTATCGATGATCCCAATGGTAGATTTAAGTGCTTATGTTTGTAAGTGCAAATCTTGACATCTTTTGAGGTTTTTACAAGACATTACCATCACAGCATCACAGTACTATTGTCTTGTGCTAATAGTGAGTAATTCCTATCTACTGTACTTGTCATGCAGAGCAAAACACATTGAGTCCAAAACACTGCAGTCAGACAGAGCATATTACTCCCATTTTTGCTCAACTTCAGTGGTTCCCACTTGCATTTTGGGATTGATTTAAAATGTTATTGATCACATCTAAGGAACACTTTGGACTAGTGTCCTGCCAAAAATCCCCAGGCAAAACGCCTTCGGTCATTTCACATTTGAGGCTGAAGAGTAATGCTAACCTTATAGTAGATGGCATTTGAGGCAATTTCGGAGTCTGGCACTATTTAGCAAAGTCAGGGCAGATATTGTTGGATTCTTGTCATGAAAGCTGGGAAGTGTGAGTCCTTCTTCTAAATCAATCTCAGTATATTTTGGCCTTCATCTGTATTTCTCTTTCGTGAATGAAAATGATTCATCAGGTGAAATCAGCAGGGGATCCTGGCTGTCCATGGGGTTCCCCCGATTAGTCTGTTTCTTAGAAATGAAAACATATGGTCCTGGTAATGTGACTACTATTGGTTACTGGTTACTACTGGTTAATTCTTGAAGCCAATTCACACAGAACATGAGTTTGCAGTTGCTGAATATGCAACAGTATATATATACTGGTACAACAGATATCATAAACTGACCAGGCTAGGATTCCGTGCGCTAATTTGGTTCAATGATACTGTTGATCATATTGATAACCTCTTCAGCCATCATGCATCCCTACCAGCTCTTGGCGACTCCAGTGGAGTTGATAAATGTAGCACTTCATTCATTTAAAAGAAAAAAAAAAAGAATCCAGCCAGTGACTGGATTGGTCACCAGAATGTAAAAACTATTTAGTAATGCTGTAGAGCCAATGGTAGAACGGCTAAAAATAAAATTCACACATAAAATAGAAGTAATGCATATAATGGAACAGGGTCCAGGTGGTCAAATAAATCAAGTAACGTTAAAGTGTCTCTGAAAAAGTTGAGAGATATTTACAAAAATCTGAGAAGCGCTCTTTGGCTTTGAAAATGCACTTTGGAATTGTTCCCTAACTTTAACTCATGATTTAACCATCTATTGTATATAATAATTCGCTTGTTTATTCAGTGCTTTCTATTGGTAAATGCTCTCTTTTCTGATTTCACGTATCCTCTAAGATGTTCACCATATACCAGCACACATCTAATGTCACTCATTCATACACATGCACACAAACACACACAAGCAGTGGTGGCATATGCATGAGGAAAGAAACACACATAAAATGCTGTGGTGTATTTTCATCATGTTAAACACATGCATGTACACACGTAGTATATACACACAGTGAGTATTGTGATTCCTTCTATTGGTGGTTGTGTGACAGCTAATTAAACCCTTCACTTAACATCCTCTTCTGTGGCTGACGGACATTATTCACTCTAATCTCAACACATAACACACACACTAATCACACACCGAACCAGATGCACACATGAGCACTGCTTTTCTGTGGTGTGAAATGACCACTGTCTCTTCTCGGAATACGTGTAACCTAATTTTTGCTGGAACGCACACACACACATCACACACACACACACACACTCATTCATCACTTCTTTTGCCACACACACACACACACACACACACACACGCACACACACACACACACGCACACACTATTCTCTAAGGCTAACAGGTCACTGTCTGTGTGTGGAAGATAATAATGAATGATGGTTTTTCTGTACACACACACTAATACAGTCTAAGGGGTTAAAGCACATATTTAAATGACTTTGTCCACGATTGTGTGTGTGTGTGTGTGTGTGTGTGTGTGTGTGTGTGTGTGTGTGTGTGTGTGTGTGTGTGTGTGTGTGTGTGTAACATGCTGATGTCAAGTGTTCATTTGACAGGGCATAAAGATAAATATCGTCCCACTACCGTCTTAATCACATGACCTTTACAAAGTCAATCAAAATGGATTTATATACTCTGTACGCTTTTAGATGGTGATAATGCCACAAGATGGGAGGATGTTTGAAGATTGAATATGTATTTCAGATCTTTACTGTGTAAATTCCATTGCTTGATTATAGCTTATACATCAACAGTGGAGTTATTCCATTTTAACTCGATTGGTGTCTTTTGAACTCAGCCTAAATCAGAATCTTCTGTAGGAGCTTGAAATTGGTCCATGCATTTTAAAATGTTAAAATATGATGTTTATATGTGAATGCCACACAAGCCATTGAATATTTAAGATAATGATGCTGAAAGAGGGTGAAGCTTAAGAGAATGGTGTGTCCACTTCTTAATAGCCTTAATGTTTTGAGTCATTACACAGACTTAGATTAACACGTAGTTATCTGCACACTTATTCCCCTGTTTTCTTTGTGTCCCTTTTGTGAACTGTGACCCAAGCTTTGAAAATTAATCATATTTGATCAAATTCTTTGGATTCTGTCCTTATTTCCCATTATGACCTGAGAAACAACATATTACCCCTGGGAAGTTACATATTTGTGTTTTCTCATCTGTGCACCATCCTCTAAAAATTTAAATTTTATGTTTGGTGTGATGACACACTCACTTTCATGTGTTCTTTTGTTTGAATTTTTTGTCCTAGATGTTTGAACCTCCCAGTCAGGTTTTGTGTTTTTACTCTAGGGAAGTACAACCAAATTGTTTCTTCTTTTTTTTTTTTTTTCCTCTTTTTTTTCCAGATATTCTTCCCTTAATGAAGATATATTTAGGAAGGTAGTTAAACAGAGCTTCAGTTCTGTCACTTGACACACGCTTACTGTATATCCTAATTTGTACGCTGCCATAAAGAATTTCACTTTTACTCCTGGGAATTAAGATTTCTTCCCTTGTTAGGCTGTATTTTTGTAATTAACATTTCATTTTTTAAATGTCAGGTCTCTCTCTTTTGCTTTACTACTATACAAAAACATTTCTTTACTCTTGGGGGTGCACTTTTTTAAAGTTCTTGATCAACTTTTTTTCCTAATTTATTCCATCTATTTCAGTTATAGAAGTCAGTCTTTTTGTTCTTGTGATTTGCCATGAGCCCTCTCCACATTAATGATCCTAAATGTCAGCACATTTACCTGCATTTTTTGTTTGTATCTTAAAAAAATACCTAAGTTAAAGCTCTTAAAGCCTCAAGTTTTATTGGATTCTTAGGAGTGCAGCCATCTGGTAATGACTTAAGTGTATTCAGGGGAACCTCACACATGAGGCGATTGATTTTTGCTTCTCGTATCACTTATAGGTATGATGGAATGTGAGACATTCCAATTTCAAGTGGAGACTCCAGTGAGTGAATATTTGACCATACTTGCCCTCACTACTCTGTCACAAAAAATATGGCAGAAACTGTTTTGCACACAGAAGGGACTGAAACACAGGGCTCAGACAGAGTGAGGCTCGATACGGACTTAGGTTTATTGGATTGGAATTTGCTGGTCAGGAGTGGGAAAGGGAGTAGAGAGAGTTGCTGATGTGAGTGTGGAAGGAAGGGTGGCAGATAGTGACTGACTTGACAGCTGGCAAACAGGCGCAGAGGCAGTTGGGAGAACAGGCGAAGAGAGGAACAGGCTAAAAATTTGCAATGCGCTGGGAGAAACAAATTACTAGAAGCAACAAGAGTCGGATCTTACAAAGTAGATATAATAGATGGGGAAAACGCAAGGAAATCCTGGAAAACAACTTGGCGTAGAACCACAGGTGTAACAGAAACACATTGACACTGCAAAAATTCTTTGTGCTAAATGCTGGATGTGAATATCAAAAATCAACCTTAAGGTAGTACAGTAAAAGGTAGGGGATTGCCAAAGCTATTAGGGTTCATCATTTGGGGACCATGAATATGCCCAATTATGAGCCACATTAATGATTAGATGTTGAGAAAACTTTGAACTGATTGTTTCAGTAGAAGGAAACTCAGGTTTACATACACTGTATAAAAAGACACATAACCTTTTTTTTCTCACTGTCTGACATTAAATCAGACTAAACTTTTCCTGTTTTAGGTCAGTTAGGATTACCAAAATTATTTATATTTAAATGCCAGAATAATGAGATCATTTTTTAGACAATTTTTTATTACTTTCTTCAAAGTCAGAAGTTTACATACATTTCATTAGTATTTGGTAGCATTGCCTTTAAACTGTATGACTTGGGTCAAACGTTTTGGGTATCCTTCCACAAGCTTCTCACAATAGTTTGCTGGAATTTTCGTCCATTCCTCCGGAGAGAACTGGTGTAACTGAGTCAGGTTTGTAGGCCACTTTGCTTGCACACGCCTCTTCCGCTCTGCCCACAAATTTTCTATCAGATTGAGATCAGGGCTTTGTGATGGCCACTCCAAAACATTGACTTTGGTGTCCTTAAGCCACTTTGTAACTAATTTGGCGTTAATGCTTAGGGTCATAGTCAATTTGGAAGACCCATTTGCACCCAAGCTTTAACTTCCTGGCTGATGTTTTGAGATATTGCTTCAATATTTCTACATAATGTTCTTTCCTCAATATGCCATCTATTTTGTGAAGTGCACCAGTCCCTCCTGCAGCAAAACACCCCCACAACATGATGCTGCCACCCCTGTACTCCACAGTTGGGATGGTGTTCTCAGGTTTGCAAGCTTCCGCCTTTTTCCTCGATGGCCAAACAGTTCAATTTTAGTTTCATCAGACCACAGGACATGTCTCCAAAAATTAAGGTCTTTGTCCCTGTGTGCATTTGCAAACTGTAATCTGGCTTTTTTATGTTGCTTTTGGAGTAATGGCTTCTTCCTCGCTGAGTGGCCTTTCAGCCCATGTCGGTACAGGACTCGTTTCACCGTGGATAATGACACTCTCTTACCAGCTTCAGCCAGCATCTTCACAAGGTCTTTTGCTTTTGTTCTGGGGTTGATACGCACATTTCGCACCAAAGCACGTTCACCTCTGGGACACAGAACCTGTCTCCTTCCTGAGCGATATAATTACTGGACATTCCCATGGTGTTTAAACTTGCGTATAATTGTTTGAACAGATGAACCTGGCACCTTCAGGCATCTGGAAATTGTACCCAAGGATGAACCAGACTTGTGGAAGTCCGCAATTCTCTTCCTGATATCTTGGCTGATTTCTTTTGATTTTCCCTTGATGTCACACAAGGAGGCAGTGTGTTTGAGGTGTGCCTTAAAATACATCCACAGGTGTGCCTGTAATTAACTCAGATGTTGTCAATTAACCTATCAGAAGCTTCAAAAGCCATGACATCATCATCTGGGCTTTCCCAAACTGTTTAAAGGCATAATAATCTTAGTGTATATAAACTTCTGACTTTGAAGAAAGTAATAAAAAAAATTTTTAAAAATTCTCTCTCTCATTATTCTGGCATTTAGCAAATATAAATAATTGTGGTAATCCTAACTGACCTAAAACAGGAGAAGTTTAGACTGATTTAATGTCAGACATTGAGAAAAAAAAGCTTATGTGTCTTTTTATACAGTGTATGTAAACTTCTGGTTTCAACTGTATCCTCTGGGAATAATCACAGACTCATCGAATTGATCCTAATCTCAGCAGTCCTTCAGAGGTTTTTACTTTCTGGTGAAAGTTTAGTTTTTCTTGCTCACTATTGTTACCTGGACATCCTAACTTTGAACCTAAGTGTTAGTTTTAGCAATGTATGTTTTTATTCTGGCCAGTGTCACCCAGTTGAGGATCCACAATATGATTTAACTCTCCTTAATCATTTCTTTATGTATACTTCCAATAGCATATATTACAGTACTGATTGTATTTTTTTAAAGAATAAGGGGACTTTTATTCAGAGTGAGATGAGTTAAGATGAGTTGAGACAGACAGGCAGAGTGATAGATACATTGTCACAAGGAAGCCTATTTTATACATTATAACTCTGGAGTGCTTGTTATTGTTTAAATCTAAGCTCAGTAGTAAAAGGTGTAAACTTTGACCCAAGCTGGTGTTCAGTTATATACAAAGTTCTAGAATTTTTTTTCTGTATTTCGACGCAAGCATCTTGACAATCTTGAAAATACTTGATATGATGATTGATATGTAAATAAAAAGGAAAACTATCTGTTTTAATGATTTTGTCAAACATCACACTAGTTTATTAATAATGAATGCAAATATATTTAAAAAAGAAAAAAAAACACTTTCAGGTGAGGCTTGGTGCCCAGTGTTGGCTGCTCAGCACAATTTACAAAGCATTTATAAAGCAGAAAACACATAGGAAATAACTATAATGTCCCTTATATTTGACACTGCATTTTGGATCCTGTCAAATGCATGAATAAAAAGGGAAGATTCCTGAAATAATTCTTTTAGTATTCAAGTAAAAAGTAATGTTGTTGCTGCCTTGAGGAAGATGAACAGCTTGGCTAATTATCTGGTTCTTGGGGATTCATGTACAAATTAAAAAGGACATTTCATTTCAAATATAGCACTCTCTGATCTCGCTTGGCAACATTTGAATTTATTAACTTTAAGATTTATCAACCAAAGTTACTTAAAACATCAAAAGAGGCACTAAACAGGAGCTGTGTAATGTGACTTCTTTTCCCGCACACCTACACCAGCATTTTGTAGGTATATATTTTAATCATAAAATGAGTTTTGAAACAAATCTGTGAAATTTCTTTTGGCTCTTAAAGATTTGATGTTCTAATTGTGAAGATGTCGATTTGTGACTGTAATAGCCCTCCCCAAGTCTGAGCCAGAAGAAGTGAGTAACACACTCCCTCCTCTCCAGCAAACCTCTCTGGTGGTGCCCTTGACAAAAGCACTTAACCCCACCTGCTCCAGCTGAGCTGCACTGTAGCTGTATTGAGCAACTCCCTGGAGTCACTTTGTGTAATTGAATAAGGGTGAAAATGGGTGGTATTGGAAAAAGGAGTGTTCCCAGTGGTATTTGGCTAAATAAAGGTTTGAAAAGAAGACTGAATGATGAGACTATACTTTGTTATAACAATTTCAGCCGCTTTTCTGGTTTGTATTTTTATAGATTCTCTCATTTTAGTAAATGGATGATTTTCAACAAGAATTTGCAGCCTTCGTGGTGCTCTTGTCAATTTCTCGACACAGTGATGTAAACCTAATATCTGTATCTGTTTACTTCACTAAAATATGTATATTTGTATCTGTATTCTTATTCATATCAGGAAAAATAATTGTTATTGCTTAACTTCCTGTTGCCATTTATACTCCTTGCATTGGGCTTATTTTTGCACTGGTGATTGTACTGAGATGAGGCCCTGATGTTTGAAGTAGGTCTGATATGTTAGTTAGTTTATTGTGTTAGCATGTTAACAAGTGCTAATTACCGCTAAACACAAAGGCTGAAGCTGATGGTACTGTCATTAGTTTTGCAGGTATTTGGTCATCAACCAAAGTAATCAACATTTTGACAGAGGATCACCACATTAATGACAATTTCATTGTCTGGAAACCATAAAATTATGTACATAAATTTGTGCCAGTCCCTTCAGTGGGTGCTGAGAGATTTCACTGGATAAGTGTTTTGTTGATGGCACTAGCTGATAAGTCAGGGGGATCACGATCACCACAATCACAAGGCTGCATCTTCTGGGGACCATGAATGTCTGAACAAAATTTCAAATGACATTTCAATGGACATTGCCAACTGCAAACCCATGTAGCTGGCATGGCTTAAAGGCAGAAAACGGACCATAATAGCTCACTGAGCCATATTGTTTTTTTGTTTTTTTTTATGGAACTTGTGCATGAAATGGGAGAAGGTCCAGAGGAATAAAAAGCTGGTTGAAAGTATCTATGAAAAACAACGAGAAAGCCGTTGACAAAAAACTGACAGGCTCTCTCTGCCATTTTGCATCTACTTTTGAGACGGTCCCTAACGTTATTGAGTTATTCTCGCATTTACTGTCAACCACAAAAAAGGAAACTCAGCTGTTCATATCTGAATAATGTACTGTATTTGTATTCATTTACATTCCTTTTCAACACGTTATACAGTAATTTAGATGTTTAACATTTTTTCACATTACCTTTATCTTTCAAATGCACTTCTAGTTAAATAAACACAATATTACCAAAACCCCAGTTACAATGCTCTATAAAACTTAATGAGATGGTAGTAAAGATGACATTTCCTGTCATGTATGCTTTTGTCTCCAACCCTGTGCACCTGAGTGAGTAACTAATTAGTAGTATCATTGTATAGCGTCAGCTGTCTAACTGCCTCACTAATGGACTGAAACAGTGCCTTACCCACACTGCCCGTCATGCTGACTGACATGACCGATACTTTGTGTGACTGGCTGCATGACCATCTGACAGAGCAGCTAACTGACTGACTGACTAAACAACCGAGGATCTGAGGGAGTGACTGTGGCTGTGGGGGCAGCTGATCGACTGTCAGTAGACTCTAAATACAAGGTAAGCAGCCATGCGTGTCCATGCCATGAGCAGGCTGAGTGACCAGCGGGCTAATAGCATGACCTCCTGCGTAATACTATAAGGAGAGGAGGTGGGGTGACAGAATGAGAGATGGTGACAGGGAGAGGTTGAGGATGTGCATGGCGAGCACAAGAAATATAGACAGAAATCGTGAAAAACTGTGGCAAGAAAATAGCCTGAATTTCTTCTTCTTTTCTTCTTCTTCTCCTTTTTTTTTTTTTTTTTTTTTTTTTTTAAAGTGCTGTCATGGCCTGTCGTCACTGGAGGCATTCAGGTAGAAGACCTGACAGACAGGGCCACACACCTATATTAGAGGACAAAGAGGAGAGATTGGTGAGAATGAGAGAGAGGAGGTAAAATAGTGAAGGTTCGTACTTCTCAAAACCGAAGAGAGTGTGAGGGAAGAGAGAGTCAAGATAAGGGAGAAGACTTAGAGATGTGTTAGAGAATTTTTACGAGTTCATGTAGGTGTAATAGCAAAAGATCGCCTCCATGTCCCTTTGGGCTACAAAAAATATGAATTGTGGCTGTGGTCTCGTTTTGGTATGTTTATGACTGCAATTGTGTGTCGACATCTTTGTACTTTGACAGTAAGTGTTCATGCCAAATCATTTTTGTGATTGTGATTCATTTGTGTGTGTGTGTCTTTTTCTGTGCCCCCCAGGGCAACACTGAGTTTCCTAGAGGGCGGAAGCAATGATGACAACTATTTAATTCTCTTGTGGTGTTACAGTAAGAATGATAACACTAACATGGCACTTTTGCTAAAGAAATTGCCTGTAACCACAAATTCAGATAGAGGAAGCACTATTGAGGGTTTTTGCATTGAGCCATCATTGCTGTATTGTTGCTGTGGGAATGCATTTTCTGTTACATTTGGAAAAAGACACAAATGAATGTATGCTATGGCCAGGTATGTTTGCTCTTGTTTAGTAGCTCCCCTTATTTAGCTGAGCTGACAGCTTAATGCAGCCACATCAGGATACTAAGCTTGAATGGCATATGCGTATTCATCCGTCACATTCCACATTGAATTGTGTTCATATTTGAACCACAACAGAATGATGTATCCACAAGCAGTTACACATACACATGTACACTTTTTTTTACTATTGTACATTTTTTATAATGGTAACATGTTACCTCCTGCACTTCCCACACTGTCAGTCCCATTTGTTGCAAAGTAAAACCAACCCTGTTGCCAGAATAGAACACTGACATTGTACAATTCTGCAAAACCCGGAATTAAGTTGAACGTCCAGTGCCAGTGTTGATGAAACTACTTCTTCCTACTGTACAGGATGTGTGCATGACGACTCAAGCATGGCTAATGTTCTGGCTTCAGTTTAATAACATTCGCTACAGGTCTGACAGGACTCAAACGTCAAGTTGGTGCTACACACACCTGTACTTCCTGCTTTGCTGCATAAAGGGCACACTGCTTACTGCACTGACACTGGGAAAATGGAACTAGATATAAATCATGTGCTGCACATTAATCTTGTATGAATGTAATTCCTCACAATCCTGGGCTGGTAAAACTGCACACAGACGTGTTATTGGGGCGAAATCTTAGCCTTTCAGTGCAGCGGTTGGTAATACTCGTATATCCTTGAACTTTTGACAGTTGGTACAAAGAGGGATATAATGAGTGGGACCTCTTTGTGAGACTAGAGGAATCCACTATGAAACAGCTTATTATGATGCACAATGCCATGATTTTCTGGATTGATGGTGTTTTTGTGCCAATTTCATTCACATCAAAATATCAGTGCCACAGTCATAATAGAGTTAGAGAATAAAACATGTTTCATTTATCTAAAATTTCATCAGTAAATGGCACATTTCAGTGTCAGGTCACCTGAATGAAAGAGATAGTTCTTAGTTTTACCAACTTACCCATTTAGCAAACAAAAAGAAAAAAAAAATGAAGTGGAAGACGAAGAAGTGTTAAAACAGCTCCACTTCACCATATGACATGAATCAATGTTTCTGTGGTGAACTTGGTACGACCAAAAATCTCGGGGTTACACGGTGTGTTTATGCTGAGGGCAGCAGCTCCTTTGAGTTACTGCTGGTTACAGCCCTACTTTTACTGTGCTGGCTCTATGAGCTGTAGATTGTTTGTGTCAAATGTGTAGACCAAAAAACTGCAGGAAAGTTTTGGTTGGTCTTAAATATGTCAGTATTTTTGTGCTCATATGGACTTACACACAGCCACTATGCCACTTTGCTGCTTGCTAGTCCATTTTCTCTGCTTCTGCCTGTTTTTGTAACTTTGTGGCTGCAAATAAATGCACTTGCACCCAGCTGTGGTTGTGTTTATGCAGATCACATGCCGCAGGGCAGCCTGAAATTGTGCCTGTCTTATGCCTTTTTGCTTGCTCAAACCAGCCATTTTTGCACATGCAGCTGCAAACACACCTGCAAACACAACTTTTCTGAGTTGTCACATTGCTTTGACCTTTTAGCCTTTGACACAATGGTGCCTAAACTTAAACTATATTTCTCATTATACCGTGTTTTTATTATGTGACTTACTCTTGAGCATATCAGAGAAATGTCTCACAGAAAACTGAACATTAGAATTTGACTTTACAACTTAATGCTCCAAAGACTCTTTTATATATATATATATATATATATATATATATATATATATATTTTTTTTTTATTCATATGATGATTTATATGATATGAAACACTATGCGATGCCTTCAAAGTAAGAGTTGCTTTACCCCTGTGTTGCAGTTTAAGAAACAACTGTACAAAGTTGCACCTACGCGCTGTCCAGTCATTTCATACAGTTTGCTGCTGAACAGAGTCTCTGTAGTAAATGGGGGTTAAGTACATCACTCAAGGGCAAGTAGATGGCAGTTGCAGAAGGAGCAAGGAGTGCTGCCCATTCAGTGAAGTCCAGATCTTCCCATCTGGTCTGGATATAAGCCTGCATTTTGAAGGATACTGGGACTCCTTTTGATATTTTATTCAACTAAAATGACCCTGTTTTCTGATCTATGCCGTTAAGAGATTCAGCAAAGAGGGAGACACACACTGATGACAACACTCCAACTTGCTGTCCTGAGTTACCCTATGCCAGTATGCAGTTTCTAGTTTTAGTTTTTATGAACAGTGGGCCTTTTAAGTTGAAAATCCGCTCTAAGGAATTCTAAGCAAGTAGCTGAAAAACACACTCTATAAAACCTTCTCACACTCATACTTCACACAGTCTGACACCCTAAATATTTGGTCACAAACAGAGTGATTTCAGCCAGTGTCTGTCTGTGTCCTTGACTGTGCTTCATTGTGCATGTACATGCATCTGTCTGTTTTTTCTTCATCTCATTGAAGGACTGCCCTTATTCCTCCAGTGAATGCTGTTGTGCTATTAGTAAGGCTACACAAACACACATGCTCACACACATACACACACGCACAGACATCTTGATTGTGTGACAAGGTGAGGAAAAACTCAGGCTGATGGATGCAATTTTCCATCCAGCTCTTCTTTTTAACTCGTCCTCTATTTACCCTCTCTAACTCATTCTGTTGCATTTTTGGCACTCTTTTATTTATTTTCAATCTGCTTGTCCAATTCAGGGGTGCTGGCAGAGTTTTCCATAAGCGCCGGCTGTCGGCAGGATGGCCGGACATTAAAACATTTCCAGCCAACTACTTTCTCACTGTTTCAAGTCACGTCGCCGTCACTTTTTATGACCTTATAACCTTATAACTTTGAGGGATTTTAGTCATCGGACGTCTGGATCTTAAGTTATCAGAGAAACAAGCTGAGCAGACATCCCCTCCTGCAGCCCCTCCTCATGTCCTGTGTCCACCCAATGAGTGAGTGTTTTTACCAGTTCTAATTACCTGGTCTGTTTGTTTTGGTAGGGAGGAGACCTCTGCAGATAATTCAGCTCCCAGTGAAGACCTCCTCAATGACTGAAACTGAAGGAATCCTAACAAGCTGAACATAGAGAAAGAAGGTGAGTTAATGTTTGCGGCAGCTCAGCTAACAGCCTGCAGCCCCTCATGATGTCCTGTGTCCACTAAAGAGCGTAAGATAGACACTGATTTTTAACATAAAAATGCTTTATTCAGTGTTTTTACTGGTTTTAATGGTGGAGGTGGAGATAAATAATAGCTACCAGTAAAAACCTCCTAAACAATGTACAATGAAGGATTCCTAACCTGGAAATAAAACAGCAATGAGATGTTTAACAATGAAGACATCTCCCATAATCCCACACTAATTCAAGACAACTTCAAACACCATCTTGTGATATTGTGATTGAGAGACCCTTAGCTGCAGAAAGTGTGTCGAATTTTTGTTTACTTTGTAAAAGGAACGAGGAATTTGTTACCATCTTTACTTTAAATAAAAAGAAAATAGAGAGTAGCCTCAAACGTGTGTCATGATGGACAAGTTAAGCTCATGTTGCTGAACAGCAGCAGAGGCACAGACTTACAGAATTTAAAGCAACAATTTGACAGTCAGTTTAGGAAGTAGGGAAGTGTTAGATGAGAAGAATGATAGCACTTCCATCAGAGCGAGAGAGAGAGACTTGTTACTTTATATTCATTTGAATTTTAAACATGAATAAAAAATTCTGTTGCTAAGTAACACTTTGCATCCAAAATTTCAAAAGTTTTTTTCTTTGGACTTTTGTGTTTGTGGAAGTTACAGTTTCTGTAGTTTTCTGTTTAACATTGTGCTGTTACTAGAGATGTAAGAAGACATGGACATGTATGGTCCTCCAGTGGATCTATCTTTTAGATCTCTGGCCCAAATTTCAGGTAAGATCACTGTCTGAGCTTCTTAAATTGACAGTAGTTGCTTTGTTTTTATATTTTCTTCTGGTGTGCATAATATTTCCACTGTTTTCTGTCGGAGTTAGCTTTGAGGTAATAACAGTTAAGTATGCTAACATTTATCATAGTATTACAGTGCCGTGGAAGGGTGTTATTTTTATTTCAGCTGCATTTCCTGTTCAAACCCTTAGCTGTGTATTCCTCTTTGACACATCGGTCAGTTGCAAGATTTCACGTGTAAAGTGCTATGATTAAAGTATTGACACATACTGTATTTTCCATGTTGTAACAAACTAGATAGTGTTGTAGTTACTGAATAGGACACCTGAAAAAAGACTACACTGTTAAAGCTTTTGGTAGTAAATATACCGAAGACTCCTCATTTCTTTGCTGAAGTCTCCAGTGCTCCAGTCTTACACCTAAAATAAAATAAAAATAAATCTACACCTAAATAAACCAACAGATGTCTTTTAGCTCCAGAAATATGAATGTGAATATTCAAGAAAAGCTTGCCAGTACTTTATATCACAGTAATGACTTTATTTGTGGTTCAGATGCACTGGCAGCAAAACCCCAAAATCGCCACCGGTCTGCAAAAACAAACTCGGAAGGGAAGTATGTGTGTTGCTCTATGATTCTCAATAACAACAAGCTCCCAAACCTTGTTGGCTTCCTTGACGTTCTCAATCATTTTGTGGACCAACCATTGAAGCTCATGTGGCTGGACATGTCCTTCAACAAGCTCAAAAGCATAGACCCGGTGAGATTTCTCCCTTCCGCCTTTTCATAGCTTATTTATATTTGCATGTTTGCCTCTTTAAGTTTTTCTTTCTTTCTTTCTTGGATCACACAAATACCACTCATGTCATTTGAATACAATTATATTTGCTTTTATCCAAAGCCCAAGAAGAACAAAGCCAATTACATTGAAAAAGAGAAATGTTTGACTAATTAAACTCTAATGAAAGATCCACATTTAAGAACCAGCTGAAACAAAAGCCAGTACACCCTTCTTTAGAAAGATTGTTTTATTTTTTTTATATCTTGTATGTCTGCCTTTATTTTGGAAGACAGATTTGATCCTTCTGGGCCTGGATGATACCAGTCTTGATTTTGTTGTTTTACCTTCCACTTTAAAATACTCCAAAAGTGTTCTACTGAAACAAGTCCATAATTGTCCTGGTCATAGTTTTCCAGTTTTTGAGGATAGCCACTGCACCCTCTGTTAATGTCAGTGTGGCTCTTCCTACTTCACTGTCTTATCTGGGCACTTCACACCTACTAATATTATTTATGCATTTACATGTTATTGATTTCAATTTACAATTAAGCTGATTATGATAGAGTGTGTTTGCATTCCAGGTTTTGTGCAAGCTGCATGAGCTGCGTGTGCTGTACTTGCACGGCAACAGAATCACGAAGATTGCAGAGGTAGACAAGCTGAAAGAGCTGCAGCATCTACGCACCATCACGCTACATGGGAATGAAATCGAAAACCAAAAAGGCTACAGGTGGAGACTGTTTTGATTTTGTTTCAGTTTACACAGCTCATTTACAAACACATTCTGCTTGGGTGAAAGATGTTTGGCTGTAAGATACAGCCAATTCTTGCCGGTTAATAACGGGCTAAATGTGATGGAGCAGAACAAATCTGAAACACAGCCTTGTACACAAAGTTGGTGTTTCACACTGCAGTTATATACTTGATGATTCTTGAAGGTTACAGCTAGAGGATACAACTGCTAGAAGTCTGCAGTTACATTGTTTGTGCATCTGAAGTTTGTGAAAGCAAGTTGGCTGATAACATTTTAATAGGTGCTTAAATTGAGATCAGTATTACTCATATTGCAATGCATATCAACACACACACACACACACACACACACACACACACACACACACATACACACTTACACACATACACACACACACACACACACACACAGAAAGAAGGTCGCCCTTAACTCGGTAGATTTCTCATGCATTCAGCCTCTTGATTTAATTTTCATCTCATTTCATACTATCGTTTATGTGAAATAGCAGGAAAGTACAGACAAGGTCTACTTTGCATAGAATTAAAGATATCTTTCTTATTCCACATTCAACGCACATTCATTGTATTGAAGTGCTCAAAATGTCCATGTAGAAGCTAATTTAGTGTGTACATGTTGTTTGTTTTTTTTTTGTAGGAGATATGTAATTTCCAACTTGACTCAGTTGAAGATGATGGACTTCAGTGCTGTAACACGTGACGAACGAGTGATGGCGGGTATTTGGCGTCACAGCAAGATCCAAAGCAAAGGCACAAAGGAGAGTTCCCACGACTAATTCAAATACATAAAATTTTTCATTTGAATTAACAATCCTTAGTTGACTGTAAAAATCACTGTTATTGTTTTCTTTCCCTAAAATATAATTCTGGCTCTAATACTAATGATGCCACTAATGCTCACTGAAAAGAAATTACTGGATATATGTTGTGATGTTCTTGGAGTCTGGAGGCTCCCTGAAGTGCCAGCTACCAGCGAAATCTACTCTCACCTCTGGCTGCCTGGCTCTTTCTTTTGAAAGAGCCATTGACTGAACAACATAATGATATTACAACTATGATGCTCAGTTAGTAATATTTGACCATAGAAAGTATTTTGTTGAACTGGTGATAAAATATGAGAATATTTGCCTGTTTACAGATATTACTAATATGAACTAGTCTGTAACAGCATTATAGACTGCCGTTCATTTAAACCAACCATTCTGCTCTTTTGATTGAATTCAATTTACTTTTACCCCAACTCCCTTTTCACAGTACACAACCTCAATGTTTTGTTTTGAACTTTAGTTCTAATTATGTGGCAATGAGAGTACAATTATTGATCACCTGAACTGACTGAAATATCTGTGTGTATGTGTGTGTGATACTTTGTGTATATGTAATGTAAGGATGGATTCTACCTTGGATTTGGCATCAGTGTAAGGCAATCAGAATCCAATTTACAGACATACACATGCATGCGGGGTCATGCGCATGCACACACACACACACACACACACACACACACACACACACACTAGCAATATGAATGTAATACGTTCAGTTTACTTTGTAAAGAGCTTTGGGTCTCTGCTATTGCTGTTTGGTCTTGTTAGTGAAGAAATGTGGACCATAAATCAGCCCTGAGGCTGATTTAACTGGCTGTCCTCCAGGCTCTATTTGGTGCAGAATCGTGTATCAGTGTTTTCCCCCGCAAAATCTTTAATTGGTGGGATGGAAATCCTCCTGAATCAGCATTTAGGCCACGTGACACAAAAGCTGTGCACTGAAACCAATACTAATGAAATTGTTTGAAACTGAATGTAGACCCTGCGGGACTAAACAATGAAATTGATACTTGTGTAAAGTACTTCTGCACAACAGTGTTTAGACTTCAGTTTCCTTTGAAATTTTTACTAACATGGTTCCTTTGAAACAGCATTTAGACTGTGTGTTTCAATCTGTGCAGTGAAGCCAATATCAATGAATTTATTTCAGTCAGGTTGGCAGCTGCTCTCAGCAGGATGGCCCGCTTCGAGTGTATGGTGGATGAGAAAACAGTTAGATGCACTTTACAGATTTTGACTTATGATTGGTCTGTAGTGAATTACAGTAGGTAGTATACTGTAATTTATCAACCATGTGAAGTGATGTTCTAGTTCTTAATGAGACATAGTAAAACTAAGATAATATTTTCTAAATTTTCCACGTGTATTTCTTTTTATTTCACACTATATACAGTATTTACAGTTTGAGTGCTCTATGAAATCTTTTACAGTAGATTCATACTGTAATGGACAACCTAGTTACAGTGACTAGTTCAAATAAATAAAATTTTCATTTGAATTAACAATCCTTAGTTGACTGTAAAAATACACTCATTATACTGAGATTCCAAATTTTTTCAAAAACAGCGTCTTTACAAAACAGCAATTCAGTTTTTTTATTTGGCACAGAGGGACCATCACTTTGCAGCCAATGGGTAAATGAAAGAAAGATGCCAATTTTCAACTATTCATAAGGAGAAACGGTAAAACAGCCTGAGATACCTGAAGCTTAAAATTTTTAAATCCTGGATCATATCTTTATAGATTTAATCGACATTTATATCAGATGTGATGTGTAGTAATTAATCATTAGATTATTAATCACATTCCCCATCCATAACTTTTAATAAACAGCTTTTCTGAGTCATGCATGAGGAAAATCACTCTCCAAGACCAGCTTATAAAATAATATTGCTATCCTGAAGGTACAGAGTGGCAGGTACAAAATATACTGCACCACAAAGATGCAGCCAAAGGCAGATAATGTGCTTTTATTTTATTGTGAGCAGTTAAGTTGTGATGTTGTGCCTGATTAATAATCCCTTTTTTAAAATAAAAATTGAATGGTAAAATTGTAAATTAAAATGTAACAGTAAAAATGATTTGTAACCAGCCAGTTGAATGCACTAAAAAGGACTGAATGCTTTCAGGTGACTGTGTGCATTACATTAATTGAGGAACAAGGCTTTTATTTAATCTATGAGCAGCACAGACAGAGGTTAGAATCTGCCATTATTCTTTATAATGCTGCCAGGGAAAATATCTGTTTCTTATTGGCTGGCAGGTGTCATAAAACTGCATTAAGACACCAGAGAGTCAACAGTTTACTCAGTGTCACATGATGCAATACACGTTCAAGGAATGAATTGTGTGTAGTGCACAGGTCTTGGTGACTGATTGCCAGATCTCACGGTGTAACTGCACTGCTGGGGTTAGAAACACACTATCAGTAGGTGTGTGGCAGCTGGTATAAACCACAGATAATCAAATTACCTGCTTCCCTTTCCTTTCAAAACAGCAGTGTGTGCCACGGCTATATGTCAATTTTATGGTAAAAATAAGAGCCCAGAACTGATGTCCTTGTGCTGGAGCTGCAAACAAATTCACGGCATCTTCAATTAAAATTAACACGTCGTCTTCCTGTCTAAGAGGAAACCAGTGTGTGAAACAATTCACCCTCCTGCATTATTGTCCTAGCTAAGTGGTCATTCACTGTGGTCACTCACCACAGCTACATATACATATTGTTACAGAAAAATAGGCCTTCTTTACTCCCATGTGAGGGAAATATCAAAGTCAAAGCTGTCATCCACAAAAGGACAGCGCAGAACTGCACCTAGCTCCATGTGGCTTTGATGTGGTCTGAGCAGGCAGGCGACATGCACAAATCCCAGTAATCCTCAACTCTAAAACTGTACTGCTGCACTGCTTGATCGTCACTGACACACACCCCCTACCGTTCCTCTCCTCCCACTAGGTGCAGTTGTTCTCTGCTCCCTTCGGGAGATATGACATCACTACAGGACGCAGACGGTGTTTATTCTGCTCTGGATTCTGCTTGTCAAGACTCATGCTAAACCAGGCAGTTGCTGCATGTTTGCAGGTTTGGGAGAGAATCCACCTTGGCTGTCATAAAGGACAGAGTCCAGAGAGCATTATTTTATGGGCCCAGATGTGTTGAATAAATCATTTTCCCCAGACCTAATTAAACACTTACTGCCTAGCCCTGTTAAGCTATTAACATCTGCTCTACCAAATGAACTAGGAAGGGCTCCAGCACTAGATGGATTTAACAATGGCAGGCAGAATAAATATAGCGCTCTGTTTCATGTTGTTCTTTCCTTTTTCCATTTTCTCTGCTCGCCTCTCCTTTTCTCTGTTTATCTCTCGCTTTCTGTCTTTGTAATTGTCTTAGTGTCTGCTGCTCTCGCTCGTAACATTTTTTTTGTTTGACTTAGTTGAATAACTGCGTCCTCTGCTGCTTCTGTTATCAAACAGGATATAAATTATAGAAACCATGGTGGATATCATTCCATCAGTATTTCTTACAGATCTTTTTTTTAAAAAGTAAATGGCTGATATTCAGTCATTGACATAAAGACCATGCACGCTGTCATAAGATGTTTCTTCAAAGGCTTTTGGGATGTAATTACAATAGAAACTTTTAAAGGAAAATAGCCGCAAGCGGCAATTTGTGGGTTCTAACCTTTTTGCACTCAACAGAAGCAAGGAGTGGGTTTCAGGCTTAACAAAGCTCAGCAAAGTTACTGAAGCTAGTTTCACTCTGTTCAAAGGACTGAGACCAGTCTCTCACTTGTTTCATCATCACAAATGTATGCAGGAAAAAAATTCAATTCAATAGTGTTCATGTAGTAAATATCATCATATCTTGTCTACCATGTATAATAAATGAGTGTGTGCACGCGCATGTGTGTCGGTGTTGCAAGTGTCAGTTATATGTTGGGGATGCTGACGTGACACCATGGTGGGGCAAATTCAATTAAATATTAATTTACCACTACTAATACTACTACTAGTAATAATTATGATAAGAAGATACATTAATGTGAAAATGAGCCAAATATCATGTTGACACTGAGATCTCTGTCAAATTTCAGTTGTTTGGTGTATTCAGGCTTCCTCAGTCTTTAATTGTAGTCAGTCTATTTAGCGCTGGGTCCAGTTCAGTTAGTTTTGAATCCATTTTCAGTCCAGTGAAATGTTTATACAAGTTAAAAGTTTTCTTTTAAATATTATATTCTTTCGCACTACATGCACTGTTTTTCCTCATGTTTTTTTGTACAGTTGTCTTCTCATTTGCTGTTCTTATTGTATTGTATACTTATCGTATTATCGCTGTTCTTATTGTATTGTATACTTATCATATTCTATATTCATCTGTACTACTTTGACTCTTTCTGCTGCTGTAAACCAAATTTATTGTCATCTTATCTTATCTTATCTTATCTTAGACTTCTGCGTGCACCCGATAATTGTGGTTCTTGGCTTGTAACACAGCGCTACCACACTGGTATGACCTGATAAGGGGATGAAGGGAAGGCGTCTTCTTCTCCGGCTGGATGAAGTGCTAATGGTGGCTTGCCATCTCCTTTGGCAAGGACAGAATCCAGAATCCAAGATCCAAGGTATCCTCAATACCTGGGCTCTATAAAAAACAGACCTCTTTTTTGAGGTTAAGTCTGCATAATCTATGGCCATAGTAAATCAACAAATCATTATCTCTCAACATGCCACTATAATATACTAGCAATTAAGTTGGTTAACTTGTTTTAACTGTACAGTATCTTCTTTTATTAGTTGTGTTTTTTCTTTTTATTGTCAGTAATGAATTCTGATTGCAAACGTAAAAATTGCCAAAATTGCATTTCTAGGTCTCAATTACAGCACAACTATCTGGCCAATTGGGCCCATGTTTCTTGGGAAGCATTTTCACATCATTTCCAGTTATTGGGCCAAGTTTCGTGTTACTAGCTCTAGCTCATGGCAATTTGAGCCCTTGCATAAGACAACAAATAATAATAAACTGGCACAAACGCAGAGGGGTTCTACCCCTCCAGGGTTGGAACCCTAAATATTCCTGTATTTTTCATCTTGGGTCATGCTAATTTTGTTTTCTGTAGATTTGAGAATGAAACTGTTACATAAATCATTTCAAACACTGAGTTCTACCAAAAGTAAACAGAAATTATTAGGCTGGATTATCTAGGTTTTGTAAGTACTTAGAGGGCAACCAGCCAGGATTTGAAATGATTTATGTAAAGTTGAAGTTTATTTGGACAGCCTTGTGAAGCTCCTGCTGCTGACCCCGATATACATTATACATAGTCATACTTCCTGAATCTATGTCAGACTGGACGCAACTATGAGAATATGAGCAAAGTCGAAAAATAGCAAAGTGTCCTTTTAAGAGCATGACTCTACCCCCAAAAACTTAAAGGTGCCCTGTGGAGTTTTACTGAAAACAAAGGTTATTTATTGTATACAGTATATTCAGCGTCTCTCCAAAACACATTTTATATTATAGGTTATAGGTTATTATAGGCCAATTTTCTTCTTATTTTTAGTTCACGCATTGTTTACATCATTGTCTGCAAGCTTTTCAGTCTTCTTTTTCACTACCTTTGTTGGCATATTACTTAATTTCTTTGCAAGTTACCACCAATAATTGCTGATCAGCAAAATGTCTTGAAATTAGCAAGAGGATTTTGTATTGTGTCACCCACATGATTGCACGTGCGTCCTCAAATACATGCACGACTCTAGCAAAACGGGGACAGCACTACTTGTGGTGAAAAACCGCGTAGGTTACCTTTTAAATTGCAGAATTGCAAAAATGTTGGCTGAAACTGACTCAGCCTGAAGATCATTCAGTGTTTACAGTTTTTCTTTAACTTTGTCTTGCACTGGTGTTATTGCAGAGGGAAGCCCAGCCACAGATTAAGTTACTGTCATGTCACATTTATTTGAAGTAAAAGAATATAAATAAGTAAAACAAAGACTCAAAAACACAGCAAAATGTAGGCTCCTATTAAAAGAGAAAGAAACTTTATATAAATTGAAACATTAAAACTTGCTTTCTGCCTCTGTCACAGAGTTCTGCACTGCAGTGTATTGTCCTCTTGTAGAGTCAAGCAATTGGGAAGAGAATTTCACCTTTATGGATCAATAACATAAAATCAGCTGTAGCTGTGTTCCCTCAGTTATGTGATGGTATCTTTAGCTACCAGACTCTCTGGCTTTGTACCTCATGCTGCTGCACCATTTTTTAAATTTCCACAATAGCATGACCAGATATTCAGTATGCCATCTACTAATTGTACCGACTTTGATAAGCATTGATAACCAGTGAATGATAATTCCTTTTTATCCATCTTGTGATTTGCTGGAAAAGACAAACCTCTCTTGTACTGGTGGTTTGTCATGATTAGTTCAGGCCTACTGATCTTGGCTGCCATTCCCTGAGCTCAATAGGATTTGGTGTAATCCCACAGAGCAGAGCAGAGCAGATGGACACACAGGTAAGATCACAGTGGTCTAGGGGCTATAATTGGCCTGGCCCACTGCCTGCAAACCCCTTTTACTGGTAGTCATTTCAATCCTTTGATTACGTAATCAGATTCCAAATTAGTGTAACTGTAACTGTTCTGCTTACTGAGATCGGTTTACATCCAACGGGGGCACTTCATTTAAAACTCCTTTTGCTCAATGTACAGTAGACGTAGCTGTTAAGGTTATTGTTGGATTGTGGGTCAGACACAGTGAGTGAAGATACATTAGCTCTGTACTGTAATCCCACTGAGCAGGTGGGCAGACAGGTAGGTCCACAGTCACACAGCAGCGTGAACCAGACTAGGTCTCTGCCCTCCTCCATTATCTCCAAACTTTGTCATCAAATTAAAAAATTGAGAAAGTCATTACCGCATGTACTGTAACATCATAGAGCAGATGGCTATCTTACAGCTATTACTCTTACATCACATTTTATTAGCAAACGCTGAAGCCCTGAGTGAGGACAACTGTGGTGAGCTGCATTGTTATTGCTACAGTAGCCAGCTCCATGACTGCTGCAAAGCACTTTGGGACTGTGCATCATTCTGAACTAAATGGTAGGAATTTCTCACGGTAATAATGAGGGCATTTTTTTTTTTTTTTTTTTTTCCAATTTGCAGATAACACATCTTAGTTAAAGAAGGAAAGATGGAATGGCAGCAAATGGCACCACTTACCACCACTTACTGCCAATTTAAAATAACTCCTAGGATCCGAAAATGTAACCTCCTTTCACCAAAATAACAAACTGGTGCCAAGCCTGTTGATGACTGCTAATAAACTACTCAGAGAGCAGTTATTTATATTTTTTGCTATGATAACAAAATTTAACTTTTATAGCTAGTAGGGGACACAACATAAAACTTAGCCTGTTTGCCCAGATTGCTGAGTGAATTAGGAATTAAGATCTGAGGGGGCTGCATTAAAGCTGTTTGTTTACAGGATTAACCTGGTTTAATTGATTTAAGTTCCTTTTTGCGGTCATAAATTTAGCTGCTGGAAATGTAGGCAACCAAATTTGTCGTAAACAATGTCTGATACCTGTCAATTTTGTAGTTTAGTGAACTACTCTATATTCCAACAAAGAAAACCACTGCTTTCTAAATACTTTGACTTTTTGATTGTATTACCCATGTAGCCAAATAGATGTGGACATAAAGCTGGACGACTCAACTCAAAGCAAATTGGGCAAAGGATTACTCAATTATAGATCCTCTTCCCTCAGAGTGGCCCCTTTAGGTGCCAGTATGTAGTCTAGGGAAGTACAACGGCTCACAAAATAAATAACCCTTTGCAACTGCCTAGAAAATAATCTCTTTTCAAAACAAACAGTGAACAGAACAGCAGGCTGAGAAAAACCTTTATAACATAAAGATTGTAAAAGCTGCAGAGAGGGATTACATAAAAGTTTTCCATAGAGACTTTAGAGATTCATTAACCCACTCTGAAGATGTATGATCAAGTTTTTACAGAGCCTTTGCTGGAGTTCAGTTTTCCTCCTCAACTCAACATATTCAGAATAATCATTTTAAAACGTGTGCCGCTTCTTTAGCCAGCGTGTATTCTGCATCCCTGCGACAAGAAACTGATTACACACTTAGAATTATTTTACAACAATATATTTTATGTATTGGCCACCGTTAAGAAAGTGGTGAGAGACTTTTACCCCGAATGATGCCTCAAGAAGTTTAGATGTGGGTGGTATGTGGTACAGTTATAATGTCTCTTCACAGCAAGAAAGTCCTGGGTTTTTGTGTCGATTTTTTGTCCTGTGTGCAGAGACATGCTGGTTTGGTGAACTCTGGGGTTTTAAACTGCGAATAACTTTATATCCATGTATCATGAACAGTGGTGGAAGGCACGTAAATTAACCTCACCTCACAGTGTGTTTGCAGGTCTTGGCGAGAACTACTCCAAATGTAAAAACAGATGAGCAAAGCCTTTTGATGCCGATTGGGGCTGAAAAGACTACGGGTTTTAAAATGAAAAACCTATGTACTTACTTTTTCTGCTACTTTATACATCAACTTCACTACATTTCAGAGAGAAATATTAAAGCTGCACTCCACTATTTACACACATTTGCACATAAAGACATATCATTTTGTGTAATGTGATCCACTACTATATGCATCTACCCAACAGTACACAAAATAGTTAAATTTAGCTCCACCTCCACAAAATCTAAAATTCTGCTTCCATAGTTGAGCATCAGTCCCACTGAAGGACTAAAGATTCATTCTGCATAATTTGTATTTTTACTTTTGATAGTTGAAATACATTAAGATGGTAATACATATGTACTTTTACTTAAGTAATATAAAGTAAATTTTACAGAACTACAACTTTACTTATGTAAAGGATAAGAACACTTCTTCCTTGTAGTGAGCCATGAGTACTCTAGGTTCATTGTTTACTTATTCATGTAAGGTTTGGACAGTGACCTAAAACTCCTTATAAGATCACTGTTGCTATGTGTTGTTATTAAGACACCTGGAGTGCTACAGTTGCATTTTCACGTTTGGCAGTGGGAATGTAAAGTCAGCAGGACTACCACTGAAGAAAGTGAGCAAGACATGTCTTGTGTTGCTGGAAAAGAGGCTGATAAGTGCTCCTGTCGGAAATATACCTTGCAAGAACTTGAACTGCGGAATGGCATGCTGGAACAGTTAATCCCCAATAAATAGAGCTGCTTTACAGGTCCAAAGAAGCATGAAATCCAAGTGTTAATTGCAACGTGTATACTTTTTTTTTTCTTTCTACAATGTCCCCTGGGGATCACTACACTGTCAGGTGCTACTGTGCTTCACCGTGCACCTGTAACAAGGTCTCAGCAACAATGCAGAGGAAAATATACTGTTAGACATTCAAGTCCATTTTCCTTGTCACTGCTGTTTATTGTGCATTCCAAGTTTTCTTGCAAAGAAAAGAAAATATGTTTAATTTTCGGGAAGATCCATGTCTTTGATGGTGCTAACTTCAGTCGGCTGTTTTTTAAAATTATATATATATATATATACTTCCTTCAGTGTGAGTGGATACTGACGAGTTCAAATAATAGCAGTGCTCCTATGCTTCCCTCTCCGCCATGGGGCGCAAAGACCAGGGCAGAGCAACCAGCCGCTAATCCGTGCGCCTTTTGCCGTGGACATAATTAGATTACCGTGGTGCACCGATCACCGTCTCTGCTGCTGCCGCCGCCGCCGCTGCTGCTCCTGCGGTAAATGCTCGGCTACCTTAAGACAAAACCTCCCTTTCTGACTCCGCATCGTCTCTCTCTCTCTCTCTCTCTCTCTCTCTCTCTCTCTCTCTCTCTCTCTCTCCTCTCTCTCTCTCTCTCTATCTCTCTCTCTCTCTCTCTCTCTCTCTCTCTCTCTCTCTCTCTCTCTCTCTCGCGCCCCTGCTCATGTCTCTCTGTTTCCCCCGCCCTCTCTGTCTTCTCTCTCGGTTGAGAAAGCAAAGGGGCAACACTGGAGGAGACACACTGTTACTCTGTCTCTCTCCTACACAGCTCGCACTTACCCTCTAAGTCCCACACTGGAGACTTAAACTCAAAGAAGACTAGAGGAGAGGAAGACTATTTTTCACTGAATGAAGGCCATAATAGTCTCATCCCTTTTTGTGACTTGAAGATAAACTACTCATTTTTTAATATATATATATTGTCTTGAAGGCGCGGACAGCGGGATTCTCTCCCCTCCTCCTTAAAAAAAAGAAAAAAGAAAAAAAAAAGTGTGGTCGGTGTATATCCAGGCGGGTGGATGAGTTGTGTGGATGTTATTTCCTGGATTTTCTCTTCGGGCTGTGTCTTACCGCGGCCCAGAGACGGCAACAGTGTGTGGAAAAGTAGATTTGAATGTTAAACATATGGCTTCAACGAGGATAACGCGGTAAGTCGTACATTAAAATCTCCTTTGAGCCTGTTCCCCTTAACAAAGCATCTATATTCTGACTTATAGTGTGCCCGTGTTACTCGGTGGTGAGTTTACTGACCTAAAGGCAACCTATTTTATTGCGTTTCTTTTATCTTATTCCGGCCGCTTGCACTATTTCTACAATATTATAGGCTCCACACTTCATCTTCCTCTGCGGGGTTTATTTTCTTTTGGGTAGAAATGAAGCAGTTTGCTTGTGTGTGGAAAGAAAAAAAAAACGCTGTTCCTGTGAATAAAATTGGAGGAAAAAAACGAGACCGAGAGATGATAGACTATAGCTGCTGACAGATGCTTTGAAAAACTCTTCTGCATTACAGTATCGACCACAGTGAGTTTGAATAGTTGGAGTTTTTTCTGTGTGTGTTTTGGGATACATGTGAGAATTCGCTGTCCGTGGTGCTGAAACAGGCTGAGGAGATTATTGTTGCTGGTTTAGTAAATTGGCGTCGACTTGAATTAATTCAAGACAACTCAGCACATTTACATGCAACACGCAGCTTTCATTTATTTCACAGCTTCTCCAGCTTATTGGTTATCACTGATGCACTGTGATCGTAATGACACAGGTCGATCAAACGTGAACTTCACATCTCTTTATGTAGCCTGCACCACCCTGGCTCTATTACAGTGCATCCCCTACAGTTAATATTGGATTTTTAATGTGATTTTGAGTTAAGTTGCATTGCTGGTGGTCTTATTATAATGGGATTGCAAATCCATTACTGTATATAAATGTGACATAAGTCATTTCTGTAATTGAGCAGCAATTTACCACCACCCTCCCCTTGTCATGGATCACCTACCTCATCTGAAACAACCAGTGGGGGTAGTTTATTTTCAACAAGTAGACAGCTGCTACACTACAGTATATGCTCTGTCTCAGAGTCATGCAGTGGTCCCGTCAAAAGCAGGTTACCTCACAAGCAGCCTGTGTGTCTCCGATTATAAAGGCAGAGGGGGAGAGAGAGAGAGTCATCCGATTACCTTAAATTACCGCAAGCTGTTGCCTACTCAATACAGAGCAGATATTAAGGGGAGAAAGTCAAAGGTGACTGGAGGTAGAAGTGGGGGGTGGGATAAAGTAGGCTAACTTTTTTTTCTTTCAATACCCTACCTTTATTATGAGCTTAATCATTCTCTGGGTGTCAACATACAAAACCCTTACATAATGTCAAGCTTGGCTCGGGCATGTGTGAATGTGGCTTGTACACATAGGTAGAGCTAAACAACCAGTAATGACAAACTCATGAGTGGATATTGCTGCTGTGTCTGTGTGTTATGGTGAAGTAGAGTGTTTTGGATCTGAGTGTCCAAGTGACTGTGCCCATTGGATTATGTGCCACTGCTTTCTACCTGTGTGGGCGGGTGGGATTGTGTGTGGGCTTGTGTGCATATGTAGCCTATGTGCACGCCTGTGTGTGTGTGTGTGTGTGTGTGTGTGTGTGTGTGTGTGTGTGTGTGTGTGTGTGTGTGTGTGTGTGTGTGTGTGTGTGTGTGTGTGTGTGTGGAGAGAGAGTGGGGTCAGACAGACAGAATGTGTTTTGTGAACCTGGGACCCGTCCACTCGTCACCATGTCAAATCCTGTTAGTCATGCTGGATGACAGAAGCACCAGGACTTCGATTAAAATAACTGCTGCTAAGTCTTTGCCTTTTGAATGGGAGACTGTTTGTGAGCTGATGTTACTGTGGTAGAGCATTCATTTATGCAGTTATTTGGTTAATTAGTTGGTTATTAGTTCAGAAGAAATGTGCATTTACCTTCCTTCCAATTAAAAAAAAAACTACTTACTTTGCCTGATCTTGGCTCTAATGCTTGAACTCCTAGATATTAGTTTACTGTGACCCTATTTGACCTTTGCATTGATTGTACAGTGCAAATACCTTGATAAAATCACCTATACAGCACAAGTAAATTAAGCAAAACATATAATTTTAATTACATTTTTGGCTTACAGTAAGTTTTGCATTGGCTGTGCAGATATTTTCACGACTTCAAAAAAATTAAATGGTAGTTATCTAACAACACATACTTCATTTCTAATCTGCTTCTGTACAAACAGCTCTGTGGAGTTTTGTCTGTAGTTTTGAAGTAATCTGGAGTACAAATTATTTTGTGATTTAACTAAGAACAAAGCACTGAGTTGTGAGTTGTGTTTCCAATAATAGTGAGGCATTATCATCATTTTATCAGGAATTATTTGATACTTTTTGATTTCTTTCCAGTGGTTCTCAGTCCTAGAGGCTCAGAGCCCTGTTGGTCTTCAATTACAGTTCATTGTCTGATATATACATGGGATGCTAAAATAACAACATGGAAGGATAAACCCTGCTAATCTGGGTCCCAAGGTTCACAATTAGGATCCCCTGCTTTAATCAGTAAAATACATGTGTATAGAAAATGACTATGAGAGCAACCCAAATATTTCCCAAGATGTATTTCACAGATGATGCAGTGGAAAATGTTTTGGAAACAAATGGATCTGGAGAATAAGAAGGTATAAGGTTTCACATTTTAAGCAAAGTATGTTTGTTAGCGCCATTCAGCCTGGGTAGACGGCTACAAGCCAACAGGAATGTTGCCATCTATAATCATTGCTAAATTCAGATGCCATCATTGTATTGTTAAGATCATGCGGTCATGCTTGAGTCTTCGGTGTTGAAGTAATGTTACACCATGTGTGGACATTTTTGTGGCCATTCAATGGACTCTGATCGTCACATTATCACGAGGTAGCAATAGACTGAAACAGCCCATACAAAAAAAAAAATGTATTAGTTTACAAATGTTGTCCTGAATTTTCTTATTACAACATTTGTGAGGCTGGAGTGGTGTTGTTTTCTCACTGGGACCAAACAGAGCCATAGGCAGGGTTTACTGATTAGCCTGGTTTCCAGAGCTTGGCACGGCTGGTAGAGCCTCTCTCAGATTTCATTACAATCACCTGGAGCTGCCCCAATGACAGTAGTGGAATATCTGTAACAATGACCACATACACATTCACAAATTATTTTTCCCCCTGGCAGCTGTTTGAAATTCACAACTCAACCATAGCTGTGGACAAAATCTTCTCAAAGTGGCTTCAGTATAGAGACATTTTTACCCTGCATGATGTATGCACAGTTCAGTGGCCTGGAGTTTGACTGTGTGAACTGTCAAATCCAGCTGGGAAAGGAGTTCATCTGGCCTATACTGGGAGAAAACTTTTCTGTGAATCCAAAGCATGTTTTTGTCAGGTTTCAATTTTTTTTTTTTAAGACGGAAGGGTTTGGCTGCATTGCCTCTGAATTATATTTATCTCTTCCCAGTAACACAACAGCTAGAATTTTGTATATGCCAACAATTTAAGCCTCACCAAACTGAGTTAATGACAAATGAAATGGCATGAAACGATGTCAATGATTCAATTTTTTTTTATCTGATTCACAGCTCCCTGCAACCTAGATGGTAATTAATACATGAATGCGTTTTCAATTCCCCTCTCAAAATCAATCAAATAGGACTGTTGTGTAAGACAATCGCTGTCACTGCATCACTGCATCAATTTGGTGTTGCTGTAATAGTCTGTTTCCAAACAGATTGTTTCGGGGTGGTGGTGTTTTAACCTAATAAGCGATGTTAGTGAATTGCTGAAGGTCAAGGCCAGAGGGCCTCCTCTTTTACTCCCTCTTTTAATTTTACCAACACATCCCCCTACACTTGCTAAAAAATTCACAGCCCTCTTTACAGCTTTATTTACATATACAGTCCCCACCTGTGATATCTGTACTCTCTGTATTTGGTCCCATCCTCCCAGTAGCCAGACTACCTATTAGAAAGATGTCATATTGAATTAGCCACACTTATGTGAGCAAGGCTAACTATTCTTATTCCTGACAGAAAGCAGCCTATGGCTGAGTTCTTCAATTTCTGTCTAAGGGTAGCAGTGGACAGTGTAATCCTCCAGGTATTGGTGAATTCTCTGTGTATATCAAAAGCATATGTTCCTCACCTGGTTTTATTCTTCCTGTTTGTTTGTTTTTTTTCAAATGTTCTGCCCAAATCCTGCACATTTACAATAAGGTGGAATTAATTTCTTCATGTCTATACACTACTGTATGCATTTCTGAATACATCCCCTACCTGATTACATAGGCTTGTAATTTTCTTCTTTTTGTTCAGCAAAACCCATAATTTTGAATAGTTCTTTCACACTTTTCCAGACAGTGTTGTTGTACCAATGCTGGGAGGTATATATTTGGCTTAATGCTCACAACAAGCTGTCATAGACATGTCTTGTTGAATTAGTCAGGCCTCTGTGAACAACACTAGCTGCTTTGTAACTAAAGACATATACTGTGGGTTTATGGACTTAGATTAAATGTTCCCTGTCAGATGAGGGAACATTTATGGTTCCCAGAGGATGAATCCCACTGACCTTGGTGATACCCTGACATTTCCTTCTCCCTTACTATTTGTGGTTTTGAGTGAAATGGTTCAACAGTTTGGTGGATTGCCAAATTCCTACTTGGTTCAGACTCTCCTGTTCAAGTTCATGTTCCCCTCAGGATGAATTGTAATAGTTTTGGTGACCCCATAACTTTTTATCTAGTGGCAACATCAGTGCAAATTATTTGTTGAGAACTTTGGTTTATTGTCTTACGGGCCGTTTATACGAACGGACTGGAGGGCTGGGACAGCAATAGGCTGCTGTTTATTGGAGAATTTATTCAACTTTATGCAAATATACTCTGGAGCTATGTGGGTAACAACAAGACGAGAGCCAGCTGCACTTGTTTTAATGCCCGCAGAAATGGAGGCACAGACTTGTTTCCTACTCGGCTCCACTTGTGGAGCGGGGATCGCTTCCAGCACAGATACTGAACCGCAGTACCCATCAGCCTTGTCAGTTTGGGCATCACTGTCATAAACGTCATTTAAAAAAAAAAAGGATGCAAACAAAGCTATTCTGTACTCAGGGAAACCAATTGTGAAACCCGAAATGAACAGCTTCATCCTGTGTAGTACCGCAGCCATGTCAGAAAACAACTGTCCAATCGGAGTAGAGTATGTAAATGACATGCTTAACACAACACATCTACAGAGTTACAGATTCATGAGAGGCCCCAAGACTGTATCCATATGTATGAACGCTGTGTAAATAACTTTGAAAACTAATGACGTTCTCATCTGCCTCAAATACCCACAATTGACAAAACTCTACAATTTCTCTGAAAGAATATACTGAAAACATGAGCTGCCTGTATTGATCATAGCTACAGACCTGGGCATTAGAAACATTTGTGCTGGAGGAACAACCTTCCTGTTTGCTGCTGTGAAGCATGAAATGTGTATTGGAAGCCAGTGATTGTTTTATTTCATCATAGCAATAACGACACAGTAGAAACACCTTACATGATCTTTGGTGCTGAAGAGGAAGGGTTCACTTTAGTTTATTTTCTTTGTTCAAGTTTGCACTGGGTGAAGTTTTGAATGACTTTGACTTTGACAGGAGTGTTGATCCTCATTGACATTTTGTTGAAATTTATTGGTTGTGGTGCCAGGTGCTGTTTTGAATGCTTCTGTGTGAGGGATTGGGTTTACATTCAACAATACAACCAAGTTAATTGTTCCTAACAAGATTATCTGCCTGCTGGCCAAAACACTGCCTGAAATCTGCATATCTGGCAACCCAGGCAGGAGAAACAAAGAGGCAAATCAGCAAGAGCTGCCTAACTTATTTCCTTTGTGACCAAATTTTTATTCCCATTATTACTTATGGAGAGCAGTACACTTTATTGTGCAGAGTGACTAACCACTTTATGTAAGAGGCAAAGTTAGAACAAATGATGAAGAAAGTGAATGGTTGAAAAAAAAAAGGAAACAAAGTAATTTAACTTCTCTTGTTATTACGCTTACAAATTGAAGTCAACGCTCAACATGAACTCAGCAACATGCTAACTTTCCAATTCGTATCACCCCACCCTCGATTTCCTTTCCCCTAGACCTGCAATTTCTAAAACTGGGTCGAAAATTAGTTTTTGGTTGTTTGTTATGGGTCCCTGTAGGAGAAGTTTAGTAGTGTGCCTGAGTCCCAGGGTGAGATTAAAGGAACTAAATTTTAATCCTGTGTGGTAAAAGTTCAGAAAACCCCCCTTTGCCCCATTTTAATACCCTAAGTAGCTTTCTATCTGATCAGGGGCTCCTAAACCTCTTCAGTCCTGGACCCAGAAAAGAAAGAATTAGTCAGTGAACCTTCGACATATTGTAACATGATGCAATATTTGATTCACCATCTCTGCTGTGGATGCCGACTTATAATTTGACATATTGACATAATGACACATGGCCAGCAACAGTTGATGCAATGGCAGTCTCTTCAGTGTGACTGGGAATGTAAAATTGAGACATTAGCAATGGGTAATGAAGTAGCCAGTTTGCACCCATGTTGCAGCCATTCAAGGCAGCCTCCATTTTTTTTTTTTAACCATTCAACACAGCCGCAAAGGTTATAGGGTCAGAAAAATGTTGTTGTTTCACAATAGAAAACGTATTAATGATATATTACAGAGTGCATCAGTGATAGCTCTTGTTTCAGAAAATTGCCTTTTGTCAGGAAGAGAAGGAAATTTTATTGCAACTGGTGGTGTTGTGTTGACATAAATATACGTTAGATTAACAGCGCTGTGGGGTAAAGGAATTTAAGAATTCCTTTATTGATTTGTTCCAGTAAAAAGTAACACAAAACAAATGTTCCACACACATATAGTCCACATACAGTACGAGAACAAACATGACAAAGGAAATAAGTCAATTAAACATACACAAAGTGTGACGGGGAAGAATCAAGGCCAATAGCATCCAGTGAACCTGTAGTGGGGTGTGCAGCCCCCCCTCCCCAAATCTCTGGTTTGTCAAGGACCAGACATTATACCTGGTTATTTTAAATCATGAGCTCACCTTAACTACAAAATAATATATTTATTCTCATACTTTTTGTGGTATTTAACTTGTTGCTTTGGTAACAAGATCATACATCATCAGCTTTGAAGTTGAATTGTCAGTTTTTTATTCACACACATCCAGCAGTTAACAGATTAACTTTATAGTTGATTTGGAGTCATGTTTCTGTCATATGATGAATGTAAGACCAATATTCATTTTCTTTTAGCTCTGTTTTTGGCCTCCACCAACTTCTGAGGGACATATCAAGCTCTTTAGCTGCTAAATGCTCCATTATGTTGATCATCTAGACACTAACTGTCTGTCTGCTGTTTGATGCTGGGCAGATTGTTTAAAGTGAGTTCTTACAGCTTTTTTTGTTGTTGTTGTTGCTAAAAGCAGTTGTCTTTTGCGGCCAGAAACATCGCTGTGGGAGTAAAGTTCTGTGAAGCCGAGGGCAGCTGCAGTTCATCACTATGACAAAGCGCTTTCACATTGTCACATTGTCATTTTAGCTTTGTTATTAAAAATAAAAATTATAGATGCTTAGAAGAATTTAACTACAACATCTCTTTTCAGATTGGAAGAACAATTTGACATTCCCTCTAGATAATTTACAAAACATGCAAATTTTATAGGAACTTTATTTTTCAAATTTTGTAATTTTGGTGAACCAACTTTTTAAAAGTTGTCTGTAGGCATAAGCAGTACTTCCCTATACCTTATAGGCACAAGGTAAATAAAATTCCTGTAACTTGTCAAGTGTGTTACACTTCTTGATAAGACACAGTGTGTCTTCTTGAGGCTATATTATGCTATTTGTCTTAGAGTGGTCTGGCTATCGCAGACAAGTTGTTGCATTTGGAGAGTTGCAGATGATTGTGCCAGGAAGTCAGCGTGTCTGATTTAACACCTGAAAATGCTCTGAGGCTGTAGTGTGATAGACTCCAGAGTGGTGGACACTTTTAGTAAAACACACACACAAACACACAGTCACACGTAACTGTCCGCAAAATATAAAGAGTTATGTGACAGTCTGTATTTTTCTGCATTTGTGTGTGAGAGAGTTTATTGTTTTATCTCTCTGTGTGGGAGCCAGGATGCAACTGTCTGTGACAGTGGAAGAGTTTTTGTGTGTGTGTCTGTGTCTGTGTGTTTGTGTGTCTGTGCGCGAGAGTGGCCACATGCTTAGCCACAGAAGGTTGCCAGTGTTAAGTCTCACCTCTGGCTGTGTGTGTGTGTGTGTGTGTGTGTGTGCGTGCGTGCGTGCGTGCGTGCGTGCGTGCGTGCGTGCGTGCGTGTGAGACAGAGGGAGAGAGGGAGGGCGATTACAGTGGCTATTGCCAACTTCAAAGTGTCTACTGGTGTTGTGCCAGGTCAGCATGTTTACACAGGAGAATTGGTGTTGGGACACACACATACACACTCATAGTCACACGCATTGCACATGCACATGTATAGACACACCTTATCTCCTGTTCTGGTTCTTGAATATACACGCACATCACACGCACACGCTGCCCAGAGTGCATTGGTCTTATCAGTGGTCCCAGTGAGTTAGGGGAGGCATTTAATCAGGGTCAGCACACAGCTCTTGGCATCAAACTGATTCCACCATCTCCTTCTCTCTCTTTCTCTCCCTCTCTCTCTCTCTCTCTCTCACCCCATGTCTCTCTTTCACTCACACTACCCTCACACTGAGCTGTCCAGTCGGCTAAATATTACTCAGCAACAAAAATTTGTTCCTGAAAACTTAAAAACTAGATCACTGGAGGCTTTAAATAGTTTCACACTCATATATTTACTAACTTTCCCAGGTACTTTTGGGAAAGATTGTACAGTCCAGCCATCTCTGCTGAAACATGCTGGAGTCAATATTATTTCTCACTGTCTAGCGGTTTTTAAACTCTTTTCCTCTTGGTGGTAAACCAAGTAGTTGTACTTTTCTGTAACAATTAAACCAATAGTTCACCATTTTGGGAAATTGCACTTTAGAAGAGAAGATCCAGCGTATTTCCCAAATATGTCAAACTATTCCTTTAACAATTGGCTCAAGGAGTAATACCCCAAAGTGTTTGATTAAGCACAAACATTACAATACAAGGTTTAATTGTTATAACCAGTTAAAAATCCACACAGAAAATCCAGACATGGCAACACTCACAGCAGCACAAACCACAGAGCTGTTGATGCTAAAAATGTATTTGTCTTGCTTGAGTTTCCAATCATAAAACTTTCATATAAATCTAGAGCCTGAAGTATTTAAGTTTGAAATGGTAACTGTGCAAAATTAAAATGTAGATGTACCTTTGCCCAATAAAGTGGAGTTACATAAACTGAGCAGCTTTTTTTTTCTAAAATAAAATTAGCCTAACTCATTTATTATTAATAGCTCAGAGGTACAAGTTTTAAATATATAATGTGAGGTAACACATGGGGATGGAAGTTGATAGTAGAGGCTATTTTTGAAAACGGTGCTACTTCTCCATAATAACAATGACTCATCAAGAATGACCTCATTGTGGTTACGATTGCATGTGTCACAACAAGAAACTGTTAACAATTGTGTGGAGAAAAAAATGTAGCCTAAATTGTAATGAGGACATGGTCTTGGCCCAGTAAGTTATCATTCTATTATATATATTATATATATATATATAGTAATTCTACCTTGTTGTTTTCATTTTAGGTCTAGACTTGGTACTGTTTGATATGAAAGCACAGAACTACTGTATTATAAATGTATCGTAATAATATAGGTCAAGCATACTAGCACTATAACTGGCATAAAAAAACCACAAATATTAAAACAGTACCCGATATGGAGCCATAACTAGAAAACAGTCCTAAGCATCAGTTGTGCATGAAACAGATGCTATACTGAAAAACTGAAATGTGATAGCATTTAGAGGAGCTCAGGAGGATTTCATGCTCGTATATCTTGCGAGCCTGTTAGCCTGCTGACGTTAGCATGTAGCTCACATCACCATTGTGCCTAAGTACAGCCTCAGGGAGCTGCTAGCATAGCTGTAGAATTTTAGTCTTGTTATTTAGTCGCAAAGCAGGTGTTTACATCCTAGAAATTTAGGATTTTAATTAGCTTTACATATGTAGTGAGTTAGTGGGGTTCATTCATATGTTTATTTGCAAGAAAATAACCTCAGCAAAACCTAACATCAAGCTAAATCCTCTCTTTAGAGGGATCAGTATACTGTTATTTGAACTGTTTTGTCAGCTGTGTTATATTTAATGGCAATAGTGGCAATTGTTATATATTTAATAGTTGTTTGTAATGTTAGGACATTGTAGCCTACATTTTTTTTCTTTTTAGGGCACTTAGAGCTTAATTTTGATGAATTTTGACACAAAATTTTTAGCTGCTGTATGTTGGTTAAAACGTGTGGACTCTGTTGTTATGTCACATTGGTTCCTCCTTTCCATTTTTTCTTGCTCTTATTCCTCCTGTGTTTCCTGCTCTCTGCTTTCTCTCCTTAATTTTCTCTCACTCCTTTCCCACAATGTAAATCCATTACTACTCAAAGAAAAACAACTTTGGACCAGTTATTTCCACTCCACCTCATTTATTCTTCCACTATGTCCTCTCTCTCTTTCCATTCTTCATTCTCCCACCTGTCATTAATGTTTAACAAAGCTGTCAGTTTAGACATGTTTTGAAGAGGGCACATGTTTTTCTGTTGCTATTTCTTAGAAGGCCCATGAACCTGATGAGGCAGATCTAAATCAGAAAGGAGCTAAATCAGGCTGTCTCTAAATATGTTTTTGGTCGAATGAGAGTCATTCCAGAAAGGATGTCGATACTCTGGGAGACAGCAGCTACTTTGTCTTATTGTTTTTGACTTGTTTGTCAAGAAAAGAAATGTATCTAATAATAAAAACCTTGTGGGTATTCTCTCTTTCTAATTTTTCTTTAATATCTTGATTTTTAGAAAAAAACCTACTTCTGGATCTTCTCAGACACATTATAATACGTGTTGTGATTCAACAAAACACTACAGGAGCTTCTGTCTCTGGCTGGTTTAAGTTGTGTTCAGCAAATCATTAATTCATGCATTTGCTAATTTATTTATTCATTCCCTTATTGGTTTATCAATTGATAAAATTAAGTCTTTAAAAGAGGAGCTTCGTGCACCTAGCACTGTGTGTGCTGATCAGCTCCCTGCAGATCATTGGATCAGCAGCTTTGCAGCCAAACTCAGGTAACATCATTTAAGTGGTGTTGGCAGCCATGAGTTGCGTGCAAGCCCTGACGCCTGTTCCAGGGCAGTAAGTCAGGCCTGGGAGAGTCAGGCTAAGAATTAGTTCACCAGGCTGACAGAGGCGGATTTTATGAGTCTGACATTTTACAGTGAGAATTTCAAACATCATCAAGAGTGCTGGTAATAGTGGTAGTGTTGGACTCGTGTTCAGGAATGAGTTATAAATTTGTCCATTACTTAAATGCCTGCCCTTACCAAATTGGCCAAAAGGGACCTTGGTGTCATTGTATTGTATTTGCAGGGAAATTACTGTTAAAAGGTTTTCCACATGACAAAGTCAACTAAATAGTTACAGAGATTTATACACAGTAGAGCTCAACAATATACAAAAAAAAGCAGATATTGCCATATGAGTTCCGATTTCAGTCAGAATAGTAATTTTTGTATTTTATTTTCAGTGAAGAAAATTGAAGAATAATGATGATGTGACTTTTGTTGCGGCTTGAACCAAACAAGCATGTTCCCTCACGTCTGGAGATTATGATTTGTGGGCATGGGCATGTCCACCATAATGCTTCATTTATGGTCTGTTGTGACACATTTAACCTTTAACAACAAAGTTGCAGCTCATGTGATTTGGATATTGCTTAGTGCTTATTGTTTAGTGCTGATAAGCAAATGTTAGCATGCTAACACACTACACTAAGATGCACTTTATCTGTTAAACATGTTATCTTTGTCATTGTGAGTATGTTAGCATGTTCACATTACTGTAGCCTACTAGTGTTGGAAAAAGGTGTTTAAAAGGCAGAGGAAATTCTGTGTTACAGAGTTGCTTTTTGGGAATTGTAGGATTCTTGGAACTAGACTTATGTGAGGAAGATTAAGAATATCTTGGTCTCTGCTGCTTAAATTTTTACCATTCTTTTAAAAATCTGTCTCCAATGGTTGTAACCCTAATTCAACTTTGTTGAAGCTCAGTTTGAACTTGCGGGACTGTTCCATTAAATTAATGCATGAAACTTGGTATGTCAAAAACACCTACACCCCATTGAAATTAGCCACTTCAGTAATGAAATTTAACTGCATTGTAAACAGTGAGAATTTTCCTTTTCCTTAAAACTCCAGCCCACATATTTTTCCATCACTGTGGCCTGTCATGGCTCTCTAGACGTTTGCTTGGGACAGATGTCATTCCCAGTGGGCCTGACAATAAATGACTGACAGTAGTTTTCTTTTCCTTAGACATCAGTATGAATACTTATTACACCTGATTGGACAAATACACATTGCTGGATGCCTCCTGCCAATTTCCAGGCTGAAAAAATATGTTGGCTATTTATGTCAATTTCCACCAGAACTCTTAACCAAAATCAACTTCAGAATAGATTTCAGGCAATGTATATGGCCCAATGATGCGGAATCATACTTTATATGAAGGCTTGCTTTTAATGAATAGTTCACACACTTTGGCAGTTTCGAGATTCCAAGCAAACTCCACAGTTCACTGAATGGATCAACACTTATCAGTTTGGTTCAGTTAGTTTTCAAGAGATGTTTTTTAGACATGTATATTTTGTTGTAGCCTGGTCTTGCAAGCCCAGAAGAAAAGTCGCTCTTCTAATAATTGACTTCAAGTCAAATTGATCGATAACGTCTTAAATGCCCAAACAAATTATACACACAGTTCATAGCCACTGGTCTACTAATATTTAATCCAAAAATTACTAAAATTGACTCATTAGAAATAAACTCAATCAAAGATAAAAAAAAAGCACAATTTATTCATTTTGGAAAGCAAAAACATCTGCGATGCATTTCCCCTGCCACAGATACCATAGATACATACTTTGCTTAAGATTTGGATTCAAACACTGTAATAGCTTGTTATATTTTCACTTCTTATGGAAACAGGGGTGGTGCTGAATATCTCATTTTTAGGCCGAGTTAACACTCAATACAACAGCTAGTGTGCGTCCATGTGTGTGTTCTGTTCTTTGGGTGAAACAGTGACAGCTGACAGCTACAATCTCACTCATTGTTAGCTGGAGTTTTTCCAGGGAAAAAAAAAAAAAGGATCAGACAAATTGAAATTGGAACTGCCATGACATTAGAGGTGAAATCAAGTGCACAAAATGAGATGTGAGATTTATCGCCATCCATACAATTACGTGACTGTGGAATAATTGAGGAGCAGGGAGGTGAAGGCTATCAGACTGATCAACCATGGTCACCAATGGCAGCACAATCTGTCATAGTTAACACCTACTTACACCATGTTAACCGCGGGGCATGCCTCATTATTCACCCCCTCACATATGAATTTTAACATGTGAATATACCACCATAGACGTGGGCGAGCACACGTTCACCCACCAGCTCACAGTTCACACACACACACACTCTCATGTATACCAACACTCCATTGTGTTGTGTATGGAATACCTTCCTAATGTTGTGTTACCTGGCAGCAGAGATCTGCTCAGGAGGAGAACAGGAAATGAGTCATCAGGGTTTAATGAGGGACAGGAAATAGATCGCCAAAGCCTAAGTGTACTACCGTGCTCCATTAATTGCAGAGTGAGTGAAATGGAATATGCGTTCATTTGTGTGTTTGTTTGTAAATTGACCAGAAATTTGGTGTATTGTAGAAAATTTATGCCCAGACTTTTGTTGGTTGTTTGTAAATCTGGCTGATTCGTGTTCATGTGCTAAATCCCAAAATTTAATTTAATTTATTTTTTTTTTTTACAACACACAGCTGGTGACATTTGCTTTCAATCAAGTATTGGTTTCCCTCTTGTCTCACACAAACCCATGACTCCTGCTAATACCCATCATGCAGCACGCTCATGAAAACCACACATTACATTAAATATCAATGTTTTTCTTTTGAGTAATCCTGTAATACCAGTGCATGGCATCTACAGTATAGTGAAGTTCTGGTTAACATTTGGAAAAGACACAGAAAAAGGCAAAATGTGCCAAAAATATCAATCTATTGATTTTTGATTCTGATTGTGAGGCTTCCCCTTTCTTTCTTTGATACTCTGCTTGTGAGGTGTGTGTTTTTCTCCAGATTTTTTGGGTCACTTATGCGAAGCTGAAAAAATAAGAATAAGCTGTGAACAAAACACCAACACATGATTGTCCTTTAATTTGATATGCCAAACTTGTTAGCAAACAGTTACTTGTTTACTCATCCAGCAGATACAGAACAAGGTCAGCATGTGTATGGAATTGTTTGTGATGAAAGTCCAATATTCGCTCTCCCTCCAGCTCTGGCCTGCTTTGCGGCCGGAATATTCCTCACTTTGTTCACCGGCTAGTCGCTTTTGCCTGTTCCCCCGTTATTTGGTGCTGGTGCAGATATTGTACAGTAGATTGTACAGGAGTTTTTTTCCTTCGAGGCAGCTGCCTTCTGCATGTGGGAGAGAAGTTGATGAGAGCGGAGAAAAATGAAGCAAAATAATGAAAACAAAACAAGGAGCTGATACACTAAAATGCTGCATAGAGCCGAAGAGATCCAACAGTCTGTGTGGTAATTCTGTGTGGACTTGTCAATACGAAAAACATTTTGGATATAAAAACATTGATTATAACAGCTTAAATTATTATAAATTATTTTATTTTCTTGACTGTAAAACTGCATTTTGATCATGCTGCCACAACATTCTGTCTCAAGAAACATAAAATACAATGGCCCACTATACAAGACACTAAGCCGTCACAATGGCTTGCGCTGCCTGCATTTATTATATGAAATATATTAAATGCATTATATATCATATTACTGAAGACATCATGGCAACACGCTATCATCCTCACCCTCAGTTCCCACCACCATAGGTACATAAAGATAGGTAAAGTATTTCTCGAGAGAGAACCAATAGATACAGTACTTCGACCTTATTTACATTGAATGTCCTTTCCATAAAATTTTGATTTGGAGACCAAGGACACCTTGAATAGAGATATACTGTAAGTTTTCACAGAGCTACCAGCCAGTCAAGCAGGACGGGAGCTGTTTTCCTTACATCACGTTTCCAACAGTAACAAAATTGAGCTGAAAGGGATCCATGTGATTAAAAGGCCTAAATGAGGCTAGACCTTCCAGGATTTGACAAAGCGTGCTCCGTGGACGAGACGCCAATTCTTCCAAGTGGAACGAATACATTGGAAACGCTGTTAAATTGTCCTCAACTGACCCAACTTCTCTCTCCCCTCCCTCCCTTTTTGTGTGTCTCTGTTAATTTAAATCTCTCATGTTTTCTCACTCTTTGCTTTGAATTTAAATTATTTACTTACATGACTGTTAAACAGAGCAGTATTGTTATGGCAGTTTTGAAAAATGTGCGAGTAAAACAAAAAGTTATATATTTATACCTCAATGCTTTTTAGTGCTTTATTGCATTATCACTTAGAATAGTGGATATGTAATGCGCTGTGATATTTATGTTCTCTCTCTCGCTCTCCTTTACCATAACTCTCTTTCTCTGTGTGTCTGTTCTACAGCCATTTTTCATTTTATTCATTTTATATGTTCCCAATTTTATTTTGTCGTTCGTCTGCTTTTCTTTCTCCAGTTTGCTTTGATTCCTCGTTCTCTTTTCATTTCCCTCTTCATCTCGTTGCCATCCCTGCCTCCCTTCTTGCTCTATGGTTTTGGCAATTTGGTCTGTATTAACAAAATTCGCCCTACATTACTCATATCCTTCTTTGTGCTTCTGCTGTGGCAAAAATGATCAATACATCTATTTTCGCAGCCAAATTTTTGTTTGTTGTACTTTCCTTAAACTCATAACAGAGTGATCACTTTTAGAAAAGGAAAAGTCCTTTGAGGCTGATGCGAACAAATCCCACAAATTGCTTCATTTATCCGGTAGCACTTGAGGTAACATAACTGCGTCAGTGTCAGTTTTGTTGACATGGACGTGTAGCAGTGTAATGTTTCCACTCAGCGTTCTAGTTTTATTGAGGCGTTCAAGTGCTGCTGAAAAATATTCAAATTACAACCTGAGTGCAAATCGATGACCTTGCGATGTAGTATGAGAAAAAAAAAAAAGAAACCTGGGAACTTAATGATGTAGATATTGTAATTGGAAAAGTGATATATATTTTTTAATCAATATTTAAACAATGTTAGCATGTTCCCTCTCTTACTTTTTCTTCTGTTTTTCTAGTTTGAGTAACTGATGGTGGTCCTCACACGCCAACCAGCCTACTATTGGCTCGATGCAGCGACGGCCAGGCGGGTCATTCGGGTGCACATTAGGATCTTAGTGCGGGCATTTGAGGGCAGCGTGGTCAGCCTGTCAATCTCTAAATCTTGATGCACAATATGCACAATTTGGAATTCATTACACATTATGTCAACATAGGCTCTGTATCTGGCTGTAGGATCAGGGGTTCATGTTACAGGTTGCGGAGTGAGAGGTGGATATCAGGTCAGTTGTTGTGGCCTGGGCTGGCGTTACTGCTCTGTTACTCCTTTACAATCGGTTCTCTTTGTTTGGCTGAAAATTTGACTCCAGATCCTGCTTTGCTGTGTCTCGCTCTTTCTCACTGAAGCATTTGCAGTCTTATAAAAATCCAGAACTTGAGCATTAAGACCTGAGGCTTTAAAAGACTCTTTTATAATTTATGCTGACTTCCAATCTCTCACTTACTGTCTCTCTCTCGCTCTCTCTCTCTCTCTCTCTCTCTCTCTCTTTCTTTCTCTCTCTCTCTCCTCTGTGTTATTCTTCTGTTTGGTGCTTGTGTGCAATCAGGGAAATTGTGGTGTTTTGGATGCCGTTGTTTAACACTCACAGGTGCTGACTGTCTCTGGGACACTCAGTGAGATTGGCAGAACAAGACAAGCAAAGTGCCCCACCATTAGCTTATTGGACAGCCTGGTCAACACAACAGTGTGTGTGTGAGTGTGTGTGTGTGTTTTTTCTCTCTGATACTGCCAAATGGGGTAGATTTAGGTTTAGATTTAGGTAGCATGTTGCAAACCTGGTTTAATGGCTCTTCATATAGAAAGTTTATCTAATTCCAAATGCAGGTGTGCAGTGGTATGTGTATTTGCAAACATTGTTGGTTCCTACATGCATCATCTACTTCATTTTGACAGTGTTATGCAAGCTGTTTATCACATTAAGGCACACAAAACTGATTTAAAATGTTACTTGACACTCTTGTCTGCACCCGGTGGCTCATCCTGTGTTTCGAAACCTTCTCATCTTGTATTTACGCAAAAATGAAAAAAAAAAAAAGTGAGTGTACGGGAACTGGGAGACAATGGAATTAAGTTTTGTCTCTCTCGGTTCATGCTGTACACCAGCGTGGCTCCATTACACACTGTCCTGTAACCCGAGAGTCGCAGTTCACATGTTCCGTGTCCTGGCAAAACACCCTCGAGCAATGACAATGAACCTCTCATAGCAAGTCACTCTGCATAAGGCTGCCATCCATCTGAAAAAGGAAAAAAAGAAATTCCTAGTCTTGTTTTGGCAGCAGAGGAGCTGTGAAAGACGCCGTCCTACAAAGCAGACAGACACTGACAAACAGGCAGACTGACTGACAGAAAAAGAAATAGACAGACGTCGCCCGTGACAGTACAAGGGAAATATTCTTATTTGCTGTCTTTTTCTGCACACATGCGTACGCAGTCTGTTACGAGTTACAGTAACAAGGTCTCATCAGTCACCTGCAATGACAGGAGGCTGATCACAAACACCAAGGAAGTGAACAACTTAAAACAGCATGTCAACATCTCTCAGTCTCACTTATTGTTTTGGGTTAAGTCTCTATTTTGTTGTTAAGCTGCTTCATTTCACTATTTTTAACACACACACAGAGACACATATTCTCTGTCAATATCTCCCTAGTTTTAAGGTCAAAAGTTCTTTTCTTTCTAAAGTTTCTTTTTTAATTTGTTTCTGGTGCCCCCCCCTTTCTTTTCAACCTTTCTCTCTCTCTCTCGCAGATTGACATTATTTCTCCTATCCTCATTTCCATCCTATCCTATCCTAGCTATGGCCTTCTTCTTTCCTCCTGTGATCATTAAACATCAATTAGAGGTTGATGATATTCAATGAAACCAGTGGCTTTCAAAGCACAGGTCACAATCTTTTCTTTCTTTGTCTGTCTATCTGTCTGGAACAAAGTCTCCATCTTTGGTTTCTCCTCCTCTTCTCTAATGTAGTCTCCTTTTCTTACTATTTTTTTTACCTTCTCTTGTTCTCTCCCTCCCTTCCTCTGTTTCCACTGCATCTCTACATTTCTATTATTCTCTCCTCCTCATTTCCTTTGTGAGATCCTCCCTCTCTCTTTCTGTCGGGTGCATCTTCCCTCCTCTCTGGAGGAATAAAACTTTTTGAAGTTCTACCAGAGGAGAAGCGTCTTCAGCCCTAATACACTTCATCCTGGTTACTGACGCTTACAGCATGTCCTACTATTGTCTGCCATAGCGCTCTGTTAACTTTACCAGAGAATTAAACATAAGGCAGCAACTCTGTCCAACACACACACAGACTCACACTTGTTGTGGGTCGGACTGAGACCAGTTAACAATCAGGGATTGATAAAGAACCATCTTTATTAATATACTTTTTTCAAAGCTGTATATTCCGTAGCTGATTTATCTTTTGCTTATGCTGAATCTATTAAACTGTTTGATTTTCATTATGCTTTTGATAACCAATGATATGGTGACTAGTTATCTGGTGACTAGTATGTATTTAGGCTTTAATAATGTTTGTTTTGAGCTGTAATGGCTTAATTCAGTGAAACTGTCTGTTACAGTTTAATCTTTTATTGCATCAACTTGCATATCCCTGGCAGCCGCTGCTAAGGGACCACAGATAAAAATGAGTTTTTAGGTATAAGGTGCAATGGCACATTTCCTTTTAAATAAACAATACATTTTAACATTTATAACATTTATAACATTTTTAACATTTATCTATAGCACAAGTTAAGCTTGTTTTAATGCAAGTATAGTGTTTTCTATAGTGGACTGCAGCACTAGCACTTACAATTGTGGCTTAGCTCAGCAAAAATCTCACAATGTTGTTACAGTATGCAATCATGATGCAAAAATACTTTAAATACTTACGTCTGTCTGACAGGCACACACAATGACACAAAACATGAGTGTTTCTAGTCGTCAGAAGTTTCAGTGTCTCGGGATTAGCTAATTCTAGCTGCTTCAAACATTTAAAAAAAAATCTTGTTGCCAGCAGCTGCATAGATTCCACTGCTTAGTGTGAAATGTTTGCATCGCCATGAAACACATTTTATACGTATGCTTTTTTTTAAAAATCTGTTGCCCAGTGACACATGTCAAAGCATGTGTAGTGCTTAGAGTATGTATGGTGGACTGCTAGCGCTAGCACTAGCACTTACAAGCTTGGCTAAGCCTTTTAAAATGTTAAAATAAGTTTATGGTGAAATGCAATCATGATACAAAAATACTTCCAATAACTGCATTTTATATGACAGTCATGGAGGATGATACCAAAATTGAGTTTTTAATGTCCTGAAAAGTCTTGGTACCACATATTCTGCTAGCAGGTCCAACAAATACAAATGTCCTCATGGTTAGCAGCTGATTCCACTGAGTGTGAAACTCCTCTGCCATTAAAACAGAGATTTTACTCTTTCATCTGCTGTACTTCTGGCCTGTGTAGTGTTTACAAAATGACCGAAAAGAAGATATGCCTCAAATTCAGAATTAGCCAAAATGACAAGGTCGGTAAAGCGCCACAAACTAGTATTATATTGACATATTATTTTGCACAAACACTTAAATGAATTTTTAATACTTTAATGAACAATTCCAATGTTGAAGTTTCAATGCTCCTGAATTAACTAACACTAGTAAAAACTCATGTAAGAGCAAATGTTGCTCATTGTTGCTCGCAGCTGTACAGGCGCTGCCAATAAACACACATTTACATCCCTCAAAGTAGAAGTCTGAATATACGCAATATAATGAATAATAATCAACATTATCAGGACATTTCCTTATAGTACAGCCCTGTTTTCCACCCCTCAATTTTTCTCAAGCTTCATCATTTTAACTTGTCTTCTTCTCTTTATCTTGATCTTCTCCTCTGTCATTGGTGCAGAATTAATAAGGGAAATCAGTTATCTGGGGTCCAATTGCCTGTATGCAGCTCATGACAATATAATGGAAAGAGCAGCAGCAAAGTCCAGCCCGTGCAATATAAATTTACTGAGGCAAGCTTTCCATCAGGGAGTCTCTTCATAGATCCTCTCATGTTTGCATTCATATTAATTTTAGAGTTCAGACTGAGTCACCAGGTCTACTGTGAATTTAAGTTCTTTATTAGTGTATCTTTTGGCCAGACCTAGCCATTGTTTAGCTAGGCTATGCTATGGGGGGATAAATGCCTCTTTGTTAACCCATTTACAATGAGCCTTTCCTGTAAGTTGGAAATAACAGGAACTGTAGTAGTCTAACACAAATAGAACAAAAGCATGTGTATATTTTTGTATAAAAGTGAAATAAGGAGATTTTGATTTCTCATATGTTGTCAATTGTAAGCAGGACTGCACAAGCTTTTCTCCTATTTATCACTGTTAAAAATCAATTTAGCTTTGTGTAGCCTTGTGAGAATAGGCAGCTGAGCTCCTGTGAGAGTATATTGCATCAAACAAGTCCATTTGTAGTCATTGTTTTGTTGGGTCAAGTCTCGAGAGTGTTTCACAGTGTGGGTCACTAGGCATCAATGGAAGGTGTAGCTAGGCGATGTCTGTGCAGCAATTAAAAACATTTCACGTAGTGTGCACACCATACTTAACAGATGGTTAGGCTGTCACCCTGTAGTAGAATTCCTGCAGTGCTAAACAAGGTTTTATTTTGGAGTTTTAAAATGGCGTTAGTGTTACTGTTACTGTTTTGTGCTTCTTTTGTAATTCTAAATATGCCAGCAGAAATGCTCATGATGCAAGCTCACCCTCATGTGATTAGTGTCTGGCTAATATTGCAACATGACCATCAGGGACAACCAGAGATTAGTCGTTTGGGGACCTTATTAAAAAACTTGTAGAATTATTTAATGATCAACAGGGCCAGCATGACATTGGGATTCATTTGGGACTCAGAGTCGCTTTGAATTCATAAATATCTAGTATCCCTGGCGGTTCTTAAAAATCAGTGCCACAGATGGAGTGGCTGTGGCTCAGGAGGTACAGCGGGTCGTCGATCCCCGGCTCCTCCAGTCTGCATGTGGAAATGTCCTTGGGCAAGATACTGAACCCCCAAATTGACCCCAATATATCATCAGTGTGTGACTGTGTGTGTGATAGGACACTGCTGAATGCATAGAAAAAGCAGTATGAATGTGTGTGTGAATGTGGCTTGTAGTGTAAAGCGCTTTGAGTGGGTTGAGAAGACTAGAAAAGCACTATATAAGTACAGTCCATTTACCATTTAGAAGCATGGAAAAAAAAAACCCACCATCTGCTCCTCCATGGTGTCAGAGGTGTTATCAGTTTCCTCTGCAGGCTTTCCCCGACACTGTGTTACATCTTGATCACAGTCCACCACACCTGCAAGCCATTATGGATAGATTGAAGCACCCAAGTTTAATATGGTAAACTCAATTAAGAGCGGTTAAGAGCAACACGGTGGCATCGTGAGTGTAAAGTGTGTCCTTCAAATGAAGCTGCTCCTGGTTCAAGCCGCCGTGACTGCTGGATTTCACCTCTGGGGTTTGGTAGAATATCACAATTACGTTTTTGCCGCCAGCCGACTCTATCTCCATTCAGAGGGTAGGGCAATAGTAATCTGACTCTGTCACAGTAATCTCCGCCGTGGGAACTTCATAAATCAGTTCTAATTAAACAGGCGGCAGATTTTGCATGACGGGAAGCAGTTAATGTTGTTCTGCTGAGTTTAGTCTCAGTTAAAGGTCCTACTCAGGATAATCTCTTTCTTTAAAATAGTGTTACCATACAATGCCAAATTGTTACCATAGAAATGAGCTAATGGACACTTGAACAACACAATGCTAAAGAGATTAAGGTGTTTGTATACCATGGTGCTATATCTTGACTAATGAAGATAAATTAAATCTTACTATGATTGGAATCAGACTTTCTATGGGTTATTTTGAACAGGCTGTGATTCAAATTTGAATACAGAATAACATATTCCAGTTTGTATAAGGGCACTGGTATGCTTGTAACACTATTGGTCTTCAACTTCACACAGAAGTTAACAAAAGTAACGTTCTCATTGCTTGTTGACAAATGAGGATTTTGCCATCTATAACAGCAACTGTTGCCTGCAGATTTTTATCAGTTCTTGCCGATATGCAACCACTAAAATCAGTTGATTGAGAATTTTGTCTTAAGTTAATCGCGTTGATTAGATTGAGAATTTTGTAAAACGGTTTAAAAATGCACAACTGCTAAATACATCATGTCATGCTAAAATCTTGAGGCTAAAGTTACATGTTGGAAGCAAAAGGAAAGCAACCTCGCCAGTTGATGATCCATCTAGAAGACATGGAAATAAAGGACTTTTTTATTTATAGTTTAGCTATAGTACAGTATTATAAATGAAACCCTAATTAATATTATTTGTTCTAACATAACGTTAGATGGTTTTAATGCTCACTATTGAGTTAAACCAGCAAAGCAGTGGTTGAATTTATGCTCTATTGTTCATGTTTTCAAACCGTATGCCTTCACTTTTAAAAGACAAAGGATTTGAGAAAAATCTGAGATGCCAAATGTAGCACTATCTAACCAAAGTTTGGCTGGAGTTACGAGAGTGTAAACTTCCCCAAACCAAAGAAAGACAAGGATAGAGCCGCTATTTTTAGTTTAAACTTGTTTCGCATGGGCTGGATGTTCTATTCCTGAACAGGTATTTTTCTCATGTAACTTGTAAACCCTCAAAATAATGTAGTTAACTAATGAAATCCCCCTCGCCTTTGGAAATGATACTAGTTTACTACTACAGGTAATAATCTAGTTAGCATGCTAACGTTTGCCATTTAATTTTGAGCAGGGAGACAATTTAACTCCTTACTTCTACTTTTGTTCTTGTGGTGTTTTTCTCCAAGAGTTTGGAGGGTGTTTTGAAATTTTACACACTATCCTCCAAGCTTTTGAGGTACCAAGTATTTCTCTTATTAGTTAGAGAAGATAAGTTACCGTTGCCAAACTATGAGTGGGCAATTGCTGTGAAGGAGCAGAGAGTCAATTGCTTGCAATAATACAGCTTGATCAATACAATATATGTCATTCTAATTTTCTTAAGTATACACATTGGACAATTTATGCTCTCCAACTTCGAGCTGTGGAGCCATGTAAATAATGGCTTTCGCACCTGTGTGGAGCAGAATGAATGTGATGCAGAGGAAAAAAAAAACAAAACAACCATCCTCAGTTTACCACAAAGCAATCAAAAAGCAATTTATAGATACCTACACATGCAGACTCAGACAGTAAACAAATGTTGCTTTGCCTGAGACCTTTGAAGAAACCTTTTATTTTCCCTTCAGCTGTACATTTGTTCCCTGTAAAACGTAATTGATTTTAATCAAAGCAGCTCACATACACACATACCAGCTTAATGCATTTCTCTCTCCATATATCGTCTTTCAAAATTTCAAATTTTGCTATGGCAAATGTTCTGCTGCGAGATCTGAGATGTTGTTTGGCACCGCTGGCATTTTACATTGCACAAAATATTTCCTTCTCTATCATCATCCACATGTTTCTATAGTTCCCATTGTGGTGGCAATCCCTGTGAAACAATCATTTACTTTGATGCACGGGCACAGAGATTGATCAAAGATTGCGGATTGCGACGTAGCAGCCGCGAAGCGCAACCACAAATGAATATTAAATGCCATCTGAGCATTAGATTGAGAGTGCACTGTCAATGTGGAAAGCATATTTTCATTCAAAGCTTACTCCTGTAGGGATGGGGCGGGAACAGAGTGCATACAGTTCAGCTTAATCAAACTCCATATGACTGCGGCTGTTTCTGTCAGTGGCAGATGTGCTTTCACATCGCTGTTCACTGAATGCCAGATCCACAAGTAAAGTCAAAGTACAGTAACTTAAAATTACTGTACTTTGATTTTTTTTAATTTTTTTTTTGGCAGTTGTGTACACGGCCCACTGAGGCTACCAGATGTTTCTGTGCTGCTGCTTTCAGTGTTGCACACTGCGCAGCTAAGAATCAGCTGAGTGATTGTGACTGACCTGTGTTTTTGTGTTCCTATCTCCTCCCTTCTCTATGCAGCTGGATGCTTGGTGAAGCATGGTGGTGAAGATGGTTCGAACGTACTTAATGGGGCCACCGTCATGGAGCCGGGTTAAATGGCCAAGTATAATGGGAGCAGGAGTCCTTTATCTGCTGCTGCTATCAACCTGTCTCGGCCAAGACACAGAAGGTAAAGGCAGTCTCTCTTTATCTCCCCTCCTTCTTCTTCTTCTGGTCCATTTTTTTTTCAATCATTTTTATTGTCTTTGTGTTTCTCTTCGGCTTCATCTCTCTTTGTCTCTGTCTTACAATTTAGGGATGAGTCAAGTCTGCTCAGCAGGGATGTAATACACATTACTTTTTTTGACTTGAGGCTTGTCATAGGTAGTAAGCACATCTCAGTCAGCTGCAGTATCATAGGATTTTCATGATTATTGGTCTTCTTTGATGTGTGATAACTACACACCACACAGTTTGTGTGTAGTTGGGAACTCTGTTGTTTCTTCAGTTTTAGCTTTTATTAAACCTTCTACTTGGTCTTTTCCTGTTCTTTTCCATTCAACATTAATTTCTATCAACCGCTTTACCATTACTACTTTATGCTTGAGTCACACTTTGTTAATAATTGATTCTAATTAATTTTACAACTTGCATGGAGTGTGCTGTGTAAATATGAAATAATAATGTAATAGGCCTTATTGTTCCTGGTAACAAGTACAGTGGGGTCTAAAAGTCTCAGACCTCTTTTGGGAAAGTGGTCTCTGAGTTTTGTGGAGCCTGTAGGTTGTTGCAAGTTGCTAATGCAGGATGCATAGTGTCAGTGGAGTATCTTTTATTTTCAGCCACATTAGCGCCATTTTTCTAGGAACCATGGCACTAATGTGGCTGAACATCAGTGCATGGGTCCACCACTTTGGCTCAAACTAGTGTTGGATGATTTGCGATGCAATTTGGTGCAGAAATTAATTGTTACACTGTTCTGGCAAACCAGGTGGATACCAACTTGAACATGTGCCATCACAGTCTAACTGCAACCCATTAAAGAGTCATTTCTTTTTTTGGGGGGTTATTTCGTGAGATATACGTATGCATTTATTAAGTCCCAAATTCCTACATTGTGTTTACAGGCAAATTTAGAGTGTTTCACATTTAAAAACCCTTATATTAAGTTTTCTATTCAAATAAAATTATAATATTGAAAAACAGAATATTATTGACCTTGTAACTACAGTATTCTGGTGTGTTATTCAAGTCTTGTCATCTGTGCTGTAAACCTCATTGTTTTTCTTCTCTCACTTAACAATGTAAGAAGAAACTACAGCTCATTTGACGCTGGTAATAGTTAACAGGGGGAAAAAAAATATAGCAGGGATATTATAATGTAAAAGAAAAAAAGCATTCCAGGTTTGAACTCTGAGCAAACTGAAGCAAGGTGAGACAGAAATGAAGTCATCACTGACGGGAGCGCTCAGCAAAATACTCTCTTGACTTTCTGCTCGATTTGTCAGAATATTAATATTCCATTTAACTCTTAGTCCTTGAGATTTATCTGGTTGGCATTTAGCTGACGGGGGCTGCAGCCAAAGGTGAACGTGTGTGAGTGTGTGCGCTTCTGTGCAGAGGTAGAAGAGGAGCATGTGCAAGCATCGAGCATGTGAGATTTGGGAAATTCATTGTCGGTGAAGGTATGCAATTCTAGACATCCCTTCAATTCAGATCTCCCTGGACCCATCTGTCTCTGCTCATCACACCTGTTCACTTGCATTCGATTACACCTGTAAAGCTGTCTTTCCTAAACTGTTGGCAGGGTCTCATAAAACAGGATTGCAGGCGTTATTCTGGTGGATCTGCACATAACAAGAATAGTATGTTTTAATGAGCTCGGGTTTCCGGTTGACAGACAATATTTTGCTCGATTTGGGTCCCCTCATGACAAGAGTGCTAGTGTGTTTTTAATGAGCTCGAGTCCCAGGATGAGCGGTTGATTTTAGCAGTCTGGACCTCCGCCTGACAGGAGCACTCGTATGTTTTAATTAGCCCGGGTCCCAAGGTAAGAAACTATATTTACTCACTTTTGGTTTCCCAAGTGACAAGAGTTCCAGTGTATTTTTAATGAGCCTCAAACAGTGTGTCAAATCAGGCTTTTGGCTGAAAGTTTAACAGGTCCAAACCCTTGCGCTCCCATTTGTTTTCTTCCCTGGAAACTTGTCAAAACTTCCAAGACAACTGATTAAGATCATAATGTTTTAGTGCTCATTACTGAAATCATCACACAAAAGTCGTTTACTCTCGCTATTGTCATTGGATTCAAACTCAGAATTACCGATCGCCACAAGCGCTGAGAGCGGATAGAAATGCAAACCCTCTGGTCTGGTGAACTCCTGCACTTGACTAGACTCTGATTATGAATTCATTTGAAGTCTGTGGTGTGTAGGCAGAGCTTCAGTGGTTGTTTTAATTGAATGTGACTTATCTGAGAACGTCAAGTCACAACAGAAAGCATGAAAAGAGTTATACTTGTGAGTGTCTTTCTTTGCACCTGTGCTATTGTCTGAGTCCTTGCCTGACAATGGAACTGTGTGGTAGTTTGTGTGTGCCAACACTATTTCAACTGGATATTACCTTCTCTATTTTTTTTTTCTAAGTCGCTCCTCTCACCATGTCTTTCTCAGGACAGCCAGCTCTCTGCAAGATGCACCAGAAAAAGAGTAAATGTCAGTCCATAGTGTGACTGTGGCCCTTTCCCAAACCAATTCTGAGGTGTCACTCTGAATGAAGTCACGCTCACAGCTCTGTAGAGCACTCTGCATCAAGAGGTAGAGTAACTTTACAGTGAGCAGAAAACATTCACTGATAGACAGCGGGCTCCCTCAGCTCTTGATGTAGCCTACTGGATATTGTCTATTGTTAAAACCATGGCTGAATGCAGTGGTGGAAAAGTGTTTTTTTTTTTTATGTTTTTTTTTTTATGACATAGCGTGTCAGAATTTAAATCTATATTTGCTCCACTATCCAGCACTCACACCTCTGGTTAAATCAGTACTTGTTTTGGTTGTCCACCTCCATGAGAGTGGGAAACCTGAGGTGCATAGCGCACAGGTACTGGGCCCATATTGGCACTGAGCCTATGCTGCTTGCATTGATTATCCATCAATAACACTAGACCAAGTGATATTTCCATCCAAAAACTCCAGCCTGAATGGCTCCAGACCTCTGAATCACTGCCAACATCTCTTTTTTCTGCAATTCAGATGGTGTAAAACAAAAACTCAAGAGAGCTCCAATTATAATTTTATATACCACTTGCTAATATTCAAATGTACTTTGAAGAGATTTCACGGTTTTGGCGTTGGTATCAGCGGTTGTTCCAACTTCCGCAAGTTCTGCCCCCTATATTAAAACATAACATGTATAATCTAATGCAGTCCCACACATGATGCAGTTAATAATGCCTTTGTGAGATGTGTAATTTTCAACACTGATTCCATTCTTGTATTCGAGTCTGTTAGATTGTGCAGCTGTTCATGATATTGTGTCCATCCCTGGAAGGACAGTGCTAATGTCAGTTGTGCCAATGTAGTGGGCTTGGCCTGCAGATCTTTAGGATTTTGTGTGTGTGTGTGTGTGTGTGTGTGTGTGTGTGTGTGTGTGTGTGTGTGTGTGTGTGTGTGTGTGTGTGTGTGTGTGTGTGTGTGTGTGTGTGTGTGTGTGTGTGTGTGTGTGTGTGTGTGTGTGTGTGTGTGTGTGTGGTGTGTGTGTGTGTGTGTGTGTGTGTGTGTGTGTGTGTGTGTGTGTGTGTGTGTGTGTGTGTGTGTGTGTGTGTGTGTGTGTGTGTGTGTGTGTGTGTGTGTGTGTGTGTGTGTGTGTGTGTGTGTGTGTGTGTGTGTGTCAGTCAGCATGTGCGAGGATGTCAGTGTGTGTCGACATGTGGATGTGGCTGGACTTGGAGTTTTCAAGGTGATTTTAATATTTATTACTACTTTGTTTTCAGATGTTGCTTCTGAAGTTCATGTCTGTTTCGTCTAGCGTCACTTCAGCTTTACTTTCCTTTGTTTCTCTCTCTTTGTCCCCCTCACTACCTCTTTTTTTTCAACCTACCATTTCTTGTCATCAGCTATCATCATCTCCCTCTTATACCCCCCCATCAGTGAAACAGACTGGTATTTCTCTAGATTGGTATTTCTCCACCTCTCTCTTTGTGTCTGGAACTTTACCCCTCTCATATTTATTGCTATTTTTTCTCCGTGATGCTGCTGCTACCTCTGTTGCTCTCTCAACAGCTCTCTTTTTCCCCCCAACAACTCTGTATGTTCTTTTCAATAGGCCGCATTGACATTTATTGTGTTGATTCAATTAACATTACCTGAGACTCTGTCCTTGACACTCACACACACATATAGTACACACAGTAACGTAATGTATCACTGGTTTGACTTTATTCTGTAATTGAAGAGTGCACTGATCACATGCATACTCACACTGAATAAGAGTAGGTCAGAGTTGGGATTAGAAGAGTAGCAAGAAGTGTAACAACATTGACAACAGAGTAGAAGGACTGAGAGGTGAGAGAACATTTCAAATGGAGCAGTTACACATTTTGGGAGATATGCATATATACTGTCTTTTTGAGGGTGAGGTGAGAAGATCAACATTAATCTTATTTAAGCATGTGTTTATCCTAGCTTAGCATTAAGACTTGAGTCAGGTGTAAAGTGGAGAAATATGTCTAACAACAGCTTTGAAACTGCCATATTTATAGATATAGATATTGGTTTGGGTCTCATTTCAGGCTGCATAAATCTGGCAACAAGACATGGCTCCACATAACACCCACTTAAAACCACAAATAGTCATTTTTATTATTCTTTTTATGGATGGATTAAACAAATGTTTCAAGTTGCTAAGGTAGCCTAAATATATTCTGACGCTAGCTCTGTACTTCAAGGCATTTCTCTCTCCTCACAAAATATTTGCAAAGCTAATTTTAATGATATTTAGGAACCTTCATTGTTTCTATATAAGCCTTCCTTGCCTTCTTTATTGTGATGGAGTTTACATTTCGTTAGCCTCTGTATGCCTCAGTGAAGGAGAATATGTGGGTTTAGTTACAAGAGTGATTTCAATCAAATCCTTCAGATGCGATTTGAACTGCTCCAAAGTGGGTGCGACTTAGCAAATACAGCACAATATGAAGCTGTAGAGAGATAGTGCGATGTAGACAACTGTTCAGCTTCATCCTCAGCTCCATCCAGTGTTGTCAGATCAGGAGAAGGAGGATAAGGATATATTAGACCTCAGTTACATTCTTTGGATGTATAAAGGTTTTTGGCAACTGAAATCACACACCTCCTACTATGATATTGTTCTGTTAGCTGCCCACTAGCTAACAATCAAGTGTGGTTTTATATGATGGACATTGCAGACTTGTGACCCCAAATCACTTTTAATTGGATACATATTTGAGGGATTTTGTTGTCAAAATTAATTTTTTCTTTTTTATCTGTTCCTTTAAATCTTTATTGAACTGGTGCATTTTTACAGTCCAGACTACACCTACAGACAACAATGTGCTACAGTTGCTGGTCACCTTAACAACATGTGGGGTTACTCCAGGTTTGTTTATGTATTTCCACCGTGTGTCCTCAGAACAACTACGGCCTGATTACCACCACTACTGCTGTCAGCCGTGTTCAGCCCCACACTGGCTGGGAACAGACCTGACATACTGAGACAGAGACAGAGGGAGAGAGAGAGGGAGAGAGTCAGGATAATGGATAAGCCAGCGCAGTGACAAAGTGGTGATTCTTACAGCACTGAGGCGGGTGTGTGTATGTGTCTCTTTGTATGTGTGTGTGTGTGTGTGTGTGTATGTTTGTGCGTGTGTGTGTGTGCGTGTGTGTGTGTATGTATGTGTGTGTGTATACGGTTTTTCTGTGTGCAAGCAGGTCGACAATCCGTTTTCTCCAGAGATACATCAATCTAACACAAGGTCACACTGTCTCTCTTCTACAATCCTCTCTTTTTACTCCTCTCCTCTCCTCTCCTCTCCTCTTTCAATCTGTCCTCCTCTACCAACCCTCCACCCCTTTTTTCCTCACTGTTCCCCTCAAATAGTCTCCTCTCTCTTCTCCAGGTTTGTCCCCACCCTTTTGAGGGTTGGGGGGAGGGTGGATAGATGAATGGGTGATGGATGAATGGCTGGATGGTTGGGTAGAGGAGAGAAGACGGAGAGGAATCGGACCCCAGGGAGAGGTGTAGATTGGTGTACCTGCTGATGGAAGCTTAAAAAGGACATGACATGAGAACTTTTAGAGGAAAAAAAAACACCCTCTATCGTGTGTGTCTGCTCCTGTATTTCCGCCTTTTACTACCACTTCTATCAGTTCCCTATTGTTTGAAAGACTGTGTTGTGACATTTTTAGAAGTCCAGCCTGTCAGCTCTAGCCAGACAATTATGTGGCAGAACCTTCTGGTATGTGGCCTGAAATGTTTTAAATGTTGACAGACGCCAAGGTTACAACGAATGAAAGAAATTACTGGTGTAGCTTTTTGTTGTAACATTTTAATTTACACAGTTTTAATAATGTGCTTTTAATAAGTAACTTATCTCAAAACGACTCTTTGCATATTAATTAAGTTATATCAGAAAGCCCAATATGTAATTAACTTACAAACCCTGCGGAACACTGTTAATGGCTACACGCCCACACATGCTGTGGGAATGCAACACTCATACAACACTTATACACAATATTAGGTCACTATGATTCCAATAATTAATCCTCATTAATTTAATTGTTTGCTTGTGAAAGAGACAAACACGTTCTATGCAGATTTAGCTGCGTTCTTTAAAGGGTAACCCGAAAGGTGATTTTTATTTTCTTTATTTTTTTTTAGGAATGACATCTTAAGATATCCCACTCAATGCAACTGCATATTTGCAACTGCTCTCATGTTATGTTATCCATTTCACTTCAATGTGGCTCACAAGAGTAAACACTTTTATCATAAATGTATTAATGTTTCCTTTTTTTTTTTGCCGGTGCCAGATCCAGATTCTTTGGCTATCAATCAAGCAATGGAAACTCCTTCCTTTTAAGAGAGAAGTCTTTTCAGAAATCTGGTCAACGCAGACGGCTCTTGAAAGAACATCCGTTTGCCTTTATTGCTACAGCATGTTCAAATATTACTCCAGCATATTTTGGAGTTCACCACCATTTGGTTTTCCCATTCACAATCTCCACTCCAGGCAAGTTAGCCAAGCGAGTATTTAACAGATGGTAACAAGCAGAACTCAGTCAAGTACAACTTCAAACCAAATGAGCACAAATTTTTCACAATATGGCATGGTAGAAAAAATTGATTAAAAAGATTCAGAGACTATTTTGAACTCATATTAGAAGGAAAATGCTTTGCCTGAGATCAGACAGTGAGCAGTCACTGTACAACACTAGCTACAGACATTATGTCTAATTGGTTTTTCCTACTAATTTGACACAGGATTTTAATATTGTTGTGGGATATTGTGTCAATACATATTCAATGTCAGGATACGGATAACCATTACTGTTCTAATATAAAATTAATTAGATAATGAGTGAGGATTTTCTTACCCTTGTTTCAACGGTCTCTGCTCAGCTACACTAACTGGTTTCTAGCTGTAGCTTCATATTTACCATACAAACATAAATAGTATCACTCTTCTCTTCTAACTCTCAGCAAGACAGCGAATAAGCGCAGTTCCCAAAATGACAAACAATTGCTTTAAGGATGTTTATTTTACTTGAACACATTTACAAAATTCAACCCATTCCATTCTGTATTGGATTAAAAAAAACAAACAAGAAAACATGATTATCTCCAGAGGACCACATGCTGCTTTTTTCTGTCCTGTGATATTGGGCTCACAGTGCATCAGTCACAGGCCCAATCTCAAACATCATCAGATGAAATGAGTCAATTATTTCGGTGGAGGCTGGCCAGTGCCATGGCTCAGATGGATCAGGGATGCCTGTGATATTCTCCACTGTCATTTGGGAAGAAAACCATCCTCAGCGGGCCAATACTTCATGCTAGTCCATGTCATCTGTCACTGACACTCACACACTAATTTCTTATTGGATTATATGAACTGCAGCTACAATTAGTTTTCACATTTTATTTCTGAGCATGTCCTTCTGGTCCACCTCGACTTTGTTCCATTGCTATGCCACACGTATGTTAGATACATATACAGGTTTTCTTCAGAATTACTTTCGAATGTATGGTATGCATTAATATGTTTTTTTAATCCATACAAACACTGAAGTGTGACGACAACAATTTGTGATTTTAAAGAGGCTCAAAGAATGTTGAACTTCTCCTTTAATACTGTGACAATAACACAACATTAAACGCTGATATTAATTCCTTAGTTGTTGGCAGTGTGACAGCTTTTCTTGGTGGAATGACTCAGTCTACATAAGCAATGAATCCTGGCTTGGTACACACACACACACACACACACACACACACACACACACACACACACATACAAACACACGATCAGCATTGTCCAGGTGCCCTCATTGAGTCACAGTCTGAGCATGTATATTTTATGGTAACTCTAGCATGTGTGAGTGCAGACAGGCACATGGGCTCCAAATGTGTAAACTGTGTAAAGCAGTGTGAATGTATGCATGGAGTTGTGTTCTGTAGAAGCAGCTCCCTAATCAGTGTGTGTGTGTGTGTGTGTGTGTGTGTGTGTGTGTGTGTCTCATGGAGACAGTTGCTAAGCTGTGTGTCTGTGTGTACTGAACAACAATAGTTGTTTTCAAGAAGCTCAAGCTCTGTTTGGACTCTCGGGTGATTGCTGTGGTCTTCAGGCTGCAGTCACAGTCACTTATCTCTGTCTCTCTCCTTCCTCCCCGGTCGACTTTGTTTTCAAAGGGGAGGTTTTGTTTTTTTTTCTACCACCCTTGGCAACCTGTACCTGCTTATTGTGCCTGCCAAATTTAGATGGAAAGAATTTGAATAGTAAATAAAGAGGATATTGATTGCTACACAGCAGGTTTAAATAAAGAGGCATTGGATGGATAATAAATCTGAAACAGGCCGAGCTTTTCAGATTGACTACCTGTGATATTGTCTGAACAGAGAGGTCTATTTCAAAGTTGTAAGTCTTTTTTTTTTTTTTTCTTTGGTCCACACCTTGAATGCTTCACCCTTGCTCCCTTCACACAGGTCTCTATGGAGCTTTTCATCAGCTTGACAGAAACCTGGCATTAGATGGATTTATTCACTTGCCCATGCACAAAGCTATTCCAGTGATTATTTTTTGCAGAAACTTTGAAAGAGGAGAGAACAAGTGCACGCTTATCAGACAAGAAGTGAGTGCTTGCAGGAAGACAAGTACATATCAACGAGAGAAGAAATACACGGGTAAACTTTTGAGGGTGAGCATGAGTAGACACTTAAGGGGGATGAGTACCTGCAAACAAGAGAACACTAACACTTTTATTGGATATCTCATACAAACAAGTGTACTCTTGTGAGGAAATATACCTGTGACTTGTTTGAGAGAGGACCAGAGGATTTGCATTTCAGTGCAATTCACATTTCATCCTGAGTTTCTGTCCTTGGTGGGGTTCTCTGCAGAGCAGCATTGTGTGGTTTAGTATAGCACCTGCTAACCACGTGTGGTATCTTGATTGATTTAGTCTCTTTGGTTAAACTTTTGTGCAATTATGTGGACACATTTCCTTTAATCAAGATTATACTTGAAGGAAGTGATTTTACAGTTTCTTCAAATTTACTGAAGACGCAAAGAGATTGGACTTTAAATTAACATTACCTGTTTTCAGCTTTAGCTCATTTCATTTCTAGATCGCATTGTGCTCATCCGTCGCTTTGCATTACAACCCAGGCTGTTTACTGTTTCATCCCATTTAATTTTTATGATTTGAGGGAGAAAGCATACTGACAGGTGGAGAGAGGGAGGCAGATGAAAAGAGACAGAGGAGGGAAGAAACCAAGGGGAGAGAGGGAGAGACAAGAGATGCCCCATAGAGAACAAATGGCTGGTTAGTAATAGATGAGGGGCATCAGCTTACACTGAAGGATAAAAAGGCAGTCAAGCAGGGGATACACATCTGTCATCTGCCGTTCACACACACTCGCACACATGCAAGTACACACACACAGGCCAGCTGGTAGAGTGTGATGTAACTAGTGACTATTGTTCCATGGCTCATGCATCTTTCTGGATTGCTAACCTGAGATGCACCCTTAGAAATGCGCCCTTAGAAAAGCTTCAAAAGGGTAAAGAGGTACGCTTTACGTTCCCTCACAATATTTTTCACATTCCACCTGCTCCACATAAACAGTTAGTGTGCTGTTCCTGCCCGGCATTATAACTGGACAGGACCAACTGCCATTTCAGGGAAGCACTGTGCAGTTACTACAGAACAGAGAGCTGAAGTGACACTTTACATGATGCATTTATTGCTCGTTACTCCTTTCAAAAGGCTGTGCTCCGAACAGGATAGAGCCATAGGCTGTGAACACAGCTGCTGCTCTGTCTGGCTGTGGTGGTTGAACTACGTTGCTAAGTTAAGCAGCTCTCCTAATTATCTATCTAGCTGCAATGATACAGACCTGATCCAGCCATCAATGAGGCCCCACCTGATCATTGTATCGGGTCTTTGTTACATATTACAGCACTGACTGTAAGGCAATAGTTTGGGAAATATTCTGCTTTGTATTCTTTCTGAAAGTCAGATGAGCAGATCAACACTCATGACTGTGCATTAAGAGTGGAGCTTAGTTTAGCATAAAGACTAGAATCCACCATCTACACTAGCCAGCATTATTTCATCTAAACCAACAACATGTGGGATGCAGAAAACAAGCCTTACTCTTTAGGGTCAAAGCCTTGTTCTGTGTACATCCAGCTGTCTGCACCAACCTCCTCACTTTTGTCACATTTCCTGGATTGAAAAAAAAAAAAAAAAACGGAGGTGGAGGTAATCCAGTATTTGGTCTGAGTGGTCAGTTTTAAATCAGCATGCCTGTGAGCTAAGAAAACATTCTCTGCCTTTGCAATGTAACAAATTGGAAACCCAATCATTTTCAGCACAAAGATAAGCTAATTCGGAGCCGTAGAACAGTTTAATCTATATTTGGGAACATTCAATACCGTCTCTCCTCGCAAGAAACAAGAAACAATGAATCCTCAGATAATCTATAATGTCACACAGTTGTAAAGCTTAATCATGGAGGCGAAGAGAGAGAGAGAGAGAGAGAGAGATGGTGTGATCATTGTTCCATGAAGTCTATTTTCTAGGTGAGCAGATATCCGTCTTTCAGCCTTCCCGTGGGATTCTTCCCAACTATCCTCGAGAGCCGAACAATAATGTTGCCCTGTCTGGTGAATGTGGGTGTTCTTGTATTTCCTGTATCCTGGCAAGGACACCGGGATAAAGGGAGAATCCTCCCCCTGAATGGGACCATTTTAAGCCTCCAGCTCAGGCTAAGAATGATTTCTCCACATAGTAAATACAGTAAGTGTAGGTGGTGGCTTTGAATGCAGGTGGAGAAGCTTATAGAGATAAACACATCAGCATTTGTGTACTGTACATGCAAACACACATTCGCATTTATTAATCGCTTGTACACACTCTTCTATGTCTACTTCCATGTTTTTCTGCTTACTGCATTTCATGTTTGACCCCCCTCCCTTTTTTTTTCTCTGAAGGTTAATTCTTATTCTTATTCTTCTTTTTCCTCCTTCCTTGGTTGCTACGTCCTTCCTTCCTCTCCTCTTCTCCTCCCTCCTGATGGGATATGGCTGTTTCTTTTGGCAGATTGGCAATATGAGGGTAAGAACTATCTCCTTTCTCTTCCTCTGTTAACAGTGTATTCAGTCACTTTGCTAGTTTATTAACCCCTGCTAACCCTGCCGAGATGGTTGTAGGAGGTTACGCCCGTCATTATCGGTGAAAACATAGATCTACCGAGCTTTTATTCTTCACTACAGATGTGTCATCCTCACAGCATTTTATTTTTACTTTTTCAAAAAATCACATATTGTTGTTTTTCTTTTTGTCTCTGTCTTGAAAAAGAGTCTCTGTCCAGTCCATCATCATTTTCTTTTGTCTGGATTTATTTTGTGTCCCCTCATTTTTTTTATTCCTTCCTTTAACCCCTTACCCCTTACACCTCACTCCTTTTCTCCACTCCTCCCCTATTTTCACCTTCACTCTTTTCAGGTCTTTGTTGTTGCCTCTCTTAACCATTCTCCATCTCTGATACACATACACGCAGGTGTATCTATATATCTATATATATATGTGTGTGTGTGTGTGTGTGTGTGTAAAGCATGTATAGTGCTGTGCAAAGTTCAATTCCATTTCAAAAGTTAAACTTACAGAGTGATTGCAGCAGCCACTTATCTTTAAAAGGGGAAAAAGCCATTTAAAAACATTTCCTTTGAAATACTTACATTACTGAAGTGAAATCATCCATACGCTTCACAATGACATTTTACATTTCAAGCTTTTATAAAATGGATATAAAGAAGCGAATCCTCAGACTGTATCAATGCTAACTATTTTACTTTTTCACTCTCCCAGAATGTAAACTGTCTCGGTCAGGTCCTCCTGCTACCATCGTTGCCATAGACGAAGAGAGCCCCAACGGTAAAGTGTTCATTTCTTTTACTTCTTCATTCTTGACTTCATTCTGAGTTGGTTTAAAGATTTCTGTCACCTCAGACAAGACAAGGGAAGACTTTGTTGGAATTTAAATTTTTAAGATAATCATCACCTTTTTTACGATACGTTAAACAAACATTGCTAGATGATCTTGACCTTTTCAGCAGCTGCTGATTGGCATGGCAGGTACCTTACACTCATTCATATTCATTAGGTCTGTGCGAGCGGAGTCTGATCCCTGTTGCAGAGGATAAGACATCAGGTCATTCAATTTCAGCTACATCACTGTGTATTAGCGTAAACAACAAAAAGATAAGAGTTTCTCTGCGTCTCTCTCTATGAGTGCATGCTTGTGTTACATAATGTTGCCATTCATAAAACTGCTTGCTTAAAGGAATGGTATGACATTTTGGGAAATACGCTTATATGCTCTGTTGCCGTGAGTTGTAGTGGAAAATCTATACCATTCTTTGTGTAAATGTGAAGCTACAGATAGCAGTCGGTTAGCTTAGTTTAGCATAAAGTCTGGAAAAACATGAGGGAAACTGCTAGCCTCGCTCTGTCCAAACACAACAAGAGCCACCCTAAAGCTCACTAATTAATGTGCTGTATCTCGTTTGTTTAATCCGTACCTGGAGTCTCTACTGGTTGCCTGACAGGAAGTTACTACCTACAACCAAGAAGCAGTCCCACACACAATATCCTGTTGATCCAAAAATTCTCGATTTCACACTTCAGTTTTTTGTACAGATTGAATAAATGAGAAGTTTTGTTTTTGAGATTAGCTGTTTTCCCTCTGTTTTCTTTTTTTTCAAAGCAAACCTAAGTCCAAGTTATGTTTTTTCATTTGTTTATTTCAATTTATAAATGGTTATTTTGGTTTCCTAGACCTTGATGTTGGCAAGCAGTTGTTTTGCAAAGAAATATTTGACTTAGACAGATGTGACAGTATCGGGGTATTGGATGCTGGACATTTGTTGGACCTAATTTGAATATATGAGATACACAACTATTTTCTCTTCTCTTCTCTTCTCAACCACCTGACAAAACAAAAATAAGGCTGCCAGAGTTTTCGGACACCTTTTATCTAAACACCAAAGGAAATATCCTCTGTGTGTTTAGTAAGCTCCCACTGTATAAGCTAATTATCGGCTTCTGGTTTTGATGGCTGTGTCATTTAGACTGTTTGGAGGAATATAACCAGACACACAATCCCAGAGTCTGTTCAGAGCTGTTTAAGTGGAGGCTTGTGTGTGCGTATGAACAGATTGTTTTGACAAGTTCAGAGGAGATATCACATTTTAATAGATGAGTTTAATCCTTACTTTAATCACAAGTAAATGAAGTTGTATATTGGCCTGGAGGGAGGCCACCAAATCTGATGGGGGAAGGTGAAATGTACACAGACAAGTTGGTCTGCATGGTTAAATCACACTCTTATCCTCAGCCCATAGACAGCGACCTATCATAAAGTTTGCCATGTCTTTTCAGCAAGGTTTTAAATAGTGAGACCTGATCAGAGTAATCCTAATGGACATAAAAAGAGATTAGCATAGCAACACCAGACAGAGAGGAGAGCAGTGTCTTCCATCTACCCTGCTGGCATGTCTGTATGTGTTATTGATGGCTTCATCACTATGCAGCTATCCATCCTCTAATTCCTCCTGTTCTCCATTTTTACTGTGTTCTTCTGTTCCCTTGGTATACATATCAGCCTTGTACTAGTAATTACATGTAAGACTTTGTTTTGCATTTCCCCCTTGCCACCCATGTTGGCCGTCCATGACAATAAACTACAAGATTTATTTGTTATTTACAATATGTACGATGTTAATTGCTCAAGGAAACCTCAGAGGTAATTATTTACTTTCTTCCTCCAGAGAATGTTCTTTTTTTTAATATTTCAGTGTGTTTGTTTGAATTAAATCACTTAGGCTACATGAATGCATTATGCATTTTATTATATGTAGTATTCTCTCTCTCTCTCTCTCTGCAGCAGGTTAAAACTTTTTTAACTCATCAAATGTTCTATTTGATTTATATTCTAGTATATTTGAAGAGAATATTGAGTGTCAAAAGAAAAAATTGAATTCTTTCATCTATATTTTAATTAGTCTTTTTTTTCTCTAAGAACATTTAGAGGAGAGTGAAGTGTTTTTCAGCCCCGAGTAGAGTCTGCAGGTCATACTCTCAGTCTGCAGGTAATGTACAACCTCTGCATAACAGAGGGTTGAGCAATAGCCTGTATGTAGCCTGAGAGGCGAAACCCAGGGCGATATAAAGTCAGTAAATAACTGCTGCAGTTAAGCTTATTCCTGCAAGGCACACACAGTATAAGGCAACCCAGATAAGCATATCAACACCCTTATCACCCCGTCTTTTGGCTCATCTGGATTACAACAGCTGGACATATTGTTCAGAGAGATTTAAGTGGATTATCCAGCTGAAGCTGTACAGGTGAGGAGAGAAAAAAATGCCCCACCCCCCAGTGGAAATTACACCCTAGCATTGAAACATTGTTGTTCAGCTGCAAAATAGTTAGGTTTGTTTCAATTCAAGATATCACAATGGAAGTTTGTTTTTATAAAGAAATATATTTGGTTGTGAAATTGTATTATCTGTTAAATAGACTCTAGAAAGAGAGGCCTGTTATAGTGAAAGCTAGGGCAGCGACAATGTGCGCGCGTGTGGCCATATGTGTGCATACACATGCATGCGTTTATTTCTCCGTCTTATTGTGTCTAACAACAATGCATGTGTGCTGCATGCTTCGCCTGATTGTGTGTTTATGTGTTTGTGCCTGTTCGAGCACTAATCCTTCTAACAGGGTTGTCGAAGAATAATTTAGTATTGGAATGGTTTGTATGCGTAATGCCATGTATTGCTCTGTGGCTGTGAAATAGTGTTACAGATTTAATAGAAAATCTAGCTTTAGGGGTGGTGTTAGCAAAAGAGAGAGAGACTTGAGGAATGAAAAGGGGGGGGCAACATACAAGTGAGCAAATTTTTTCTAGCCCAGGGAAATGTCATAAAAGAAGATAATATTGAAATTAGGAGTGCGATTTTAATAATATCTAGTAAAAGGGTGATAAGAATGAGTGGATATGTGTGGGAATGGGAGAGTGGGACACACAGACAGGCACACACATACAGCACACGCACAGAACGACACACACATTTAGCAAAGAGTCATCAGTATCTACAGTTCAGCAGGGGTCCTCACAAACATAACATAATATAATATAATGTGCACAATAACATTTCCCTGATGCATTACATGTATCATTTAGCAGACAATGTCCACACTAGTGACCCAGTAGATGTGTCGCCAGCAAGGCACTACTGCTTGTTCTGTGCACATAAAAACATTTACTTAATTTCTCTCCCACGCGATAAAACGGAAAGACTACATTTACAATGCTAGTGTGTGTGTTGTAAGAAGATTGTTGCAACTAGGATGTGTTGTCAATAGCAAGAGCTAAGACAGAATAAGCCATTTATTTACTTTTCTGTCCTTCAATTGCCGACTTTCCTTCCTTTCAACCCTCTGGAGGTACCGGTGACAAGAAATGCCTGTGAGCGCTTCCAAGTGAATTGAGATTGGTGACACAGGTGTCACAGAAAGTAAATGCAGCATGACAGAAGGGTGGTATCCAAACACAGTGATGTAGCTGTAAATTAAACATGGGTAAAAGAGTATAAAACCTTCAATTACAGAGGAATCCGGGTCAAAAAGTGCAAGTAAATAAGCTGCCATTACTCATTTTTAAACCTGTTCAATCCAATTGCAATATGTGAAAAGACACGGAATACAACCAGGAGATCCTGCAGAACCTGTTACATGTTGAAAATAGAGCCATTAAAAAGGCCATTGAAAAAATGGTTCATCTCTAAAACACTTCAATGGAATTTAAACAGAATGCTTGGCGTCCTTTTACCTGCAAAACTGTTCTGTGTTCTGTTATCAGCTGCTTCAGCAATAAACTTTACCAGGAAAAAAAAAGAATCCACAAGCCTTTGCTCCATGAAATTAACTTTAATTCGTCTCCATTACATCCTCACATTTGCATCCTGAGCAGAATGCCGACAATGGGCCGACTCAGGACCGCTAAAGACCGGTGTCTGCTTGCAGGGTGCCGCTGATTTTTCCCGAGCTGAGCTGTAATTGCCAAGATTATACTTTTTACAATTTCATGGTTTCAGATTTTTATTAAACTGTGTATTTAATCTTACAATGCATGAAATTAATGCAGTGAAATTTTGTTGATTTATAATCAGAAGCTAGCAAGTGATGCTGGCTGCGGGTTGTACTTTCCACCCAGATTGTGGAGGTTGAGAAAAATCGCTTATTTCTGTTATGTATTTATTTTATTTTTTTTCAAAGCAAGTGTCATAACCAATTTCAAACTAATGTTTTGAGATGGATTAACTTCCACATTGGTGTACCTTAATTTGTCGGAGGGAGAAAACTGCCAACCGTGCTTACCCCAAACATCTTTACACTCAGTGTCAGTGTAAATGTGTTTGGTTCCACTCAGTTATGGCGGCGTCGCTAAAGTCCACAACACTCACACCAGCAAGCAAATTTATCAGAAGAGAAAACAAACACCAACATAAACATAAATGAGTAAAAACAACTTTGGTTTGGTTTTTCTATGTTTAACATATTCTAGTCAACATTCATCTGTTTAAAAACGTCCCTTCAGACTGTATGCTCTGTCGTTGAATTATCTCAGGATAAACAGTTTACATTCGCTCCTTCTGTTCTCCATCTATCTACGGTTGTTCGCCCTGAATCCCTTTTTCCTTCCCTCGCCAAGAGCTGAAGTAGCAGGCAGATATAATGATTACTTTTCAGTCCATAGCTTGTACCTGACTGACACCCAAACGGTGTCTCCACATTCAGTTAAGCTAATGTCCTGTAAAAATTCTATTAATGCGCCGCCACAATGCTCATATTCTCTCTATTCTCTCCTAATATCCTCTTTATTCTTTATTTCTATCACCCTCTCATTCAGCCCGCTCTTTCTCACCCCACTTTCCTATGCTATTTTTCTCATTCTTCTCACTGTCTAATTGCTATTTTTGCCTCTTTTTCCTCTGACAATCTTGATGTTGCTGCAACCACATTCGTGGCTTCATGCAGGTTCTGCCTGTACGCTTTAACACATGGGTCAATTTAATCAGGTGCTGCCGAGTGCAGTATTCAGTCACACATCCTATAAAGTGAGGTCACTGTGAAAAGAGCCCATTTATATTAGACCTTCTATGGAATTAAATTAGATACAGATCAGTTACACAAGGTGTAGGCACTTTCTCTCTCCTTCTTCTTTACCTGCACTTTGTTTTTTTACTCATTTTGCAAGACAGCAGCAGAAAAACCCGAGGAGAGATAGCAAGGAATGAATTTCCCCTAATGAATTCCATTTTCTATCCCATTTTTCATATAAAGAAACCAATTTCATTGAATTTCCCCGTTTATTTAACATCAGCGAATCACAGCGAGGCATTTGACACGGTTTCCATGGTAGCACAGAAGGCCATGACCCAATTTTATGTCTGGCAGATCAGATATGAGATAGTTCAGAGTGTGTGTGTCTGTGCGTGTGTGTGTTTATATTGTTGAATGTGTGCAGATGTAGGGAAAATATGATTTTCAAGCAAACACACACACACGTATGTACACATGCCCACACACAAGCAAGCAAACACAATCCAGCCTGCTGCCTCAACTTTTCTGTCTCTCCAAATCTCTGCCTTTATCTCTCATTTCTAACTTTTCTCATCCTGACTATTCTCTCTCTCTCTCTCTCTCTCGCTCTTTCTCTCTCTCTCTCTCTCTCTATCTCACTCACTCACTCACTCACTCATTCACTCACTCACTCACTCACTCTCACACACACACACACACACACACACACACACACACACACACACATATACAACATAGGTTTGTGGGTTCATTTGTGATGGTGACACAGAACAAGCTTTTGGCTCTTTCTCCACTTACATTCTAATGTTTTACACAAATTAACACACACGTGCACACAGAAAACTATATCATAGGCTGAAAACCTGCAATGCTTACTAATGTGCTGAAGGATGGTTTTGTGCTGTCTCCCTCTCACACACACACACACACGCGCATACAATAGTTTTTTTTATTTTTTTTATTTATTAATAATTCAGTGTGCAGGGCCCAGTAATGGGTCTCTTATGATTTGGAGCTGCACAGAGTCAAGTGGTTAAACTTTTTGTTTCTCTAGTGTTGTTTTCCCCCTATCTCACCTGTTATAATCATTTCCAGTAAACTTAAAAAATTACAGGTTAAAGCTGTGCATTTCATACATTAGTTTCTGAAAGCGATTATACATATGAATGAGCGCGTGAATTTTAGTAGATAAAAAGACTTAAAACTAATACCAAAGTGCCACTTGACATCTGTAAAATCCAGCAGTAGATTCAATCACAGCTTTGGCGTTAGTGTAATGTTTTAATATTGAGATACAAATGCAAATGGTTGAAAACTTTTGCCACGTTTTGCAGCAGTTCGCGGTTTTCAATGACACCGTCAATAAAGCCAATGAAGTCAAGCAATAAAGTCAGGAAGTATCTTTGAAACTCAGATGTTTATCTGATTCTCCGGCTGCTTTCTCTTTCTTCTTTTGAAACTTCTTTGACCCCCTCGTCCTTCTCCAATACAACTCCTCCTGGGTTTGTATTGATCGAGAGATATGCATCGCTTGAAAATATACAGCTGACAGTTTCCATTCAAATTATGTCTCGTCTCCCTGTTTGTCTTTCCGTCTCTCTCCCTCTCTCTTTCTCTATGTCTTTCAATATTCCCCTCATTCCCTCGCTTCACTGGCCACAGTTGACTGTGTTAAATGACTCAGGTTTTCTTCCATCTGTACCGTCTGTCTTATTAAAATGTTTACTTTTATTTATTCTGAAGGTTTTTTTTTTTGTGAAAATCATGCAGATGAAAATGTCATTTCTTGGCAGACCAGCTCTCTCTCTCTCTCTCTCTCTCTCTCTGAAATGTTGATTTTATTTTGTATTTCATTTATTGTATCCCAGTTATTGCATCCCATGTATTGATATAGAGAAGGCAAACAGATTAGCCTCCATATCTGGTCTAGCTTACTTGATTTAATTTTACTGAAATCCACATGCTTTTTACTCTCTCTCTTTTACTGTTTGTGTTGCTTTTCTATCTAATTGCCCTTGACCTCAGCTACAACCTACACATAATTTTGAGGTATATACTTATACTCCTGAACTTGAAGAGGAGCAGAGAGTTCTCTTTGGACTCTGTTTTCTTTTCTTTTACTAATAAAGTTCAATCCAGGACCAAACCATTTATCTCTCTATTGAATCATCATCTCTGTTTCATCTCTGGAACTCTGGGCTTTGTGTCTTTCTATCTAACTGTTAGGTTAATACAGTTACTTTTACTTTGTTCCCAGGAACGTTATTGGTGGAGAACATGCAGATAAATGGCGTGGCAGAGGGTCCGGATCGTACCATCTCTCTTTCTCTAAGGGATAACCACGACTACTGGGTGATTCTTGACTCCTCCAAACAGGCCCTTTACCTCAACAGCACCGGACGGGTTCTGGATAGAGATGTGAGGCAACAGAACTATTTTATTTTAGTCTCGCCTTTGCTCATACTGTACTCATTCTTTGTTCTGTCAGTTTTACTCATTAATACTATTTTGTTCTGCTTGGTTTAGCTCCTTAGTCTGAGATAGAGATAGAAAGTGAAATCTTAATGAATCTGGTGTCCCTAATCACACAGGCACAGGTCCCGCTGCCGAATCTAAAACTATGACCACATGTAACGTCATGCTGTTTCAACAGATGAAGACAATACTTCCTTATTTCTTTGGTTCTTGTTTATCTTTTTTTCACTTGACTACAGATGATAAATATGGTGGAAGCAGATTTCCATTTTTTCACTTTTTCCAGCATTTGCTGTTGTGAGAATCTGAATCAGCCTCCTGCTGTTTTGCTCTGTAAAGTAATCCAGCAGATGTTTTTCAATTTCTCATTTGGCACAAAAAGTATAATACAAGAAGCTGGCAGTCGTCTGCGTGTTAGTTTCATTTTTTTTCTTTTACTTTCTAGTGAATTATTTATTAACCTGTACGACTACTGTACCTTTAAAATTCTAATAATCTCTACCTGTCCCTCTGCTCCTCTCTGTCCCAGCCCCCCTCATATATTCAGTCCATTGTGGTTCAGGTTCAGTGCACCAACGAGCTGATAGGCACGGTGATCTTACATGAGGTCCGCATCGTTGTTCGAGACCGCAACGACAATGCGCCACATTTCCAGCAGCCAAGATACTATGTAGCCGTCAGTGAGGTAAAACACACACAAAATCACACACAAACACACACACACACACACACACACACACACACACATACACACACACACACACAGTGTCACACATATAAACATACACAATCTATTGCGCCCATCCTGCACTGCTGCTGCGGTCATGAGTGTGAGACTATACCAAGCTTTTTAGCCGTGCTGCCCTTCGGGGGCCACGTGTTACATGCTGCTCCCTGAACATGTAGCCTGGCAGTGGTGGACATTGCAATGTGTTTTAAATAAAAACCCCATTAAGCAGTATTGTACATGGCATTTTGCTGTCAGACTAAAGGCAGAAAGCTGAGTTTTTGGGCAGCTGTGGAAAGGATCTAAATCTGTTATTCGGAGGCTTCCAGAATAGTCTTTACAATGCCAGTCGCACAGTTTGTGCGTCCTCCCATGAGGCAGGGAGGCAGAATTTAACTACAAGAGGTTCAAACTTAAACTGGACAAGGATACATGTAGCCTACTGCCAGCACAGGCAGACCCAGTAGAATATCTTATTATACACTTTTCCACAGCCTGTCCAATTCAATCTTCTCAAACTCTCTCTTTTCCTTTCTTGGCCTCTCCTCTGTTTTCGCAGCTTTCCTCCCTCCCCCACCCACCCCTTACTTCCATGCCCCTACACAACTTCTTGCTCTTCATTATGTCACCTACCCTCAACCTCCCCACCTTTCCTCTGCCACACTCTATATATTTCTGGTTTCCTTTCCTCCTCCTCCTCCTCCTCCAACCCACCACCTCTTACAGCGCTCCAGTTTCTCGTTATTCCTACTAAAATGATTCCTTCAGTTCACTTCAATGACCGCCATACAATTTAGGAGCTGCATCGTAAAAAAAAAAAAGATTTAAAATATGATTCCTCTGCCAGGCCAAGGTAAATGTAGTCAGTTTAGAGGCAATAATTTAAGAAAAAAGTGAATAAATTTATTCCGATGTTGGCAATAATTTAAAAGCAGAAGCAGATTTATTCATATATGAGTGCAAGTCTGCTCATTAGGCAGACAGCTATTGTCTGATTCACTTCTGTTGCCCCCAGAACTCCCACCACCTAATGCAGTAAATTTAATATTGAGAGAGTAATTCAGGAGTTCATCCAGCTTTATTCACATTAAACCTGCTTTTAGTTGTCTATAACTAAGCATTTTTAAGTGCAAGAAAGTTAGGCAGACAGATTATGACACACAGAGAGGCAATATGGTTATTTATGAGAATGTCTAGGACACAATTTATGAGCTCACTGTGAAAGTTCTCGGGTACAAGGTGATCCCTGTGGCTGATTTCATGAGCTGGAGCCAGTGCCTGAGTGTGGAGTTGTTTCATTAGAGCCGTATCCAAAAGCGACAGCGTAAGACGTTCTGAAGACCATTGTTAAATCAGTGGGAGGCAGAGATAACCCCGTTGAGGGAAATGATGTAACAAATCACTGGTGCAGCAGCTAAATTAAACTTAATCTCAAATGTTTCTCGTTCTGTCTGGAGATTAGACTTCTGTTTTGACACCTAATCACAGATCCCAAGGCACATGGCTGAAAAAATACAGCACAGCAATTTATGCTTGGCAAAGTTGTTCCTTTCATGTGCTGTGGAAAGTGTTTAACTCTCAGACTGAGAATTTCTCTCAGAAAAACTTAAATCAAACTGAACATCTTTCTGAATATCAAGCATCTCTTTTGGCTACTAGAAAGTGAGTCACTATATCTTGTTGCACATGTGCAAATTGAAATGAAGAAATGAAAGTCAGAGTTATGGTAAACAAAGGCCAATGTGGCATTTATGATGTGTACTGTATGGACATTTAAGCTACTGAAAACATGTCATATACACTAGGTATATTATACATACTACATACATGCAGTCAAGACCATAAGTATTCAGACAGCCTCAGCACATTCTATTTGAAGTAAAATAATGGACATAACATTAAAGTGCCAGTAGATATATTACAATGTTAAAATAAAACTGTAAAATAGATGGTATAGCCCTTTTAACACATACCTTGCAACCAAGTTGCAAGGGTTCAAAAGTAATTGGACATTTGGCCACTAAATGCCCAAGAGCTCACATGTGGCGTAGAGTTGATTGAGAGTTGAGAGTTTCCATTTAGATTAAGGTGGAGTTGTCTGAGGAGTGAAGAGGTGACCATGCAAGAGAGGGAGATAATAAGAAGGCTAAAAAAAGCAACAAAGCATCTATCAAAGAGATGTCAAAGGTAGTTGATTTGTCAAAATCAACACTTGGGTACATTCTATTAAAAGCAAGTGAGCACAGAAAAACTATAATGTGGCAAATGACCTGGTAGGTGTGTTGTGGGTGAGCAGAAAAATTATTTGCTTGAGGAAAAACCCCTTTATGACTGCACAGCAAGTCAAGAATGCACTGCAGGATGTTAGGCGAACATGTTTCCCTCATAGTGACCGAGAGAAGACTTCATGACTACAACCTAAACGGATTCACCACAAGATGCAAAGCCGTGGTAAACCTCAAAAACAGAAAGGCCAGGCTGCAGTTCAGAAAAACACACAAAAAAAAGTCATGGAACAAAGTTCTATGGACTGATGAAACAAAAATCAACCTCTATGTGTGGAAAAGCTCATGGAGCAAAGCCGCCACCTCATCTGTCAGACATGGCGGTAGTTATGGATTGGACATTTATGGCTGCCAGTGGAACAGGCACACTGGCATTTATTTATGATTTCACTGTTGATGGAAGCAATAGGATGAATGTGCAGGTGTACAGGGGCATTTAGAGCACTCAGATTCAGAGAAATCCATCAAAACACATTGGACAACGTTTATTTATTCAGAAGGACAATGATCATAAACATACGGCCAAAGCAGCCAAAGAGCTTCTCAGGGTGATGACATGGAATATCCTCGACTGGCCGAGTCAGTCATTGGATCTCTAATAAAACTGAGCTGCATTCCACCTGATGAAGATCAGACCAAACACAGAGAGTCAAAGTCAAAGACTTAAGGCAATCATTCACTGCAAACGATTTTCCACAAAATATTAAATATGTTTGACTTCATCTGTCCAGTTACTTTTCAACCCATACACCTTCAGGACCATGTGTTAAAAGGTCTATAGTTCCCTCACAGTTCTTTTTATATTGATGTAAACCTGCTCAAATTATAGCTTAGACTTGGCACTTTAATGTAATATCAATTATTCTATGTCAGAGTGAATGTATTGAAGCAAAAAACCTGAAGAACAAAAAAATTGTATGACTGTACTTATGGTCTAGACTGTATATAGTCCTGACAACTTTCCAAAATATATTGTAGCGACCCTGCAGTAATGTTCCTGTATGATGTTGTACATGTTCAGATGTTCTGTGTAAATGCCAGGTCTGTGGGTGTGGAACAGGTAGGGGAGGGGTGCGAGTGCATGAGGTATGAGAGTATGCGCGTGCAGGAGAGTGAGAGAGAGCTAGAGAGAAGGAGAACTTTGTTGTTGAGTTGGAGCACAGTTAATGCCGGTGAGTTTGTTGTTTTGGCGTGGTTACGGCCGACAGTAACCCATCCTGTTCGGTAATAAAACGGTTAAATTGGATAATGCTTCGCTTGTCCTTCCTACACGTCCTGGTGGACGCTACAGTATCATGTTTTCTTTTTTCATCTGCAAGTTTAGTTTGTTTCAACCTGAAATAAACATGGGCTATCTACAGTGTGAGATATGATAGCTGGCTTCAGCTAATGAAACATTGGTTAACTAAAAAGAGCTTACCATATCATATTTAAATTATTTTATAGCTAAGCCTTATGTTCTGTTGCTGTGCCACCATCAATTGTGCATATCTGACTCAAAGTTTTTTGTTGCTCCAGCTGCTGAAATGACACATTTTGCAAGGTCATGGGCGAAACAGCTAATGCTACAGTAACAGTTGCTAATGTACCTAGTGTAACATCAGTTAGCTACAAATTAGCCTTCAGTAGCACTGGTGCTGACATTTATAATTGAAAGAAACTATTCAACATAAAAAAGTCTTAATATACAATTTGAATTAGCTTGAACTTAAAATGCACATTAGGAACAAGCAATTGGCAAACATGAACATTGTGATGATTATGTGAGTGTGATGGCTCATTGCATTAAAAAATGCTCCATCTCAGCTACATGCAGCTCAGCTCTACTGTTGTCATAACTACTCATTAATTTAGTTAATTTTATACTGTGAAAAGAGTAGGTGTAATAAGCTATGGCTAATCTATTTTGACAGTGACTCATTATTTTATAACCATGAGCATTTGGGTCCAATCTGTTTCTGTTTTTATTATTATTTTATTTCCCTGAAATCAAAGGGAAAAGTAAAGATGTCAATGTTCTCTTTTGGCTTTTAAGTGACAAGCACTCTTAACATATTGTGCATAATTTTCTATCACCCAATTTTCCACTTTTATCTAAAACTTTTATTAGACGGGGCAATGAGGTGTAGCAAATATTCACGGTGGTGAGATGGAAAAAGACTGAGGCACAGACTATAGACAGAACGTTGGATGCTGTCTGTGTTTCGTTTTATTTCCAGTGCAAATGGATGTGCACAAACAGCTGCACGCCGATTTTCCTTCTCAAGCCCCATTTGAGCACAGTAAACATAAAACTGCAAGTCATTTTCTGTTTGTTTTGTAGAGACAGTGGGGTACCAAGATCCCGTATGGCCAAATGCTTGTGAACACACCAAGGGTAGTTGCGAGAGATAAGACACAACACTGTAGGACAGGAGCTGTTTAATGTCTCTGTGTCTGACAACATGTAGTGTGAGCTTGTAGACATAGACTGAAATTCTCTGTCTTTGTTGCGTTCTCAGCTGACACCAGTAGGAACCACCATCTTCTCTGGTTTCTGGGGGAACAATGGGGCGACAGACATCGATGACGGTCCCAATGGACAGATAGAGTACACGATCCAGTACAACCCAAAAGACCCGGTAGGTTATCCATCTGCCTGCTGCACTCTTCCAAGTGTAATGTAGCCGTTTAGAAACTCATCATGTAGGCTGATGGTTTAGCACTAGAATTTGGTTTCATAACATTTATATGAGAGCAAAGATTGAGCCAAACTCAACCAAAATTCACAATAAAAGCCTGTATGTTTACATATTTATTTGTTTTATTGTTTAAAATTGATATCAGTAGAACACCCAGCAATTCCTCACTGCTGTGTGTCTATGGGTTGATAATCAACCCATGCCTTGAAATCAAAAACATTGCCCACATAATGTTTTATGAGCCATTAGATTCCATTTCCGAAATATTGTAAAGATATAAATGTTTTGAGGTGTCAAAGTCAGATGGTGTGAAGAGTAAACCACTTCTCCCTGTCTTAAAGTTTAGTTGATTGACATATTTTGCATAAGTTAAAACTGAGCTCAGTAACAGATGCACTGGGGATTTGTTGCACAATGAAGAGTCAATTATTACTGATGATTGTATCATTTACTTGCTTCGTGAGATTAGATACAACACGCTTTCCTTAATCTCTTATTTCCTGTTTTCCCAAGAAGCTTTATTAATATGATAAGTTGATGGAGATATAATGAGAACATAGAGAGTTTTAGTCTTCAAGTATCCGTACAAATATCATGTTACTATCAGAATCTCTTTTTAATTTTTTTTTTTTTTACCTCTTTGCTTAATTTTTACTGTAGATTCCTATTGACTCCTTTCTGCTTGTATCTCCTATGTTTGTTCTTCTCTGTTTAGATGTGAAGCTTCTATGTTCATTGCAACTCAGCATAATAATAAAATCATCCTCTTGGCATTTCCTGCTCTATCTTCTATAGTCCTCCCACTGTTATTACATATTTCAACTTGTCTGAAGTCTAAGAAAGTGAAAAATGTACAATTGACCCTGTCACTGACTCACTGTGTTTGTGTTTGTGATATATGTATGTGTGTTTCAGACAGCCAACAGAACCTTTGACATCCCCTTGACACTGTTTGGCTCTGTCGTTCTAAGAGAAAGACTTAACTACGAGGAGATAACACGGTACCTGGTCATCATACAGGCGAATGTAAGTTGTGTTTGTTTTTTTTTTATATTTGTCTGTTTGTGTGCCATGTAGCTACCAAAAACCAATTCTGAGGATGATATTGTATTTTTCCATATAATAGATATAAGAATGAAACAGGTAAGGTTTTCATCAGTGAGAGTTAAGTCTGCAGTATAGCGTTATTATTTCTTAGGTACATTATTATTATTATGGTAACATCACTGTTACACAGATTGCTCTGTTGGGTCAGCCTTAAGGGAACCGTAAGCGCATCCTAGATTATCACTAATGTCTTTGTTAATGTAATTGTTCCCCTCCTTTTATTTCACAGCACTCTATATGTTTTATTCAAGTGGTCTACAATATAGTTAAATTCCTTCAACATGCAAAAGAGACTCATGGGGGACGTTGGGAGAACTTTTGAAGGATCTAAAGTGAGGCATGACAGAAAATTACTTAAGTAGCTGATTGCACCATTAAGGTTTGTGTTGTGACAGGAAAACCTTGCTTACAAATCCTTTGGTTCTCAACAAAGTATTCTGGCAAATATTCATATGTCTCAAGGCCCATTTACCCTGAAAGCATTATTAAAAGTCAACAGTACACTGAAAGATTAATGTGTTTCTGACTGCTTGAAAGCCTGACATATTCACTGTTCATCTGGATACAATATTAAGGGTGTTTTGAGTGGCTGTGGATTTGCTGAATAGAAATTCTCAGAAAGGCTTGTGTAAGAGACATGTGCCAGGAGGTAAAAGAACTGCTTGGAATATGGCTGACCTTTTCAGGGGATACTGAAATTTTATGTGAGAAAAAAAAAAAAAAAGCACTGATTGACTGAGCCACATGAACTTATAACCTTATCAAAATACGTTATCTAAAATAACAGAGTGATCATATCTTTTTAATGAGGTTTTTATATTTTATCACGTCTTACGTTTTACAGCTGTAGGAGAAAAGAATAGAGCAACATTTCCTTGTCTTTCTTGTGCTGTCAGGTGATTGACAGTGAGAAGAGCAATATGTAAATGCGATGACAGAGAAACACTCAATCCAGGTGTAATTAAATAACAGTAAAAGAGAAATTTCAACAATACTTAATAAAGGTTTATTACCCCTTATCTTGTTTGGTTAATTTTCAAGCTTGTGAGGAAAAAAATGGTTAGTGGCAGAAAATTGCTTCTTTTAAAAAGAGGAACACAAGTGCTGATATATCCAGCTACGTTGTGTGATATGCAGACACCAACAGGAATAATGTGAAGGACACGGGGATCTAGATGACTTGCACAGACTTGAAATAGCTGATATTTTCTAAGATGGGTTTTTTTCCCTGTGGGGGTGGACATGTGATTGTTGCATCGATTATTTACTGTGAGTTTCCAGTTGATTCCCTGATTTGGCTATTTTGTTCTGAGAGCTCCACAAAATAAAAAATAAAAAACACAGCTTTGTGTATATCTGGATTATCTTGAAATAAAAACTGAAAGCACAGCGGTTATATTGACCATTCAGATGAATAGGCCTGTTAAGTGTTTTTTGTGAATTTGCTGAGCAGCTTCCTTTGTAATTGGATGGTGGAAACGCCACCAAAAGTTGACAATGGCACTAGATGTTTAGATGTATACAAAAAAAGAGTGATTGCGCATCCATGCCTAAGCAGAAATAAAAGTTTGTGAATAGCTTTACTTTTTGTGTTTGACTAGGACTAGTATTGTTGATCTTTCACAGGGTCTCACTGAAACCCTGCTATGTCAGCTTAAGGTCTCTGAAGGTCTTCTTCTGAATAAAAACTTAATAGAGTGTACAAGCATCCATTTTTCATTCTGTGTGTTTCAAGGTCATATATTTTGGTGCAGGTTTGTTTTTTTTTTTTGTTTTTTTTTCAAGAGATCCTTGCCCAATACAAATATTTTCAGTGGAATGTATTACTGGCAACAAAATGTGGTACCACCTGGTGTAGTGTTTATTCTTATAAAATAACAAAAGCTGCCTGTATTTTTTTTCGTGAGAATATACTTTTTTTTTTTCATCTGAAAGATTAAGGCCTACATAATAGAAGGATTTTGAATGAGTTGATTGTGTATTTCTGGGAGCCTTGAAACATGTTGTGTGTGTTCCATAATACAAATGATTGTCCAGAGGTTTAATTGTAGTAGTGTGCTGCACTACTAAGGTGTGCTAGGGAATAATCTGTTACACCTGAGCATGTGTTTAGCAACTGGATTAGCTACAATTAACACACTGTGCATGTATCATGTAGGGGTAATTTTCTTAAATGACACCAGTGAGACTAAGCTGTTGGAGTATGGACAGAAACAGGAGTGGGAGTACCGCGATTGTGAGTGAAGGTGTTATCTTGTGTTATTTCATTTATAAGTAAAATACTTTCACGCTGTCTATTTAATCCATTGCTCCTATGCCCTAAAAAAAGAAAGCCACTCACTCACTTTATGCAACTCATTGGCACAGCAACAGATGGAGGTGAGTGGGAGCACTGCGATGTTAATTTGTAACGCAAACTTCATACTTTATTTGAGTTTATTTCATCCTGTGGTTAGAACAGTTTGCAAAAATAGCTCATGCCAGTTCATTTGTTTTTAAAAGAAAAACTTTGAGTGAGTTCAAATCAATCACTGATTATGATTGAGGACACTTGTTTAAAATGTGTAAAAGCCTTCATACAACATTGTTAATGAAATACATCCTATACATTATAATGTAACGAACAGAACAGTTTCTCTTTACCGTGCCTGGGCTGAAAGAGTTATAAATGCTTTAGAAATGTGTTTAGTTGCTTTTGATGAGGTATAAATAGACATGAAGATGGAGAGTGCAGTAGACACCAGCCTTTGAAGGTATTGAGAGCTCCCGGCTTTGTTGATTTCCTGAAAATATTCAGCAGGACTGTGATCACTTTTTATTCAATGCTTGAAGATGAAGATACACAAATATTGAAATATAAAAGTGCAAATAAGAAAGTGCTAAAAATGAAATTAAAACACTCTCTCTCTCTCTCTCTCTCTCTGTCTAGGATCGAGCTCCCTACCCCAGTGAGCGCCGTACAGCCACCACCACTCTGACTGTGGATGTACTGGATGGTGACGACTTGGGTCCAATGTTTCTACCCTGTACGCTTGTGGGAAACACCCGTGACTGTAGTCCCATCACGTACAAGGCTAATGTGCTGGAGCTGACGGAGCCGGTATGTGTGTGCCCTTTATGTAGATATATACTGTTTAGCAGTAGCAGTATGTGTGTGAGTCTGCGTGCCTGTTGTCTTCAGTTCACACTTTTATTTAGTGCACTTCACTGACGTCGCAGTGGTTATTGTTTTAAGATTAGATTAAGGTTAATAGTGAGAGCTAATCTCTATGGTCTTATTTATACACACTAATATTTAATGTTTATAATCAAAACTGATGCTTCTCTTTTTGACTTTAGTAATATCACACACTATTTGTCACCAAATAATTTCTCAGTCCCCTTGACATCCATTGAAACTTTACAAAGGGAAATCCAGCTTTACTCCGGCATCTCTTATATTACAGTAATAGACTGTGTGGCCAAGGATATCTGCTTTTTTCCAGACTTCTAAGCTTTCAATCAAGCTATAACGTGTCTCTAGGACACAGCAGTTAAAGATAGAAATATGAAACATTTATTTTTTTCAGCTTGACATTAAAAAACTTGTGGCGCCACTAATCAGCTGCTAAATAATGAGAAAAAAAGGCTAAAATCATCCACGTGGCCTCGGAAAATATGCACTCCTGTTAAGTGTGTGAATGCAGAAACAAGGTTGTCATAAGCAATTAGCATCATTTAAAACAAGAAAAGTGCTATTTTGATGATAAGAAGTCATTAGGCACCTAACCTGTAGAGTGTGAAACGTCATTAACAATGATATTTTTTTCAATTATATGACTATATTTATTACATTAGAGATGGTTTCTTGTTTTCTACTCACTAACTGAGACTGTTCTGGACAAAATGTTTTCCTGACGGATCAAAATGTGAATCTCTTATGTATGAACAAGTGTTACAAGAGTGAGTCTGCAACACTGTGGTATGTTTTTATGCTTACACAGCTGTATGTACCATATTGTATTTGTATCTCGGGCATTTAGCTGATGCTGTTATCCAAAGCGACTTGCAATACCACTTTGTAAATGAGACAAAGTTGCTGCAGGCAAAATCCTCAACTCTGACAAGTCAGCAGAGCATTCATCCCTTACCGCACACACACGCACACACACTCTTGATGGTGACAAGCTAGCAGTGCATTCATGCCTAAACAAACCCCCCCCATCCACCTACACACACACAAACACTCGTAACAGTGTCAGGGCAGTAGAGCAGTCATGCCTAACCGGACATTGTCTACTTCATCTCTGTGTTTATACTGAGATCTTTGTCACACGTGCACACACATATACACACTGACTTGAACACACACTCACGCACACACATATGCTCACTTTACTCCAGAGACACTAAGGCCTTCAAACTACTGCTGACACTACTGCCTTCAGACCCCCCTCTCTCTCTTATCTCTCCCGACTCACACATACACTCTTACTGACATGCACGCACGCACGCACACACACACACACACACACACTCTTCCCTTCCAGCCAAGGTACCAGAGGCACTGCGAGCAACAACAGGAGTAAATCAACTTTACACCTCGTGGTTTTGAGAAGGAGCAAGTGTAAGCAGACAAGGACAGGGTTTACGATAGAGAGGTGGTGGGGGCGGGGTGAAACAGTGAGAGAGAGGGAAAGAGAGAGAGAGAGAGATAAAGGCAGACACACAGGAAAAGTTATGCTCGGGAAATACTTGAGGGGTTTTAAAATCCGAAGCGATGCATAAAACACGTTGCATCTAACACAAAGATCGGGTCTCAGTTGTCAATTATCTCCCAATACAGCACTGCTGAAGACTCCAGATGCTTCACTGATTTCAGTTTTTATGATCTTACACCATCACAGCAATAAGAAATGGAGTCTTACAGACAAACAAGGGGTTTCTCCTTTCTGTAAACTCTTATCGCTTATTGATGATTTTCAAACTGTGATCTCTGTTCACTACAGGAGGACGAGTCTATGCAGATGTCGGATTAAAGCTCATAGGAAACCTAATGGGCCTTTTTCACGGCAAACATTTGTCTGCATCCCATGCAGTTTTTAGGGCCCTTGCATTGCACATGAGGGCGTACCAAGCCCCTAAATGGCCATTGTTAAAGCTACACCTGTGCTTCTCCAGCTGTGAGAAGTAATTAAGTCTATTAATAATGAGGATCTATTAGTAAAATCTGTGCCAATCATTTATTCTGACCAAGCCTGCATTTTGTACTTGCCCTGTAATCTACTGTGGATCAGGACTATTCTTTATGGATTGGAGGCAGGCAGAACTTGTGAATGGAACTCTGATTTAACAATTTAATATTATTAGGTGCAAATATATTTAAAGGTGCACTCCTACAATTTGACACATGAACTTTGGTTTACTCTCCATTTGTCCCACTCTGTGAAAACAATTGTATAGTGTCTTGGGTAGATCTGGTGGGAGCTTTTCCTAGCTTGAGAACATAAACCTTGTGATGTCATCAGGGTTATCTTGGCTCGGTCTTGAAGCTACAAATGTATAGGAGAGAACAGACAACGCATGGGCATTACCCATGCAGAAAGGTTTTAGCAAAAGATGCTACTCAGTTGCATCATGGGAAATATAGGATCCAGTGTTTTTGGAGCTTGACCATACAACAGACTTAAATTCAGAATCCCTCAACCTCAGCTGCATCAACTTTCACCATTTTTTCTCCGAACATTGTTGAAGTGCAACACTGAGTCTTTGGAGTACACCTTTAATATCTTTTAGTTTTCACATTTTTGTAAAGGTAGATAGATTTATGCTCAGAAATAGTTGGAGTGGAGAAATTAAATGTGAACCCACCTCCAGTTTGAATAATGTATCCATGAACTTGAATGCTTATCAGACACCAAGACCATGCAGAGTGGCTCTTATGATGAAAGATTTTACAACTCTCACTCTTATCACAGCAGCAGTAATTGTCGTCTCTGTCTACATGATTGCGAGGTATTCGCACAATGCTACAACGTGCCCGGTATTCACCCTTGAATTTGCACTTACACGAACCTGATTGACCAACACAATGCCAGGTGACCCTGCATTTCTTTCCCACTTCATCCCTCTGTGATATATCTCCTGCCACTGAACACTAAAGCTTCTTTTCTTATAAAATCCTACACTTCAAGTGAATTATCTCAGGTCATTGAAATAAATGCATGTTTATGTTAACACCATGGTCTCTCCCATTAGATTTGCCTGAATGCACTCTCATTTATTCACAGCAGCTGTCTCTCAGGGGCCCTGTTTGATTGATTAAGACTGCACTTTGAAGCCATACAACATTAGTACCTTGATATGTTCTGCTTGAATGAACCCCAGTGTAGTGACTTCAGTTTAGAGTTCTTGTTTGTTCCCGTAAAACACCAGAGGACAATGATGACAGACAGACAGACAGACAGATGTGATGAGAGGTGGAAAGGAGGGCAATGGAGCTGCTGTTGCAGAGGTAGAAGAAAGAAGGGGGAGGGTGGAGAGGAATGAACGAGGAGGAGAGTCAAGGCGCTATAATAGTTTGAGTCCTAATCAGACTGATAAGATATGACAACCTCAGAGCCTTAGAGCCAACGCAACCACTCGTTCTCTCTGTATTTCTCCCTCAGACACCCGGCGCACACACACAGATACACACCAAGATGCTGGTCATTTAAGCCAAGGAGTTGGCTGTCAGGCCATGTTCACACATTCACTTCAAAAGCATTGCTGCCCCTGAAAAATGGATTAGAGCAGTACAGTAAACAGCCCCCCCTCCCAATACCTGACTAATCATTTCGTTTGTCATTGTGTCATACTGGCATTCAAGTTGCGTAATGGTGAACATAACATCAAAGACAACAGAACAACTGTTTTCCACACGTTGCAGCAGTGCGGAGCACTGCATTGTGGAAATAGCAATCAGTTTTTTGTTTTTTTCATGTGATAGGACGAGTGCTGTATCTCTGTTGCACCACAAACAACATCTTGCCATGTGCTCCCGTACAGCTCAATGCTTGACACAAAGCCTCACCTGACCACTAGACGCCCACAGGGGCTTCTTCCCTCCTCTGTTGATCTTCTGCCCGCTCTCGGGATCAGCCACCTGCCTGTGCAGCTGCTGCTCATTAGTTCCCCACTATATATAAAAAGGCAGTTTCCCACACTCACATTTGCCAGGTGGTGTTGTTTAGTTGTTGTAGTGTCTGAGTCACTCATGTCTGCTCGGTACCTGTTGCTATTATTGTGCCTGCTGGTTCTGCAGTGTTTGCTCGCCTGATTCTGCATGTTTCTGACTACAAGCCTGGAAAGCCCAGAGAGTAAAGAGCCTTTTAATATTACCTGCTCAGCTTGTTGCGTCTCCTTGGGGGTCCACATTTTGGGCCTGTATCATTAGTTGAATTCAGCTTTTCAGGCTTGGTAATTGTGAGTAAGTGCTCTCACACAGTTTGCTTACATACTCTAGTAACCCCAGTTTTTTTTTAAGCCTGCTCTGAGCACTTATCGAATGTGACTGTTTGCTCTTTTCTTGTTAGTGCCACGGGTGCTCATCTCCGAGGCACTCCTCTACAGCTAGAATAGCTGAGAGGAGTGCCTCGGGGTTTATTATTCTTCCGCCAGATTTCGGCGCGTAACTCGTCCCGCAGCTTTGAGAAAACCCCGGTAATATATACATCAAAACGTGCGTCTTGATCCCGTGAGGGGTGCTATGACTTTTGGTGTTAAAATTCCAATTTTTCCCAAAGTTATTCCCAAAAAACTGGGAATAAATAATGCATTAGAAATGCATTGGAATTTTCTTTAGAAACCCACCTTTTTTCGACAAAATTGCACCTTTTTTCTGAGTCACCCAGCTCTCTCATACCTGCACGTAGAAATGTGATTCAAACTATAAAACGGAGGAAAACTTCTGCTCTATCAAAAAGACAGGAACTGTTTTTACATAACATGTAAACTTTTCACACTGTGAGCACTCAAAGGAGGAGTGCAAATCACTTTTTCTTCAAAGTTAGAGTGACAGCGTCAGTTGGCTAGAGTGCGTGAAGCAGTAAAAAATAACCTTTATTTTTATTTTTAACTCGAGCTCACGGCCAAACCGTAAAAAGGAGACAAATAATTCTTTCTGAAAATGTAGACATAGTTGTTGGGATTCATAAAATGTAACTTTGACAGGCAGGGTCTGCACAAAATTTAAACGGGGGTGCCGAGTCCGGCAGCAATACCTGTCTCACTCTCATTGACACCTAATGTAATCGTCTTTTTTTTTTCAAAAGAATCTCACTCTGTCTTCGCACTGAGCTTACTCACTCATTTTAAGGAATATCTGAATAAAATAGAGACTGTAGAAACTTCTGGCTTCAGTGTCTGGCACGGTCTTTTCGGTTTATGAAAAGAAGTAACGGTTTTCTCATAATTTGCAGTTGTTTGAAGCCATGTAGAAGCCAAATTCTGGGCAGATTTTCACATTGCCATGGCAACGGCAGCTCCTGACCTGTGTGCGTGCGTGCGTGCGCCTAGCAACCAGATAACCAACTCTCCAAGCTCCGCTAGCTTTACATTAGCCGCATGTTAGGTCTTAAATTACATTTAGTTAGGTCTTAAATATGTAAGTCCATTTACTGCTTCCTTCGTTGCTTTTTTTTTTTGTTTTGTTAAGAGTCAATGAAGTTGTGACGGTCTCCGCTGAGACAGAGGAGAGGAGAAGCTACTAGCCCTCTCTCGCTGTCACTTCTAGTCGCGTTGCTCTCCTCCCCAGTAATGTTAAATTTAGCACAGAAAGAAACATAATAGTGGTAATTTAAATGGCGGTTCATGGGATTTATTAACCCTCAGGGGTCCCTCTGTCCTTTTTTGGACATTTTCTTCACTTTTCTTTTTTGATTTGCTGATCATTTTGGCTGTGTTACAGTGTCTTTTTTTTTTTTTACATATTTTTAAAATCTAATGTCAGTTACTGTTACAGGTCTATTATACACTGGTAACACATTTTGTACCCTCTGGGGTTCCTCGCGTCCAAAAAAGGACACACAAAGAAAATGCTATAAAATCATCATATATCAATATTTTTTTCTGCTTTTTTTGCATAAATCTCTTAAACCACTTCAGTTCTGCTAGTTTTCGGGATTTTAACCCTTTAAATGCCAGTTTGAAGACATGTCGCCTCTTGTTTTATTAAAAAAAACAACACAGAATATGAGATATTTCCTACATAATACATGATGGAGGGATGTGACATTGTTTTATATCAGAGTCTTTTATATCAAGACATTTCTCAAAACCAGAGTATGATCAGGGTGACTTTTGAACACTGGAAATAAATCATGTACTCATCCCGGCAGTAGCCCCCGTGGCACTCAAAATTTCCCTGGAATTTTCTAGTTTATCTAAGCTGTTGAACTTAGTTGCTATGGGTTATAACTGTTGGTTGAACAAAACAAGCTACTTGAATAAATAAACTTGCACTTTGGGAGATTGAGGGTTTTTATTCCTTTTGGATTTTTTATAGACTGAAGTGTATTTGAGAAAAAATAATCTGCAGAGTAATCAATAATGAAAATAATCATTAGTTTCAGCTGTAATTGAAGTAAGCCACACAGGTTAGTGAGCGTACAATCCCAGGGCCATGATGCAGTGAAGTACCTTTCCGGACATTATTACATGTTATGAATTGCACTCATGTGTGACCAGTCAAAAATATATAGCCATAAGCTGAACGGAACATTGTAATAAAGTAACACTGATGCTACTTCCAGATCTGCATATGAAAACTAAAGGTTAACATGTTAATATTGAAACTATAAAAAATAAAAAGAAGCTTTATAAAAGCCTGCTGAGAGTTTTATGACTGAAGACCTGTGAATATACTGCACAGTGTAGTCAAAAACCTTGTTTTAAAACCAGACACAACTCAGAGTGCAAAGTTCTGTTCTGTGCTTTTAGTACTTTGTGAGAAAAGCAGAAGCATATGTGTTTGAGCCTTAAGTAAGGGTGTGAAGGAGAGTTGTCTGTTGTTTCTGTAGCGGTGTGAGGGAGGGGCAGCAGACTCCTGCATGGATTGATTGGTCAGGGAATTGAAGGATCAGATCTGTCCACAAAATTCAAGTCAGTGTATTGAAGCTGAGCTTAGTTCTTACCAGTCACTTTTACTGGGCTTTTACCTTGCTTTATATTTCTGACATTTAAGAAATGATTTTCCATTGTAGTATTAGTTTCTCAGCGGCGTGGCTTTCTGTCTCTGATTCCCCCATTTTCTTCTATGCTGCATTTACACCTTTCTCTCTGCTCCCTGTTTACCCCGAACTCCTGGCAGATTCATCTCCCCGCTTCCATATATTAACACCCTCTTTTACTCCACTTCATTACTCGCCATAACTTCTTCTCTGCCTGTGTCTCCCTCCTCTCCTCGCTCGCTCAGTGACAGGCAACAGGAGATATAGCTCTGTGATAGCTAGTAGATTTTAAGTGTGGCATGACAGGTGCACTGGTGACATATTGTATCATAGGAGGTGTATGAGTGTATAGAATTGCCTACAGTGTGTATGCGCGTGTGTGTGTGCGCGTGTGCTCATTTGGGAATACGCAGTCTTGTTGGTCGTGCTTGGCTTGACATTTTACAGCTTTAGTGATAGTAGATTTTATCCTATAGACATGTTATGTTTGTCCCTTTGGGGGTCTTCGTATTACAGACCTCAGCATATTGCACTATTATAAGTCAACGTTATAGCCCAGCCACACTTGCATACAAATACGGATCCACACTTACGGACTTAAACAGTGCGTGTGCGTATACACAAGTAAAGATAACAACTTTTATGTGGAAAACTAATATTCACAATAAAATTAAGTCCTAATTGTTATTGTGTGTTATGGTTTTATTTTAACAGATGTGATTGTGTGTTTTTTTTTTTCTTCTCTGTGTGTGTGCTGCACATACACAGATTTTTATGCGTGGGTGTGAATGTGATGCCCTTCGTGTGATTTAAAGTATACCACTGTGTGTTTTTTGCCAACAACTTATTTTAAGTCTCACCTGCTTTGCTGGCATGCTCAGAGCTTGTCGTTACATAAATATAGTAAATGGCAAAGGTAAAGCTTTTCTTTATATCTAAGGGACAACAAACGTTCCCTGCAAACTAAGCAGTGAATGTCATGTTGCAAGGTGAACTTGGCTCTGTTTGATGCAAAGTTAAATGACCTAGTTGAAAGCTTGCTTGTTTGTTTGTTTGTGTAGTACACACATCTCCATCATGATGTAAATTACCAATGATTGTGTTCTGTTTGGATGCCTTTTCATAACTACTGTTTTTGTCATATTTTTAGGAGATGGTTCTGACTGTGACTATATGTCACACTGTTCAACTTACCTGCTTTCATTGCTTCTGTTTCCAGAATAAGGTGAATCCCCTCAATGTGACTCCACCCATACAAGCTGTGGACCAAGACAGAAACATACAACCTCCCTCTGACAGACCGGGAATCTTATACTCCATCCTCATTGGTAGGTTGGAAATCTTTTTTGGGTTTGGATTGTTCTGCCATGAGGGTTGGGCAGTACAACAAATATATACAGTGAGATGATATACAGGAGCAGATCTGCTTGATGGCAATATTGGATCTGCAGGCATCGTACATTGATAGAGATAGTGCTGTAAATCACATTGACACCGGCACATCTGTTCACACAGGGCTAATTGTTAATTGTTAGAAAAGGATCCTGAGGCTTTTTTTTTTCTTCAGGAAGAGACTTAAATGTTTAGGAGCAGGATTGACTTGGGAGAGTATGTGAAGTAATCATTGCCTGCTTGGAGCCAGTTTTGCGAAGGATAAGACATTTCCAAAATGACAGAGATGGAATTGACTGCCCATTAATGCTTCATAAGTACCTTAAGTTGAAAGTGATGTAACAGTGCACCGGCGAAAGGCATCTTGATTACCGTTGGAAGTAATAAAAAAAAATAAAAAAAACACAAGACTTTTACTGGTGAGGATGTGCATAGTCTGTAAAAAATTTACTGACATGTCTTGACACAGACTTGATTACATTTCCCAGACTCCTCCTGTGAAACTAATCTCTTTCTGAGTAAGGATTATGAGAGACAGTGTCACAAAGGGCAGACAAATCTGTTGCAACTTTGCAGCTCCTCTGAGATCTATGATTTAAAAGAAATGAGTGAATGAATAAAAAAATAAGAAGCTTTAAAGTTTAAAGATAGTGTTGTTAGACCCAGTGGAATTCATTAGACTCTATCAAGACTAATAGCAGTTGATAGTCACAAAATTATTTTATAATTTATTTATTTTGATACAACGTTGCAATGAGAAAATGTGTTCATTCAGGCTTGGACACAAACACCCATAATGACAAACACAGGAGGAATCACGCTGACTTTGAATGCAGCGTCCCTCAGTAGGAGCCAATAAAATCAGTGCTGGGCATAAAGATGCAACACATGCACGCACACACACTTAGAAATACACACTTGAGAAATGCGATTGTGTGCATGTGCTCGTGTTGCTGCTCTTCTCACCAGACCCTTGATTTCCCTGCTGAGCAATGTAGCATTCCAAAGCACCATATATGTATTGTGTGTGTGTGTGTGTGTGTGTGTGTGTGTGTGTGTGTGTGTGTGTGTGTGTGTGTGTGTGTGTGTGTGTGTGTGTGTGTGTGTGTGTGTGTGTGTGTGTGTGTGTGTGTACATCCCCACATTTGGAGGGCTGAGATGAGAAAACTGGGAGCATTAGCCATGCCTCCTTTTCTCCTTCTCTCCCCTCTCTCTTTTATACTCCCCTTAGACGCCCACCAAACAAACATATATTGATTTTTTCAACAGTTACTGATGTCTACCCTCTTTCTCTCCCTCACACACACACACTGGTTTCATTTTTTATTTTCTTTCTGCTCTGTTCTTTGTGTTCCTTGCTCTCTCTCCCCCCCCCCCCCTCTCTCTCTCTCTCTTCTCTCTCTCTCTCTCTCTCTCTCTCTCTCTCTCTCTCTCTCTCTCTCTCTCTCTCTCAGGCAAACCAGATTCCTATGCAGAATATTTCAGCTTGAACAGAACCACGGCGGAGCTCCTGCTACTAAAGCCCATCGATAGAGAACTCTACCGCAGATTTGATCTGGTTATCAAGGTGAGGAACACTAGAGCTGCGAACAGGGGAGGTTCAGCTTGAATTTCTCTGAGCATGTTTCTTATAGAAACTTCAGCCCTCCTCTTGGAATGTGCATTGCTTTTTTTTATGCCTTTAACCCCCAAATATCCATCAAGCTGTTGATCACATCTTTAAGCTTAAATAAAGACTAAATGTTCCTTCTCAGTTTATTTACTTGGTGCCTCCTGGTTTATTTCAGTTAAAGGTATTCTACTCTGGCATTAATTGTAAAGTATTAGAGCTGGACTATGCTGTGTGAAGGTGTTTTTGGCTCAATTAGGCCAGTAATGAAATTACAGTAGCAAGCATACATCAGGTTCTGCTCTACTGAAATTGAAAATTGAACTTTTCCTCTATAGGATGTTTTGTTTTTGCTGTAGTTAAAGGTGTGTTTGGATTTGTATGTACACTTGCGTTAAACCCATGATACTCTTTTTTTTTTTTTTTATGAAATGGCGCTGCATTAATTTTACTTTTGGGATAGTAAAGCTGTTGGATCCCATATGAACTAATCAGAAAGAAATGTGATGGAACAAAGGGAGTGGAGTGGGAAGCTACAGGTGTGAGACGTAGACGACAGTGGCAAACAGAAAAGAAGACGCACAGGAGTGTACAGAAAGACGTACACAAAAACACACAGGCAATCAGACAGTTGCGCAGTCACACATTTTAGATTTGACTTCAATAAACTTTAAAAGTTGAATCCTTCCTATTCTTACTACACAAGATTATTTTGTCTATCCAATCAGCCTGACATACAAAGAGTCAAAAAGCAAAGGAAATCGCTTCCTTTAAACAGAAATGTCCTAGATTTCCTATTTTTTTTCTGAAATGTATACCCTGGAGGGAAATATTTTCCATTTCAAAAGCTGACAAATTGAGCAAAAAGTATGTTTCTCTAAGATAGAAGTCAGACTAGCAACTAAACCCTATCAAAAACTGCACTTCATCAATTCATTTATGTCCAATTGCCCTATATTTATACAGAAAAATATATAAACATGTGAAACGGGCCAGTTTTATTACCATTATCTGAGCTAAGAGCTCTACTGAGCGCTGTTCAACATGTTTAAATACCACCTTAACAGCTGCAACACACAGAAGGTGAAGCATCACAGCATAAATGAACAATTATTTTTACCTCCCCTCTTTAGGCAGAACAGAACAATGGCCACCCCCTGCCAGCTTTTGCCAACCTTCAAATCGAAGTTCTGGATGAAAACAACCAGGCACCCTACTTCCTGGAGACCAGTTACCATGGCTACGTCAGTGAGGCATCGCCTGTGGGAACCAGTGTAGCGACCAACGACAGCCTGTCTACACCGCTGGCCATCATAGCTCTGGATAACGATGTGGAGGAGGTGAGGATAAAAACATACAGAGCTGTCACTGACGATATCAGAAGTTGATTAATTATATCAAATCAAAACACTTTGAAACGCAGGTTATCAAAATATTCATTAATGTTGCGTATGGATGTAATATACAAATATACACAGATCTTTGCCCTTGTGTAGATAAATAAAATTTTCTTTTTCACACATTGAAATAAACAAGATACGTGTCACTTATGATTTGTTGCATCTACTTCCTTTGTAGCTAACAGCCAATAAGACGCCTGTAGGTATCAGCCGAGTTCATTCATTCTGTCTTTACCTCCTTTTGCTGAGTTCTCTGAAGCTTCAACTGGTTGATATCGATGTTGTGTTTTTGAGAATCAATTTATTATCAATTTTAAAGCTCATTGACCAGTGTTTAATGGTCATGTAAAAATTCCCAGTACCAGGTGGTGATTAATCCATTGCTCAGCCCCCCGGTTACTGTTGATAAGCCTGTCAACCTTTCCATACTCTTACAGCACAGACAGTAGCAGTATTTACCACTCTGAAACTCCCAGTGGCACTGTACTGAATGGCACCACCTTAACTACAATGGCAGTGTTGCTAGTGGGAAATTGCTACATTTCAGAGACTCAAACTGTGTTATTGTAATAAAACTGCTGAATGTAGCTGCATCTGCTTGTTGACATTTCGCTTGGTGAATTTCCCTTTTCCCGGTGTGCATATGATGCCAGTTTGTTATTGTTCAGTTCTGGACATTCAGAAACACACGGTTGTTCATCCATCTTACAGTTCGAGCTGTGGTCAGCAGTGATTAGCTGCACCCACACAGGTCAGCGCAGGTCACAAACATACTGCTTAATCCATTCCTTACACTTTTGCTCTTTTGTTTTTGATAGCTAAATAAATAATAGATAAATCAATAAGATAAGACATGACTCTCTGAGCTCTCTGGATGCCAGGTATCACTCACTATAGCACCATGCACACTGCTTCTGTGTGGAGAAATCCAAAGTTTGACAGGCCTGCCATGCCCCTCTTATGATTGCTAAGCTATGGTTGGACAGTCATTATTTGGGGGAGGGGTTAAGCCGACAGTCATTTGTTACGTTTATACGGTCTGGTACTGTATAACCTCATATCCTGGCTTGATAGAAAAGAAGCACTAACCCGCTGTAACCGACAAGGTCTCAAATGTGATAGAGAACTAATTCCTGCCTTCAAACACAAATCACCTTGTAAACAAAGCAAGCAGCATGGTGGCCATGTTTAAACATACCATACAGAAATGAAGGATTGGTCTGCTGAAGTGTCTGTTTCTATCCTTCCTTTTTCTACTGGATCTCTCCTTTGTGCCTTGCTTGCGGTGTGTGAAGTGCCCTATCTAATTTTCCTGTGAATCTGGATAGTAAAACCATTTCCCCTCTTAAATTGCCTCTTAGTGATAATGTAAGAATTTACAGTACTGCAACATTGTTATCGCCAATGCTTTCCCGAAAGCTTAGTTTGTTTAAGATGTTGCATAGTCATTTTGACAACAACAAACTCTGGTTCATTGCTTTCTTAAAAGACCCCCACAGCAGGGCATGGGCTTAGTGGGGATAATGTTTGTATTTCTCAGACTGTGTGTGTGTGTGTGTGTGTGTGTGTGTGTGTGTGTGTGTGTGTGTGTGTGTGTGTGTGTGTGTGGTGTGTGTGTGTGTGTGTGTGTGTGTGTGTGTGTGTGTGTGTGTGTGTGTGTGGTGATTGATATATGTTGAGTTATTTTAAATATTGCTAACCCTGGTCTTTCCTCCAGTATTAAGTACCAACAATGATGATTAGTCCTAATTGCTTTTATGCGTCGTCCATCACTTTTATTTATGTGTGTGCATCCGACTGTCGTGAGTGTCTGTGTGTGTGCGCGTCCTTAGCTCTGTGTGTGTTTATTTATGACTCAATATCCACACTGGCTACATCGGCAATATTATCACCCCCCCCTCTCCTGCCGTTACCCTGCTGAGCCAGCCTTATCTAGAATGAGAGCTCACACACACGCGCGCACGCACGCACGCACAAATGCACGCCCGCACACACGCACACACACACATAGCGTAGACACAGGGGAAGTGACTGTGTGGGTAATGTCAGAGGAGAACTTGGATGAGGATTGCCTCTCCATCACTGATTATAACACACACACACACACACACACACACACACACACACACACCAACACAGTCCTGTTGGAATAATCTTTATGTCAAGAAAACCTTGTTGTTTGTTGATGTTGTTCGTTCACCTTCTCCATCTTTGCTGTTTTGCATATGGACGCATCTGTTTTTCCATTCATACATTCAGGTTTTTACTTTGAATTGTAATGATAATTTAATATTTCAAATATATCCATGGAGAGAGTGACACACAAATGGGTATAGTTCATTGCCCAGTCTTCTTGGTGCTCAGTATAGTCATCATTACATTGTTGTGGTTATATTGGGCGGCTCTCCAGCAACAGTAACTTCCCTGGGTGATGTAAGGGTAAAAACTGAAATGCTCACGGTTCTAAAGCCTTCTCTATACCTCTTAACATCTGTTTCTCTCTTCAACAGACCAGGGATCCTCAGCTCCAGTTCTCCTTGGACAGCTATTCTAATGTTTTCTCTGTGTCTGCCACTGGAATCAGAAGATATCTCACCCTGGTGCAGCCACTGGACAGAGAGACGCAAGACTCCTATACATTCACGGTACTCTAGAGCCTTGGCATTTGTGTGCAGTACATAGCAACATGTGTGTGTGGTATTGTATGAGAGAGAGAGAGAGATGATGCCTGTCAGTGCATTTGAATACCTCACTTCAAATCCAATACCCTTGATAAAACCGTAGCAGGACTTTTATCTAGAGAAGAAAACATGAAGCTAGATAAGAAGAGAGGTGAAAGAGGCAAGAGGAAGAAAAGAAAACAGGGAACATGCAAGTCCAGAATTTCACTTACCTCCACTACTGTTTAAATATGGCTTTCATTTTATATTGTAACGTCTTTCACAAGTGATTGACTTGTTTCCAGCATTCAGGCCAGTACTTAGTTCTTCCATTGCACAGTGCAGAAATAGATGTAGAGAACGGGACATACTTACAGTGGTTCCTTCTTGTGCCTCTTTGTGTACCTCTCACCATCAGTTTGTCTATTTCTGTGTGACTGTCTGTTTTGTCTCCTTCCCTTCCTCTGGTCCACTATTCCCTTTCATCCTCCTTTCTTTTGTTGTTGTTCTCCCTCTCAATGTGCCATTCTTCCTCTCTTATCTATTTTATTTCAGTGCAATCTAATTCAACCATGTCTTTATTGGTAGAGAGAGACTGCCCGTTGCCAAGCACAAAGAGAGAGTGTGAGTGTGTGTGTGCGTATGCGTTTGTGCATGTGTGCGTGTTCGTTTGTGCGTGTGTGCACATGCCTCAGCATATGATGTACAGCGCTTCATACAGCAGTCTGTTATCTGTCAAGTTCAGCCTGGTCACACTGGCAGTGTCTGTTTGTGTGTGGGAGTGCAGCGCATTGTACGACGTGCTTTTGTGTGTGTGCGTGTGTGCGTGTGTGTGCATGCAGCTGTTTGGAAGTTAAAGATGGGAAAAGTAGAGGGTCTGGTATATTGATTGAAAGGCAGAGGTGTACAGTAATCATCATGAAAGCCTTGCAGGAGAAATTAAACTCAAGGAAGAGTGAGTGAGTCAGCTATGAGACCTATAGGATGATTTTCATTTAAAGGAGTCAATCAGCTTGTTGGCAGATGAGCTTGTGGAGGAGATTGGTATCGGTGGAGAAGCTGCTGTTGATATGCACTGTGTGTGATTGCTAAAACATGGAGAAATATATGTGTTAGTTCAATTTGCCGGGGTAAGAGAGGGGAAAGATTTAAAAGACACCAAAAAAAATGACAGTTAATTCGTTGTGAATGCAAAGCCACTGTATCCTGCTTTACCAACATTTTAAATGAAAACATTTTACATACAAGAGCATGAATGCTATGTTTGTGTGTTGATTAAAGGACAGAGAAGACCAAGATCTTATGACTAAAGCCCTCCTGGTGACATTAAACATGAACACCATCATAACATATGTATAACAAATAGTGGTGTGAACACACTTTACCGCATGTATAATAATGTTTTAAATAGACAGGGAAAATATTAAATAATAAGCTAAGGCCAGCAGGCGGTTAGCTTCTTAGCACCTTAGCTTGGACTTGTAAGCATGTGAAACGGCTAGCCCAGCTCTCTTCAAGACTGTGACTGCCACCGTGGCCCTGGCTTAGCGTTCGAGTAGATTACATCCTGTGTTGTTTAGTTATAGGCACTGGTTTGGATTTGTTATCTTTGGACAGAACCAACTGTTAGCTAGCTGTTTACCCATTTCCAGTCTAAGCTAAGCGTAACCACCTGCTGGCTTTAGCTTCATATTTAGCATGTAGAGAGTCATCAATCTTCATTTCTTACTTCTTGCAAGAGAGCAGCTTTTAACTTTTAAACAACAAGTTGAGTAATACACAACATAAATTATGTTTTTAAGTATTTACTGTACATTGACATTGTAATTACAGACATGAATGGTTGTTTATGCTTGTTTTTTTTTTTTATATTTGGCATGGATTAAATTTAAATTTAATGAAAGGTAGTAGAGTCAACAGTCATTGTGAGGACTATGTATGTAAGTGAAATTAAATATAGGGGAGACAGCTGGGACGGATTAGTTCAAAGATTTTTAAGACTTTTCAGCTGCACCCACAAGAACGTGTAAATAAACCCAGAACAGGGATTTAGATTGAAAATGTACAGAGCAATTCCACCTCAAAAGAAACAAGGAAACAAACACAACACTATCAGGTTGTCAGGAAGGTATTGAGCACACAGTCCGCCCACCTCATGATTCTCCAAAGGTAGCTTTTTGTAGCTCAGCTGAGTGTAACTTTTTCTGCAAGAAGGAACATTTTGGTTTTTGCTCTTGTCAACAAAAAAAAAAAAAACTGTATATATTCTTGTTTTTTTCCCTCCCCATGTGTCTCTGTCTTTCTAGCTTATAGCATCAGATGGCGTCCAGCAGAGCACACCGGTTACCGTGACAGTAAAGGTGTTGGACGCGAACGACAACACTCCGACATTTGCCAATGTCTCTTATAATGTCAACCTGTTTACTGATATGATGCCTGGAGAAACTGTGTTACAGGTACACAGTGTCACAGACTACTTATTAATAAGTTCTTCAAATGTGTAGCATTAGAAACAGACTGCACATAATGTAAAATTAATTTAGAACTTCATATTATTGTGTAAGAATAAACGTGTTAGTGTTTAGACACATGGCTGTCTTGTGTGTGTCTCTTCCCAGCTGTCAGCAGTAGATTCTGATGCAGGTCTCAACGGTCAAGTCACTTACCGGATCTTAGCTGGTGCCCAAGGACACTTTCTTATTGGTAACAGGTAATTATATCACTTGCACTGTAATAATGTGCATATAATTTACTATATCATTTAAATGTTTAATTTGCCTTCTTGCTCCTGAATTAGAAGAAAAGACTGATGCCACTGTCATTTTTCTATGCCAAGAACGAGAACTGTCAAAACAAAGGTGACCTACACTGAATGCTGTGCCTGAACGCATCCTGTGTAGGCACTGACAGAGTGCTGAAGCTGCAGCTGCTGCTGCTACTCTGCTAACATACTTCTTTCACCACACAGGCTGTGCTAACATTGTGTAAAGCTCACTTATTCACATGTTCTATCTTGTTTGTTTTTGTCTGTACAAAAAAAGGAAGTGTGAAAATTACATGTTGTAGTTTTACAGGGGGGTTATGTATTGGACTATTTCTTGACTGGGCGCAGTCTCTTCCTGGAGTCTTGTTGTCACTCATCCAGCAGGGACCAAATCTCAGCAAGGAAGCGAATAAGCACATTTGCCAAAATGTCAAGCAATTCCTTGAACTAATTAAGAGGATTCTTCAGTGTAAAAAAATGTCAGTGCTGCTGTTCCACTTGCAAGATGACAGAAAAACGCCTCAGTTACCTGCATGTGTAGATTTCTGTGGTATTGATGTTATTAATGATGGTATCAAAGGTAACTTGAGCAGGATTTGTAAATGCAAAACTATGATGATGATAATTAATTGTCATAGACAAATAAGTTAATGAGACAAGAAGTGCCACAATTTAAAATATGGTGTGGAGCATCAAAATTAAAATGCTAATGTTTTGATAATTCGTGCTTGTGTGTAATTATGTAATGAACTCTTTTCACAGCACTGGAGTCATTACTGTGGCACCAGGTGTCGAGCTGACTGTGGGGCGCAGCTACGCTTTGACTATAGAAGCTATGGACAATGGGCCTGCACCTCATAGAAGGTAAGGCTTTCTCTATGTCTTGCTTCATCAGTCTTTTTCCTCTTTTCGGTCTGAAGCTGAGGCATGATGGGTCATCAGATTTCCACAGCTTTTTCACACACTCACTGTCAGACACTCCACACTACTCTCCATCGCTCCCTTCTTGTTCATCTTCCCGTGCCGTTCTCTCCATCTACTCACCATTTTCAGGTGAGGTGTTTTCATTTTTAGAAATGTGTCACGAATTCTAGTTTCATATTGGAAAATGGCAGGGAAGGAGTCTAAGAGAGGAAAATGGATAGTGTATGCGTGAGAAGGAAAGGAGAAAAGGGAGAAGAGTGAAGCAGAGTCAAAGGTAATGAACGGTTGCCTCACTGCTATTTATTCTACTTGAGAAATCTAAAGGAAATTATACCGTCTGCATGTCAGAGAGGGGACAAGTTCAGCAAATGCAGAGGGACATAGCATCTTGGATAAATGCCACACATGGTAAGATAAACAAAAAATACTGCACTCTGCTCCTCTCACACAAAAGATAAGGACTGACTTGATAAGGTGACATTTCTTTAACTTTTGTTCTCCCCTGCCGCATGTTTCCTGTCTCCTGCCCTTCTTCTCTCCTTCATGGATTAAATCAATAAGGAGCCATAACTTTCACCAACGCACACTGTAATGTTGTGGGTATTCAGTCTTACTGTATACTATAAAGGACCAACTCGGACGCTGTCGTGAGCTTAACTTTTTACTGCTCGTTAACTGCTTTGTCAAAACGCATATCAACAACCGTTACCTGTCACAACTGTTTTGCGCATGCGCGCATCCCCACAGGTCTTAAAGTAATAAAACACATTTCTTTCATCACACACACCACTCCAGTTTATTCTCCAACTCACCTCATTTCATGGAAAAAATAGGCTGATCCTAATATTGTGTAAACTCTGTGTGTATTGATTTGGTAGCTAAAGTCTGGCAGAGAGCACTTTTTAGATTGTGAAATTTTAGTTTTCAAAATAACCGTGCAGTATCTGAGAACAGAAGCAAATCCAGCCATTGAGCTGTTCACTCACTGGAACATGGTCAATCTACACCGCTCCACAGATTGATGGAGCAGCTGCACTGGCAGAGAGTTTGATTCCTTGAGTGTTTTTTTTTTTTTGTTTTTTTTTTGGCGGCACCAGGCCTCCAAGTTTGCTCGAGAAACATTATAGGACAGAGACTCAGTGGGAACATGCCATGTGCTTTTGCAGGTTGCAGAAAAGGGGACAACGTGCATCAAAAGGTGTTAGCTCCTTCTGATGCATGTTTTCACCCTTTTCATTTCCCTCCCAGTTTCCTTTTTTTTTTTTGTCTTGTTGCATATCATCAAATACAGAAACACCATAAGAAAAACTCAAAAAAAAAAAAAAAACCATGAGAAATTGACATCAGTGAAAACAAAAGCTGTGCAAAATGAGTTATAGCAGCAGCCTGAACAACAGCCTGTTGTTTGTTCATAATCAAAGCACACCTTGGTGAAGTTCTTGGTGTTTTGCACTTGGGCACATCTTAACAAAGTGATAAATTAACACTGCAGTGTCCTTTGCAGAGAGGAATTCCTTGCTGCTCCAGCAACAAGCATAGAACAAAAGCAACATTTGGGCATACACACAGGAACATTTAATAAAGATTTTCCATGTAAAACTAAACAGGAAAAGGCATATTGCAATACAGAAGCAACTGGGCTTTGTGAAAGGAAGTCTTTTACTTTTATAGGTTCTTATCTGTCTGAGCAGGTCAATCAGGAGTCTCCCTCGTTGATTATTTCAAAACACATATGAGGAAGTCGCTGTTAGATATTTAACAAATGGTTAAGATGCCACCTGGTTAAATGTTAGAATATAGGAAAGCAGTGTGATCATTTTGTGTATGACAGTGGGTCCATCAGACGTTACCTCTCCTGTGAGCATTTCTGAACTACTGAAGTGCTCGTCACTCCAGATTACTGTCTGGACCTGAATGTAGAGTCTTAGAGACCTGATGCACCAAGCCAAGCTGAAAGAACCCAGCCTGCCATTTAAAGGATAGATTCATTTTTCACATTCACATTTTTTTTGGTTTGTTTTTTTTGCTCGCCGCTACCATTCCTCCATTCCTCATTAGAAGATCCCTTCTGCCGTTTCAGTAGAGGTGATGGGGGACAAAATCCACAGTTCACATTCTGTGCAAAAGTTTATCTAAAGTTTATCTAAAATCTTAAAAGTTAATATAAAGCTCCATCTATATTGAAGGGGGGAATTTAATACCTGTAAATATGGTCTAAAGACATGCTGGGAATACAATTTAATAATTCATATTAAATCGAAAAATGAGGAGAAACTGCTTAAAAGACAGAATTCAGTCAGAAATCTCTGAATCTCCGTAGTCAGCTACAGATGCTCAGTGATATAAGTTGACTGTTGGCTCACAAATCAAAGCTTTGTCAAGTAACACAAATTAAATTGCTCCAAAAGGTGACTGTCTCGTAAATCAATCCAGTATAACAAAACTAATAATGAAAATTATTGTGATTGCTTGCTTATATCTGTATTAAAATGACAAAATATATATTTTTAGATGTCAATATTGCAGAAAATGGCTCTCAGCAATAATTGTCAGTCATCTTGAAAGATAGAATCCTCTCTCCTCCTCGCACTTGGCTCCAGCTATGTATCTGGCAAATCAATACAGAATGTGAACCACTGCAGATTGAGGTGGTTCCAGTGATTGGCTCACAGATTGTCCCCAAATTTCCCCAGACCCCCTGTTTATCTCAGCTGAAAACATAACCTGCAAAAGCAATCAATATCTATGTCTGCTACCTGATTTGTTAAAACTATGGGTCAGCACCCAAAATGAGCTGTGTGTCCTCTTCCTGCTGGGCACCAACAAGACATGTCGCAGAATTTAAAAAAAAATGAGCTTGGATCCCAACTTGTGCACCTTGCATATCTCTGTTAGACGGGGGTGGGGGGGGTTGGACCTGTTGGAGAACCCTGGACATTCTGTACAGGCTTCATTCATCTTAGGAGTGCTTTTGCATGGCCTAGTTAGATGCTCCCCAGAATACAGAAAACAGCTCATGCTCAGGGGTCTCATTTATACTTTCATCAAACTGGAGGGTAAGAGAGAAAAGAGGGCACCACCAGAGAGACGAGATGAGCTAGGATAAGATGTTGGATAAATAGCTAGATAGAGAGAGATAAAGAGAGAATTTTACACTGTACCGTACAAGGCATGTAGTACATTATGAAGGTGGTGTGAAGTCACTGTTTCTGAACAAACAGTGATGGGCAAGTTACTTGAAAAAAACCTATTTAATTACCCAAAACATACTACACGATATTAATTACTCAACAGCAAAATGAATTACTTGCATTACTTGTCACCTTACTTCAGTCCCTAAGCCCAAGTCATTAAAGTTTAGCCTTAATTAAGTCATTATGTGTACTTGACCAAATGTAATCCTAGTGTATGTCATCAGACCAGTAACAGTAGTATTAGTAGTAATACGATTATACTACACTATACTGCCATTGCAGTAAAACTAACTGTGTCCATGGTTACATTAACAGGTGATCTTGGCAGCAGTGCGGAGATATTCTCCTTAAAATGTTTTTGAGCCAGCCTCGCCCTTCTGACCAATCAGAGTGGGCCAACGTCAAGGGTGGGAGCTCGCGGCTGTCAATCAATACGTCAATGCACTTCTGGTGTACCACTCCTCTTCACTATGGCTGACTGACAAGCCAGCGAGCTCCATATTCCTACATTAACTGATACAGCACACACGATGAGTATGTAGGTGAGGTGCTGGGCTAGAGAAGGAGTTCTAGCTTGATTTCGAGAACTTAACATATTGTAGCTTTAAATCATCAATCTTCAATTAATATGAATGATACATTTTCTAGATTTGTGACTTGAGTCCAAGTCACGTAACTCAAGTCTGCTCTTCTGGCAAAAGCAGTTGTATGACACATGTAAAATCTATTCAGATGAGCCTTGGTTCTGAGCCAGAAATTCAGTTTCACATCCAACAGATGAAGGAAATAAACATCTCGTCTACACGGCCCCTATAGTGAAAGCAGCACATCAGCAGCAGTCTTCTGTCAGTATCTGTGCTGGATCAGATCAGCCGCACCGCTGCTGATTGCTTAGAACATCTTTGACAGCGCTCACAGCCCAATAAACATCAAAGTAGTTACAGCCATAGGTTGAAATAAAACAGACTTGAGGTGTCAAAGTGTCGTTTTACAGCTCAGCTAAAAAAGCGCCCAATGTAGACCAGGACTCTTTGACAACGAGAAGAGCAGAAATGTGCCACTGGGAGTTGAGAGACAGTAATACAAACAGGACGGGAGAGTGCACCCACTGATGAAGCCATTCACCTAAACATTCACCTAACCCAATAATGATTTGCTGGACCAACAAATTACTCTAAATGACAGGGGAGGAGGAGGTTATTTGTGCGGGCCGAGTGGTGACTCAACATTGAAGTGATCAGAGAATACTCACAGATGCAAGCCTGTTAAGTCTGTTGTCCTCGACACTAAGCAACTTTATTCTTTCTAAATTTGTTTCGGCAAGAATTTGATTTGCGAATACAGTCATTTGTACACATTTGTGGGTTTGTGTTTGTGTGTATAGTACACAAGGAGGAACAAGTGAATAACTATGTGAAATTGAAAATTAATATTAAATAAGAAAAACAAAAAGAGTTTTAAAGGGAAGGATTGTTTCCACTGGAGGACAGAAAGTTTTAGAATGGAGACAGCGAGGGAGAACTGGGCCCCAGCTCCAGCAGAAACCTCGACTGAATCTCCATCCCTCAATCGGTTTTCATCAATAATGCCATCTGAATTGTATTAATAAAACACTGGCTTTCACTCTGTCTGCCAGCTTACATTTTCCCAGCCTTTATCTCTTTATTTATTTATTGTTGTGAATGTAAACAGGTTTTGTGGACTATTGTTTAGACCTGAGGTTCTTTGGGTCTTTCACTCGATGACCCAGTTTGAGCGGAGTTAATCTCTCCCTTCTCTCCCTGCTGGAACTCTGCGTTCTCGCCAAGTGGGAATGCAAACTAATTCCCTGTGGTTTCTTACCCTGAAATTCAGGGTGAGTGAAACCAAATGTCACTGGTGTCATGTGGTGACAGAACTGGGAAACTGAGATTCTTCCAACACGTTCATTAGTGATAAGCGATTTGACAAAGCTTAAGATTGGAATTGAACTACAAAGTTACAGGACAAGAGGGATGCACTTTCTTTCATCCAGATGTCGGCCAGTCTTCTTTTCATGTGACTCAGCATTGGGCCTCAACACTTTCGTTGATGATGCTGCAGGAAAATAATTCAATATACTTTATGTAAACTCGTAAACCTCACTTGATTCGCTTGTGGGCCAGTCAGGGCAAAGTAATGCTGTGTAGCCAAACACTGTCCAAATTAGGGATGTTGCAATATAATAACTTTTTAAAAAAATGTAATATTGATATTGTGTTAATAATACACATATGATGATATTATTTTGGCAGTGATGTGATTTGTGGGTCTTTTGTTCATCAGGTCCACTTGTTGCCTTTTCACTGTCCATTAAGTGTATTGTTCTTTTTGTTGGCTTTTGTACAGTTATGGTTACTGACTCCTACTCCAACATACACCATTTGCCAAAAAAGAGACAAAACACACAATAAACAAAGTTAAAGACGAATTTGACTGGTAGCTTTATTGTTATTGTTTTATCTTATTATTTCGAATTTTCTATAAATATCGCAATAATGTTGTTATTTTGGCCACTGTTATGCCCCAGTCTAGGGGGGCCCTAGGACACAACATGGATTTGCCCCATCTTCCCCAAGTCCCAAGTAGCCACCACAAAGATTAGTTTGAATATAAAGAAAATGATTTATTTACATAAAAGTTTCTTATGAACATATAGAAAATAAATATTGAGTTTAGGCTTCAGGGTGGACTAAGGCAAACATAATAAACATAATCACTCTGTCTGGAAAATAATCAACTAAGCTAACCAAGGGAAAACAAATAACAACCACCTCACCTCCCTAACTAAATAAACAGGAAAAAACCAGAGAAACAAAACTGGCAGCCCACCCTTACTACTCAAATGAAACAACGAACTACACAAAACTGAATCACTGCAACGGTGTGGCCAGTTGGGAGAAGAGGAGAACGAGAGTGAGCTGGCGGCCATCTTGGCTCCTTATATACCAGGTGATCGGGGATGCAGCCAATCACCAACCAGGGCGCAGAGCCTTTCCCCCAATGACGGCGCGGCTGCGGCACACACCTATTTGCATACAAATGAGAAAACAGGAACACAGGGCGCACACACATATACAACAAACCACCTACAATAATATGACCGCGGTCATAACACCACGATAAACGTATAGTGAAGAACTGATATTGTGACTGCCCTATTTTAAATAGTGGTCCCAATATTTTCTAAGATACAAAATATGCTAATTGAATATTGGGAACTGTATGCGATAGAGACATGATGGTGTGAATATTTAACTCAGGTTAAACACCACAAAATTTGAACAACCTGTAAATTCTGCACGCATACAATATTGAATAAGATTATTTTTCTAACTTTAAAGTAATTAAAAAAGGTGGAAACTGATCTCTGTGGAAAAGTTGCAAGATTTTTTTTCCGTTAGAGCAGAGATGAATGTTACCTGGTCTGGTAGTACATCTACACATTTCTACTAAAGCTAGAAAGAAGACCAACGATACTACGCACTGAGCATCATTTTATTGTAGTGGTGTAACATGCTTTATATCCCAGAAGTCTGTGCTCTTGTCTCCACAAAGTCGTGTTTCCTGCCAGTGGAGCGTTTTGCTTTGAGGTCATTATTGACCTCCAGCTACTCCCAGCTGTCTGGCATCTTATTGTCCTTTTGGGATGGAGTTGTTCAGGATCACAAGTCCAGACTGAATCAACTGTAAATAATTGATGTAGCAGATGTCAGCTCTGTTTTCATATGGGTCCTACTTTAATTTGCAGTTGCTACATTGCTATCTTCCAACTATATAAAATAGTCAAATTGCCAGAGAGCTGAAACGTGACTTTTCTGACCCAAGTGATTACATATTTTCAGAAAGAAAAACTGACACAAGGACACGAGCTGTTTATGGTGTCAGAAATAGACAAGCTCTGTCAGTTGTAGGTAACTGTAGTAACATGCTGTGTTGGGATAAGTGTTATGTTGATTATAAAATGTCAGTGAACACAGCTTACTGAATAGCCAAAGTTGTTTATCAAAGGGCAGGTAAACACTGTGTAATTAAGACTTTATTTTACAAAGTGAAAAGATCTGCTGTCGGATACTTCTGCAAATGCATTTTATCTTGGTGTCATTGCGTTACAAATAGGAAACTCAATGTTATTCCTCCCCTTTTTTTCTTACATTGAATTTACTTTTAAGCATTTCCCTCCATAAAACCTTTATTTATCTAATTCTGTCTTGAAACAATTTTAATCAAATTGCCTTATCTGTAGAGGAATTTCCAGACCATTTATCATCCACAGCTGCTTTAGCTAGCCTTGTTTTATAACTGTATTTAATAGTAATCAGTGTATAATCACTTCATTCATTTCACATGCACAAACCCCTTAACAATATTAATTCCAATATGATGCTAAAGGTTTATGGGCTGCGGTGCAGGGCTCAATTTTAAGTAATAGTTGAGATTCTGTAGGTCTTAATATTCCACCCTGCATAATGCAGTTCCTAACCTTGCTTAATAAGGTTCATAACAGTGTATAATAAGGTTCATAATGCTGCATAATAAGGTTCATAACGCAGCATAATTAAGGGCACAGTAAAGGATGATATAATACTGCCCTAACAAGACGGTTTCACCCTGCTCAGACATACTTCTATGAAAATTAACAAACAGAAAATAGACGTTTTTCTCTCAGTGAAAATGGCGCCGGCCTTGACGTGAATGAATCATTGAAACAGCGGGAAAGGTTTGTCGAAATGCATAATAGAAACATTAAGCCCCTGCACAATAATGTTTTGTAAGCCCGGCAGCAGAAAAACTGTCTAGTGTCTTTGCAACTCACACTGTTGTTGACTTCATGCTTTTATCGATTAGTTAAACACAGCATGAAGTGCAAAGAAACAAACACTGGCCAACCACTCTTAAATAATAGACCGTTCACCCTCCCTGACACTGTTTTTTTCTTTTTTAACCCGCTATCCTCTTGTGCTGCCCTCCAGCTCTTCTCTTCCTCTTTTCCCCCCCTCACATCTCGCTCTAACATTTCTCTGCTACTGTTCCTCCTTTATCTGCTTATCTGTTTTTCTAGCTGTCTTTGTACATTCACAGTCCATCCAATTTGCCTCAGCCCATTTCTCTTCTGTCTTTTCACTTCTCTCTTTTTCTCTTTCCCTCCAGGTCATCCATTACTACTGTCTATATTGAAGTTTTGCCCCCAAACAACCAGAGCCCGCCCCATTTCCCCCTGCAACAATACAACCTGGAGATCAGTGAAGCTATGAGGACTGGAGCCACATTGCTTAATCTGCAGGTACGCTCATGCTCTCTGTCCCATTTTAATCTATTCAACTATTTATCTAACTTTTGACAATTACAACTATCCATTACTTTTAGCTAACTATATCAGCTGTTACCCATTATTTAAAGCTAACTATTTCAACCATTAATCCTACTTTTGACTATGACAACCATTTATACATTACCTCTATCTAATTATTTGAGCTGTTTCTTCATTACTTTTGCTAACAGCTTCAACTTCTCTGCTTAGCTTTAATTGCAAACATAGTGTTCAAGAGTTAGTAAGTTACAGCTTACTCAATATGTGGATTTGTATTTTATGTAAATCAAACTATAATTTCTTCTTTTTTTTTTTTCAAATTAATGGAGTTACTCCACAATCTTTCCACATACCCCCTGGCAACTGCAGCAGGTACTTCCTGCGATACAAGAATCCCTGGTTAGGAAACAGTGGAGTGTACAGCATATAAGGAAAATAAGAGTGTGTGTGTGTGCATGTGTGTCTGTCTCTGTTTACGTCTTAAGGCAGTGGATCGGGAGAGGGACCCCATCACTTACAAAATCCACAGCGGAGACCCCTATGGACATTTTGCACTACAACAGAAGTAAGCGTGCACACACACAAAATTCTTATTTTATCATGTTTGATGAAACCCTCGGAGCTTGTTGACGTTAATATTTTCAGAAAATCCTATGATATCCTATTTTTTACGTGTGCTAAAATGTGTATGTGTGCTATCTAAGTGTGTGCTGTGCTGTACAAGCACGGCAATATATAAATGTGTGTGAGTGTGTGTGGGCGAGGTTGAAAGCAGTCTAAATTATGTCGTTCAGGGCTCAAGCTCCGCCAAGGGCTTCACATAAACACACCCGTACTCTCCCACTTGCACATCCACGCACACACACAGACTCTGAGGGCTTTTGTTTTATTTATTCATTTATTACTCATTAGAAGGGGAAAGATCCTATCTGCATTTCTAGAGGGAGAAGCAGAGAGAGTAACAAAGGAAAGTAAGGATGGGGAAGAAATGAGCAAGGGAGGGAGGAAAAAGAGTAAAGGGTAGCGGAAGAGATAAGAGAGCAGGGCAGGGCAGAGGAAAAGATGAGGGACAAAATGTCAGACAGCTGGAACGGAAACAATGAGCAAGACTGACAGGCAAATGAGGATTTCAAGAGAAGTACTAACTAAAAGAGTTCTGCCGCACAGAAATTCACAATGGCAAAGATTAAAATGAATTGAAGAGCTTTAATTTCTGCACTCCAGGAATATCTGATGGATTATGTCAGACATTGTGAAATATTCCAATACATGTGCCAAAAATCCTTCAGCGTCTCAGCTGTGTTTTCTGCATTCTGACACTATAAGTTGTTCTTTCTCCCCTGCACAAATGCAAGATGCCGTGCAGCTCATATTGGGGACAGAATGGAGTGATTTTTCATGACTTTCACTGTGCAGGATGTGGCTCAGTTGAATACTCTGGAAGTGCGTCGGGAGAGCACCTACACGGGTCTGGTATTGGCATATTTTTCAAGGTGGCTGGCACTGATGCAACACTTGCTAATGGGCAAAAAAAAGATTCTGATTACTTTTAAAGAGAAGTAAAAGTGCCAGCATCAGTGTGGGATGCAAGTGATGAGCGTTTGAGGAGGTTTATCAGCATTCGTTTTTCAGGAAAGGTATCTTGGGTTCACTCTGAAACAATGGGATTTGCTGTAGGCCCACCCCACATGTCGCAGCAGATGTTTGGTTTGAGAGCAGTAGGTGTGTGAAGGGAGAAAAAAAAAGCTGGTAGATGAGAAAATAAGACTGTGTGTCTGTGTGTGTGTGCGCGTGTTCACACTCTTTGCTTTTCATGACTCATCCATAAATATACATAAACCGTTTTTTTTTTTGTTTGTTTAAAAAAGAAAAAAACAGCTTCACATCTTTCCCTCTGTAGACCACTTAGCATATGCACATGCACACACACACACATTCACTGGTGAATCCAAACACTCACATCTACACACTCCAATGATATTTGGATAAAAATGTGCGTTTCAGATGGTTTCTAATTCATGAAAGGAGCTTAAATTAAAAACACTTCAATCATTATGTAAATCTCCACTTGGAATATAAAAAAAACTTAATCAATCAAGGCGAACATCAAAGATTTCTCTTGGTTGTGATTGGTCAGGAGTCTCAGACAAGCTGCACAGAAGCTCTTGATCTTCTGGAGAACAGATTTTCTTGCTGTAATCATTTGCCCTTAAATCTGACTTCTATATCTTCCCTCTCTTTGTTTTGGATATTTTTGATTATTGATTTGTATTCACTGAATAACTCAAGTGTGAGATTATATGACTAGTGAACCATATTAATAATTCACACCCTGTGCTGTCTTTATGAAGCATTGATTTAAGGAGCTGGTTACTGGTTTTGTATCATTCGTACAATTGTACCACAAATCTTTTGTTACATGTTATCTACCAGTAAACCCATATATTGATGTGAAACTTTTTTTTCAACCACTATTGGCCAGTGAAATATAATGCAGTCTGTATTTAATTTAAAATGAATCAGGATATAATCAGGATTTGGATATAAACTCTTTTTTGTGTTGCGCAAGAAAGGTTTAATTCTCTGAGCCATTATAGCAAGTGCACCCAAGAGGACATTTCATTGTGGGTGAGGTGTTGGGTATTAGGTGCCATCTGCATCACCAAATTACCAATAAGCGCAGTAAAAAAAAAAGCGTCTGGTGTTAAGGCTTCCATGCAGTGGTTATGCAGCGCATGCAGATGTCTGAAAAGTTGTCTCCAAAGTGGTGTAAATTAAGAGGAAAGACAGTTTGAGAAAAACAAGACGGGTTTCCAACTTATTCCCATGTTACCAGAGTTGGCACAGGGACTACTGACAAATGGCTGCAGCTATCAGCATGAGAATGATATACATGGTTAACAATCAGCCTTATACCCAAGAATCTCAGGATTCTTGGGTATAAAAAACAAAGGATATTACACCACTGTTGTTTGGTTCTGTTTGTTGTTTTTTTCTATTGTATTCCATTCTTCTTTCTGTTCTGATCTGTTTTCAAGCCCATACCTAGAGGGTTAATCGTGTTTTCTCCCTTCAGTTCAGGGTATTTGGTTCTGGACAAGCCTCTGGACAGGGAGTCTCTGGATTATTATACCCTGGTGGTCACAGCCTCAGACGGACAGCCAGATGGGGTAAGAAACTCAGATATACCACACAGATATTAAGTGGTTGTCTTTACTTGAGTTGCTTCACATCCCCAGTGGAATTAATCTGAGCGGCTGCTGGGAGGAAATCTAAATCCCTCAGCTGTGGTATTAATGTGAAAAGAGGGATATTAGTGGCAATCTTTGGCAAATATTCATCATTCAGTAATAGTAATAATCATAACAACCAAAATCTATTTACAACAATGAACTTTAGACCAATATAAATACTTAAATAATTAGATAGATATGAAGAATAATGGGAAGCCCTGGGCCCAGCAGCTGTGAACAGAATAAGCAGTTTAAAAAATGGATGGGTGGAAAAAGAACAAATTGCTACCTGGGAAAAAAATGTTTCGTACAAGCGAGGGTTTGCATGGCCTTCAGGTTTTTTTTTTTTAAAACTCTTAACACTCAGACGTGAGTGAGAAGACCTTGTAGCATAAAACTGCACACTAACAAAACACAGTCATCAGCTATACAGAATACATACTAAGTAGGACTTGATACTTATCCACTCACGTTTTAACCGGCCACTGATGTTATCTTCTGTTTATGTGCTTTAGCATGTTGATGTTATTAGATCACACTGTGTCTCGGAGGAAACAGCTGGGATTGCATTAACACTAAGCTGGCTAAATCTGAAAATCTTCTTTTTCTGTCAGTTTTTGGCCACTTTTTGTCCGCACTTATCCAGCGTTTTTTTTTTTTTTTTCCACATTCATTCATTCAAGTGGCTTTAGAACGCTCTCCCAAAAGAATAAATCCCCCCCCCCAAAAAAAAAAAAAACAGCCAGCTTTATGTTTTGTTGTGGGGAAACTGTGTCTGTCTCACTCCTTGCCAGATGTTGAGCGCCGTATGATCAGCAGTGTTGTTGTTTTCCAGCTGTCGGAAGAACCACAAATCCCACAAACTGGTGATGACTTGTACTCCCTTTATGTCTGATGTTTTGGTCCTCAGACCTTTTTATCAGGGAAAATTCTTCTCTTGCTGAGTTTATGATCTGACTCTCAAGTGCAAAAAACTTTGAAGTGAGAGTTATTCGGAGAAGAGATAGAAATGTTTTGGCATTTCACTGTGAATGGAACACTTGAATGACCTGAAAATGCTACTGTGAATGCTGGTCATTTTCATGTTTAAGAAAAATTCTCAGTCGGATGTGTTTACCCGAGCTATATAAAGGAATCCTCCCTCAGTTCCCCACCTATCTAACTGATCACAGGTCACCAGAGTCATTTTGTCTCTCGCTCTTTCTCCCTCTCCCTGTCCCTCTCTCTCTCTCTCTGTTTGTGTTCTTTCCTTTTTTAAAAGTCAAATCTTTAGTCGCTCTCACATGAAAGTCAAATGAAGATATTGGATGGACTCCCTTTTGCACTCCCCTCTCCCCTCTTTCCTTCTTCTATACTCTTTTGCCTTTCATCTTGTTCCCTTTCTCGCTCCTCGTCTGTTCTCCTCTCCTCTACCCCCCATCGTTCGTCTGTTGGACCAGCATTAAAAGAAGTTGGTCTTCCCTCCCCCTCCTCCTCATCCTCCCCTTCCTCGTCACTGACCCCCTCCCCACCCCATGTCAATTAAAACAAAAGGTAAAGTTTAAGTTCCCTCCGAGGACAGAAAATGCTGATTTGAATACTCTGACCTTCTCTCACACACACACCGCACACAATATAGAGGGAGAGAAGAACTGGGAGGAAGCTGGAGCGAGGAAAGGAGGGGGCGAGATGCCAGAGCTATTCAGGGGCCTCTTATTAGGCTACCTTAATAACTGCACTGTGTGTCCACATAGTTCTATAAAGGAGTCTTGACACATACCCACTCTCACACATATGCACACATACAGTATACTTAGTCAATTGCTCTCTGGACCTTGACAATTAGTGTATTATCTGTGTGCCCCAAAGGTCTTTAAGTCAGAAAATGGCTAAAAGTAGTTTGGACATTTGTCTGCTTGACACTCCATTATATTTTGAACGAGAAGAAAAAAGAGAGAATTGTAGAGAGAGAGAGTAAGAGAGAGAGAGAGAGAGAAGAATGGTGTGAGCTACACAGAGAGGCAGAAGGGAAGACAAGGAAAGAAAGAAATAGAATAAGGAGAAGAGAAGATTGGGGTGTAGTTTCCTTATACGGGCCCATTAATCAGCATCACTCGAAAGGCCTTGGGTTGTCTTCATATGCGTGCACGCACACGCGCACACACCCGTCTGTGTCCCCTATTATTGAATGTCCCGTTGTGAGAGTGTCAGACTACAAAGTGCCTAATTGGCTATTTGGCCAGTGAATCCATCATACCGCCACAGATTGAGGACCCTACAAGCTGGTGCAGTAAACCAGCTGCACTGTAAGGGCGCTGTGCATCATAGGATGCAACTTAAACTTTTGTACAGGATGGTCTGCTGCTGTCATATGGACTGTATTGTACTGTCATGGCATGGGAAAGTGAATCAGCATCTACCATTATATGCATAAACAAATGAATCTAAATATGTATTTATTCAGTAGTTGAAACAATAAGGAATTTTGCATTATTCCAAAAAATTTGTCAACAAATCGCACAAAAATACAAAACAAAAAAAATGACAATGGGTTTTCACAACACTTTCTAACATCTTTATTTGGCTCCTCAGCCACAAGCTCATATATTTCTACTGATTACATAAGTTTTTTTTATTTTATTTATTTATTTAGTAAATGATACTCAAGCAGAAGAAAACATCACATTTGTTGGACTACTTTGGAATCAGAGTAATAGCAAGATGTGCAAGGTTGTAATGGCTGTGCTGTACAGCTACACAAATATGATTAGTCATTACTAGTTAGCCGGTAGCCAAACAGCTGAGGAGTGAGCCAATGACTGTGCATGAATGAAACCAATCGGCTGTAGCACTATTTCAGCGCTCTGCCTCTACTAACGCTACATGCTCCATCTTTGGTCCGCTGCAGGATGATGTATGTTGAATTGACTCAAATTAAACTACATTGCCCGTGTTCATTGTAATGAAGGAACATGCTCAGTACCCAGTGCAACAGTGTGGCTTACTGCTGTGTTTGCAGTCATCTTTGGACAACAATGGAGGTCATTGGCACAAAGGTCTTTGTATCAAGTTATGGTTACACAGGCAATACTTTTAAGTAAAAAATAAAATATTGCCTCTGTATCTTTTAATTGCAACAACACAGCGCAAGCGAGGGAAACATGCCCCGAGTTCGTGATACTGGCAGACGACGGTGGATTCCCTTTTACCGCAGGTGGTTGCTGAGTAATAGTCAAGACTGATCTCAGTCCTAGAGAGATTACCTTGCAAGAAGAGACTCGAATAAGGCCAAAAACACATTGTAGTCTGGACAGGACGAAATCAGAGTACTGACTTTTTAACCTTTTACCACCTACTATTCCACCATGGGAACTAGCACTATGAACATTTGAGTTGTCATGCACTGCAAGAACTATGAGCATGTAACGTATGCATCAGCTGATTAGACTCTCACACTGTTATTTTGATTAATCCAGGTACAATGCCATGCATATATCTGACACCCTGAAAACATGGTGTCTCCAGGAGGGTGTGAGTTACACTTTGGCAGCTGGCCATGGCATCAGAAAGATGATAAATTCATAGGTGTGCTGTTATTTGTAAACGATGTGCTGAGAGCCCCCTTGATGCAAAATGTAGCTTAGTGCATCTCTTTGGCTTTGTGTCTGTCTGAGTGTGCGTCTGCCTAGCAGTCTGCTTTATCAGAGCTCATTCTACTTTACATATATTGGCATTCAGATAAACCGTTTTGTCAACTGTGAGCTCTTAACCTCGAATTACTTGCATCACCGTGTGCCCTGCCAACCTCAATAGCCTGTTGTCACCTCTGTGATTGTAAATCGCCCACGCACGCAATCACGCGCACACACACACACACACACACACACACACACACACACACACACACACACACACACACACACACACACAGACACACTGCTTTTTCTCTTTTCATCCCACTGTTGTGAATCGCTTAGCTCTCCCCATTTTCCTCCTCCTCCTCCCACTTCCCTTTCCTTTAAAAGTCAAATCTTCGATCACTCGCTCTCTTTCCTGCTCTCATGAAAGTCAAATTAAGAAATTGGTGACCTCCTACTGGCTTCTCACTCTCTCTCTCTCTCTCTCTCTCTCTCTCTCTCTCTCTCTCTCTCTCTCTCTCTCTCTCTCTCTCCCTCTCCTCCTCCTCCTCCTCCTCCTCCTCCTCCTCCTCTGCACTTACTTGGTTACATTTTTTTCTGGGGGCTTTAGCTGTTGGTTATGAAACAGTGTGAATTAGTGACACTAACTGTAGTGTCATCTATTCCCCTGCACAAATGCTGATCAGTTAAGGTTGTTGATCTTTTCTGGCAGAGTTTTTTGAGTTCATGTTATATGTCCCCAATCTTTAGTCTGTTACATACAGAAGCTATTATTGAAGCTATTGATACTAAAATAAAATTCTTTACTGCACCTTGATAATCAGTATCTTGGTGACACTGGTTAAACGTGTTAATGGAATTTAAAAATATCAGTTTAAGATGTTTTAAGAAGTGACCAGAGAAGTAACACAATTCTGTGTGTGTGTGTGTGTGTGTGTGTGTGTGTGTGTGTGTGTGTGTGTGTAGACCTCCACTGCGATGGTGAACATTGTGGTGACAGATGTTAATGACAATGACCCGCTGTTCGATTCTTCACTGCCAGTGAACCTCACTGTCACCGAAGAGCAGGATCATGCCTATGTTGGGCAAGTCAAGGTAGGAAGATGCACACACACACAAACAAACACACACACACAACCTCCTCATCACCTCACAGCTCACTACATGTTTAAGATAAATTATGACCTGTTTCTATGAGTGCATGTTTGTATGCTAATGCGTTCATTAAGCACACATTCATGACTGTGCATTTATTTGTGAGCTTTTCGTGTGCTTTTGCTTGCACTAATCCTTTTTCATAATGATGAGTCATGAACAAAAAAGCCAATTTAGATTGCAATTTGTCTCACTGTATCAATAATTCTTGACTGCACATCTGCAATTAAAAGGCCCGTCACCGACGCTGTGGGAGACAATGTAGAATGAAGGATTACACATCTCTCTGTTATTTCTCTATTGGTCCAGATCAGCTTGTTTGAAACTGGTTATACAGCTGTTTTTGTTATTGTGCCACATCATGTCTCAGCCATGAAGGAAATATACATATTTACCCTCCAGCTCTCTGAGTTTCTCGCCACAGTCTAACACCACACATACAAATGTATGCATGCAGCACACCAAGATTCACAGCGGGTCTAATTAATTTTAGCTCTTATAATCTTTTACAATGGGGACCAGAGATCTCTAACATTCATAATTAGGACTGTATTATACTCGGAGGACTGTGTGCAGGCATGTGTGTGCATATTTGTGAGTAGACAGGATACAAGGATTTCAGATGTGTGTCCCCTTTTGCATATGTAAGGATGGTGACTATTAGGGTTGAATAACTGCCTGTGATTTTAAGATATTACTTCCCAGAAATGTGGCATTTAAATTTAATTTTAAACACAGAACTGGAAATTATTCATCATAAAAAGGATTTGTTGTCACTTTTTCATGAGATTTTTTTCACTAGTTTTCTCTCTGAGGCACAAGAAACAAAATGTCAACCATGACCAAATCATTCCTGTGTTTTTTTTTCAAGTTACTTAACTTTTGGATTAGAATTGAATGAAATATGTATGAAACTGTACATTGCAAAAATAAATCTAAATATGACACAACTGTACTCAAGAGAAGAAAAAAAAAAGAAAGAAGCAAAAAAAGCACATGGATAAGTCACACGATCTCTCCTCAGGACCATGGGATACGTTTTCACCTGCATCAGCAGCCTTGTCTCCACTTACCACAAAGACTCCTGGACTTGTTCCAGACCTAATAACTGACTCGTGTATTCCCCAGACAGGGGTCATGGGTAAATCTGACACTTTGATAGGCTCTGATCTTTAAAGATGCTCCCTCAGTTGCACACTTGCTTGGATTTTCTCCAAGCTTAATTCATAGCCTTTATACACCGGTGTCAGGGGGTCTTTGATCAGCCTGACACCTTGCCAGCTTCTAAATGTTAATCATGCTTCCTTAGTTGAACACTAAGACTTCTCCTGAGATAAATATATGGCACTTGTACACCCTTGTCTCGGGTTTTGAAAAAGTCTCACTTTTAAGAGGTTCCAAACTTAAAAGCTCAATAGCTTTTTTTATTTGGACCATTGGGCACAATTCCAAACTTGTAAATCCACCTTTATCTGTAAATAGGACATTTCATTCCAAGCATTCCAAATTTGAACTGTCACTGAGACCTTTGGGCATTGTCCAGTTTCAACATCCCAAAACCCACCTTAATCTTTAGCGAGGGGCACTTGAAAATATTCCAATCCTGAACTTCCTCCCTTCAAGGACCCTTGGATATTTTCCAAACCAAAACAGACGGCATGATCCCTCAGCGGGCTCTGCAACGCACAACTCTGGGCCTCATTCCAAACCAGGGTCCGTACCTGTAGGTATTAAACAGATTTCCGGAAGAATGAATGGACCTGACCTTGGTTTGCTGATGCTGGTATGGTAGACAGAGATGGAAGGAGGGGATGAAGTGAGACATGCTTGGGTGGCAGAGAGAAATGAAAGACAGTGGGGAGAGGGGAAGAGAGGCGGGGAGAGAGAGGAGAGGGGAGACGACAGAGCTAAGGGAGTTCGGCTGCATTCCTAATCTGACTTTCATGAGTTGAAGACGTGGTCCCTTTTTAAAGAGGAGAAAAGACCGGGTGAATTCAGAGAGAGGTCATATGATCATCAAATAATTATAGCCAGTCAAAAATAATAAATGTATACCTTATTGTATGAATTAAAACAAATGTAAATGAGGTTAGTAACATAGCGTATTTTAAAATGCCACAACCTGAAACTAATTCTTCATCTGCATTACTGTATATAGTGGCAGATATAATGGAGGGTTTATGGATTCCTGTAACTAAATGAAAAATTTAGTTTTCTGTGATGTTGACAAAGCCAAACCTGGATAAACCCTGGATGAGGCTGCATCATAGGAGCTGCAGTAGTATTGTAATTTGCCCTTGATGCCCATCTTTTGACATTCCTGCTGAACCAACGGGGCATAACATGATGTGAAGCTTGAAAATCCAAACATTTCATATCAAGCTAGCTGCCTCCCAGAGTACATCTCCATCAGTTTAGAGCAGGGTTAGGCAATCATGCGCCACGGAGGATTGGAAGGCTTTTCTTTCCGTCCAACACCACACCAGATGATTCTGCTGATTTACCTTCAACCAAAGAGAGGGGATTGAATCAGTGAAATCACCTGCTGCAGTTGTTAGCTGGGATTCAGAAAAAAATAAATTGCACACTGCTGTTCCCTCATGGCATGATTGCCTGTCCCTCCAGCCTGGTTGTTTACACTCTACATGTGCTGTCAGCAGCAACATGCAGCACAAAACCGGCTTGTTTAGCTGTAGATTTTTTTTTTTTTTTCTTTGTAAATTGTTTTAAATTGATTCATGAGAAAAAAAAACATCAGAAAGAAGGGTTGAGTTAGTATCGATGTCTCTTCATACTGTTTATTCTCTTCTTCATACTAATAGTGTGGCAAACAGTGTTTCCATTTACCACAACAGGATTTCACCAGAAATAAAAATCCACTCTGATTTGGCACATCCAAGAAAGCCACCATTAATGTTAGAAAGAAAATAATTATTGGGAAAAAAAGGACATAAAGGATATAGAATGCATATCGTTTCTTTTATTTCTTTTAACATATCAGGTCTCTAAATTACTTTTTCCAGTCTTTTTGCCCTGTGACAACTTCAAATGAAGAGGTGTCTACTTGCAACCCCCTTATCAGCAGTCACAAATGTCTGATCCGGACTAGTTTACTTTTATTTCCTCCTTTTAGTAAAAATGTATTTTTTCTAGAGGCCTGACAAGGTAAAATGATCAAAGTTTACAAGAAAAAGGCAAACATCAGTGGAGAGCGGTCCTGTTTATCATATCACAACCTCTCAGATTTATCTCATGCACGGGGGGGGCCCACCACTACTCTGAACCGTACCAACACAAAATATAGTAGAGCAAGTGCAAATACATTTTAAGTGCACATAGGTGATAAATATTATGGTTCATGTCTCATTTGGATGTGTAAGTGTGTGTTCCTCCTGCAGAAAAGTACATGTAAAGAACCACTGAATACTGAAGTGAAGTTCAGGCGCAGCACAAATGCTACCTGATGGGAAACAGTTTAAAAGAAAATAATAACAAGCCCAGATACAGAAGCAAACCCACTCACACACACACACACACACACACACACACACACACACACACACACGCACACACACTAAGATATCAGAGTGATTGCTTGTCTGTCTGCGTAAGAAGAGACTCCCACACTGTTATAACCCCTGACTTTATGGTTTATTGGTGCAGCAAAAGAAATGTGCTCAGAGACAGATGAAAAAATCTCAGTAATTTAGTTTCAGTTGCAGGCACTTCTCTCCTTATGTCTCAGAATGAAATTAGAGGTGGAGGTGAGAGAGTGATAAAAAGACAGATGAAAAAAAAAAGAGAGGGAAATTGGAAGAAAAGAGGTATGAGCACCCGAACATGAAAAGCAGAGCTTGTGATTGTAGAGATCGAGTGTGTATTTCAGGTTTCAAGATGCTGTTTTTTTTTTTTGTTTTTTTTCTTCCTGTCTGTGTGTGTTGAAAAGCAGCAGACATAAGGCAGACGAGACATTAATCCTATTGTGTTCCTGGCTTTTAACTGTCTGGCGATGTAATTATGCTGAGAGAACAGTGAGGAAAGACAGCGAGGGAAGGATAAGGCATAAGAGGAAGAGAGAGTACAGGATGAAAGGATGGAGGCAAACACACGCTCACATGCGCACGCACACACACACACCTTCTATAGCACATAACTCCAGGAACTGCAGTCATCAATATGTTTGACATCAAGGCGATTAATTCAGCAAACTATCTAAAGGATTTAATCCAGTGTCTAAAATGCAATGATATGACAGCTTCACTGTCGGCAGCTTGAAGGAAGGTTTTATGGACAATAGCGTTTCCCGGTCATTTATCAATCATGTGTCCTCTTTGTAATTCTTCATATTCTATGTAAGCAGGAGAAAATTGTAGTTTATTTTCTCAATCAGTGGGCTGACATTACAGGGAAAAATGTTTTTATAGCAAAAAAAAAAAGAAAAAAAAGAAGAGGTGAAAAATAGTCAAGGAGCCTAAATACTCTAAATGTATATTCACTGTTGGTAACAGCTAAAAAATGTGCCACTTAAAATGGTTTGACATTTTGGGAAAAAAAAAAGGCTTATTCATTCTCTCGCAGCGAGATGAGAAGATTGATACCACTCAGCCTGGCTCTGTCCAAAGGTAACAAAATTGCAATGTAATTACGCTGAGAGAACTGTGAGAAAGGCAGCGATGGAGAGATAACACACGAGAGGAAGAGAGAGTACAGGGGGGAGGATGGAGGCAGAGAGAGAGTCTCTCACACACACACACGCAGACATGTAAAGGTCCAAAGGTAACAATATTTGTCTACCAGAACATCTAAAACCCACTAATTAACATATTTAATCTCATACAAGGTCTCACACATGGTGCCAGGCTGTTTCTTGGCCCTGACCAGTAACCTCCTTGAGTCTGGTTGCCACGATGGCTCATTGCTCAGATTACATGTTAGTAATTGTGCTTAATACCACATTCATGTCATATATCATAATTATCTTGTGATTTACAAATAGCATTCGTGTCAGCATCGGGAACTTTTCTGAAAGCTCACAGCCAAAAATGAGCAGTAAATGTTCAATTAAACTCAAATTTAATAGCTGTGGTGTTGTTAGTGCACAGTGTCTTAATCCTCACACGACCAACAGTAATCGCACAACCTTCGGATTGCCGTTGTCTGTATGCTAAGCTAAGCTAACTGGCTGCTGGCTGCAGTGAGACATGAGAGCAGTATCGATCTGCTTTGAGAGTAATGATTCACGTCATTCATTTACAACACTGCATGTGTGATACTGTAGAAATATAAACATACGAACACACACACATTACATCTACCTCTCCTCTTTTACATATACAAAATTTACACAGTTGCACGTTTTAAAATGTCTTCTCTCATCAGTTTCTTTCCAGCCCCATTTATTTCTCTCTCTTCAGCCCCCTCCTTTCTTTTTCAATCTCTCTCTCCTCTCTCTCTCTGTCTCATTGTCCACGTTTCATTCTGTCTCTCTACCTTCTCCAAACAACTCAAGATAATCACCCAAAAGCTGGATGCTCCATTAGATTTATAACACAGTTTTACACCCAGATAGCGATGAATCTCCGAACATAAATCATATCAAGAGGACTTCATTCTGCTCTCTTACAGTCTACATAACACTGGCAAGACAGAGTCTGATTTCTATTAATCCTAATAGTCGCTGTGTGAGAATTTTTAATGATCCAAAAACAGGAAAAAAAATGGGTCACTGCGACGACGAGAAATGACACAGTACAGCAAATAGCATGGAATATAAATATGAATTGAGTAATAGGGTTTAGATACACATATTAAACTGACAATTGTGACACTGTTATTAAAGTTACAATTTATAATCTTTAAATGACGTAATTATTACATCATTTATATAAATAGTCTACATACAAAGATACTGCAAGTCATAACAAAGTGCACCCGGATATGATTTCTTATTTTTCCCCCTGCTGCCTTGGCTATATAGTTGGCAGATGGATTTGATGCAATGCTAAATATGTTTGCTTTAAGTGGAAATTTCCATTTTGTCCTAAACTGAGGTAAAAAACAGCCTAACTGACGCAAATCATCCAGTAAGAAATAGTTCTGCAGGGGCCACCTCTCTGGTCCAGATTGAATTACCTTGACGAATGTATACCGCTGTCAGGATGTCAGTTTTTCTAACACTTTGTTTAATGATCAAATACCTGTGAAACAAATTCCCATGAGCCTCAGTTGTACTGAGCTTTTAGTGCTAATTACATGGATGGATTACTAAACGGGCACACTGAGCACAGGTCCAGGAGCCCAAGGGGTCAGGGCGTCCCTGGTAATGACCCTCTGTTAGAAGTTACTATTAAAATGTTAAAATGTCTCGAAGAGAGACAAAATGAATACAAAGGGAAGACTACAGAGAGATGCAAAACAACCATAAAGAGATGCATAACGACCACAAAGAAACGCAGAACCACCACAAAAAGATGTAAAATGAAGCTAAATAACCACAAAGATTCATTTTGTGTCTCTCAGGAGCCCCTCTGTGAGGGGCATAAGGGGCCTTTTACTTGTTGGTGTCCAGGGGCCCATTGGTCTCATAATTTGGTCATGGCTAACTGGCAAATGTTAGAGTACTAAATAGCTGATAACTAGCTGCATGCTTAACCAAGTTGGTCAACGTGGTACATATTATATCTACTAAACATCAACATGTTTACATTGTCCCTGTAAACATGTTAGCATGCCGCTGTTAGCATTTGTCTCAAAGAACTGCTGTGCTGAAGTAGGCTACAGTCAGACAGAGCTGCTAGCATGGCTGGAGACCTGTTCTACCGGGTTTTAGCTGTTCATAATTTCATTAGCTTGATCTCAAATAGATTCCTCAGTGATCACTATATTATTGGTATTAGTCAAATATAATTTCTTATCATATTATTATTGATATCCTTTGTTGTTGTTGTTGTTGTGGTTCTTGTTTTCAATTTGTTTTTGTTTGTAGTCTAGTGTGTGTTGTCTCCCTGGATTTGTTTTGTTTTCCTCTGTGTGAGCTGTAAAGCACTTTTGGATCAAGTGCTATTAATAATTAAGTTGAGATGAGCTGAGACTTTATTGTCATGACTTTTGCTGACGATAGCACTGAAACATAATGAAAATGGCATAAGGAGTATCCTTTATCATAAGTTTTTAACATCATAACAACATAAATGATCCTCTTCATCATTTTGTTATTCAGAGTCCTGACCACTCCAGCTCTGACTGATAAACACACACACAGTTTTCCTACTATTAGCTATAAGAACAGGTGTATAGCATATTGATTGGTGTTATTTATTTTTATTTAACACTTGCTACTAACCCCCAAATTATATTTTTCTTTTGGGGAATTTTGGATTCCAAAAGCACTGTAAGGAAGCCCTATCACCACACACACACAGACGTGTACACACACTCACATGTTAATATTTCCCCTGTGCTTCTCTCCCGTGCTCTGTTCTCATCTATTTTAATGGCATGGGAATGCTGATCGGACAGAATGAACACTCAAGACAGGGTGAAAGGAACACCGGATAGCAATTTGTCACCTTCTCACCGCCTAATTTTATTAACCGAAAGAGACGATGTTGAGAAGGAGTCAGAGTTTGAATGTAGTCCACAGATACTGAAAGGTAGTGAGATGAAAGCAGTGCTGTACTGTGACTGTTTTTTCCAAGTGAATGTTTGAACCACAGTCTCATTAGCTCTTAATAAATGCGACAAGTTGAAACTAAGTTAATTCCTTTGGACAAGTAGCAATACGGAAAAAAAAGAGAGAGCTGTGGGAAATGTGAGACATCTTTGTCACCATTGTCCAAAAGGTTTGTGTGAAACCTATTGACAGGAGCAATAACACCAAAAAAGAAGTAAAAAGGAAGAGAGAACAAAGAAAGAACAGTACATACATACACTGTCACTTTTGTGTGCAGGCATGGCTTCTTTTTGCTGAAGTTTGAATAAGAACCCAGGTTATACTGTGCTTTATGGAACAGTACAAGGCCAAGAGGTTCGAGCTAATAGGAATGAATCGTGGAGGTGTACCAGCTTGACAAAAAGTGAAATATGTTTCTGATTATTCCCTTCTGTCATTTGCCAGTATCTCTCCCTTTCAAATACACAAACACACACACACACACACACACACACACACACACACACACACGAATATGCACTCATCACTTGCAAATATTTTTTTCTATTCCAAAAGAAAGGCTTTGTAAATGTTAACAAGATTGAAAGCGGTTCAGAGTTTAACCACTTGTATCCACACACACATTTAGTTTGATCTGAGAAAAAGTTCACTTTTAATTTATTAAAAGGTTGCTTTGCTTCAAAGTCAGTCTGATTAGTTGCCTGCATATGAAAACAAATCGTTTAAACCTTTAATCATCCTTATCATATTGCCTGTGTGTGCTTTATGTCTCTGTGTGTGTGTTTAGGCTACAGACCCGGATCTGGGGGCAAGCGGTCAGGTCCATTATCGGCTCGTCAACCACCAGCAGCTATTTTCCATCAACGCCACCGGAGCAATCAGAACCGCTTTGCCGCTGGACAGAGAGGTCAGAGGACATGATAGATGTATTCAAAATTTCACATGAATGTCATAGTTGGGGAGTGTAAGAGGAAAAAAAAAAAAAGATAGCGGTAATCAGCGGCAAAGATGACAGTGTCAACATTTTTCATTGCTGTTCTGTTGTTGTTTGACCATGAACCTCTGTCATCTTAAAGGTGAAAGGTCACTACTTTCTGATCGTTGAAGCCTGGGATGGTGCAGTAGACCCCCGTCGATCCAGATTAACACTGTCTGTCACTGTTCTGGATGTAGACGACAACAGCCCGATATTCACCCAACAAACCTACAACGCCAACCTGCCAGAGAACAGCCCCAAAGATACCGTCATACTACAATTAAAGGTGAGTGCATGGATGGATGGATGGATGGCTTGGTCTACTTGCGGATGATGTAGTACTTAATGTTGTTATAATAATTTCAGTAGTTATTATGAAGTGATATACTATAGTATAAAATGTCTGGTAAAATGACAGATTCATTATTCTTATAAATTTGCAAACACTAAACACCAGAGTCTGACCAATAAATCGAACAGGTTGTGTATTGTATTGGCAGGTTTTAGCTTGTCTGTATAAGTAACAAAAATGCAGTGCAGAGATGCCAAAAGTATTTTTGAGAAAGTTTAGAAGCAGGCTGCATTAAATAACTGAGAACACTGACAAGTTTATTTTTCTACTGGAAAATGTTCAGCTCAGAGTGTTGGTCACAGTCCTTTTAAAAAAAACGAATTTAAGGGATTCTTATAAGAAATGTTTGCTATGTACATATATATGTAATAAAAATAAAAAATTGAATATCTATTATTTAAAAATGGAAATCTATATCTATAAAATATCTAATGTCTGTCTGGCTACATTTACTGTACTGAACTCTCACCAGAAATTGCCTTTTCAAGGTGGAGCAATGTAATTTGTAATTTGTAGTGTGAAGACTGAGTCTGGCACAGACCAGCACACACCTAAAGTAGTGCTAACAAGGTGAAAGCGTTCACAACAGGGACAATACATTTCAAAAGGTTAGATCACACCAGGGGGCTCCGGTTCGCTTGAACTCAGTTTGTCAAGGTTTTTTGCAGTTTGGTTGTTAGAGAAGTCGCCACAGTCCTTCTGTGGATTTACTCTGTCTCAGTGTCTTCAGTCCCCATGATTCTGAGATCAAGACTCTGTGGGGTGCAGACTATCTGTAGCTGGACACCTTGTTTATCTTGTTGCTGAAGATAGTTCTTTAAGAATCTGGCCTGACCAATTAGATGCCTCCTTGATAGTACTGTGTGATCAATAAGAATATAAACATCTAGAGTGCCTAAAAGTTTGGCACAGTACTGTATATGCAAGATTATTTTTTACATTATTTCCATAAAAAACATCATGTAATAACCAGGACAAAATGTACTAAAATTTTCCATTATACACATTATACAGGACCTTGAAGTCAGTTCAATAAAACCATTTCAAGTCATAAATTTGGTTCCCGAGTCCAAACGATGAGACGCATTATATTACTTAGAGTAATTTATCTACATTTTCTTTGAAATGCCCAAATTGGTTTCAAGTGAGATTCCAGCCAGCACTAGCGACTTCTGAAAAAGTCAGAATTGTAATCTCACAACACTTGCAGAGACACACTTGTGAGTTGTGGAGGAATGTAAAGTAGAAAAAGTGTTTTTTTCCCTCTAGCTACACAGGAAAGTAGTTACAGAAGGAAAAGTAAGATACAGGCCACCAGCTGGACTGTAAAGGTTACCACCACAGCGTGTTTCAGACATGACACTGCCCTAATGGAAATGCTGCTGTCTGTTATTAGCTCCAGCACGTGTAGATGTTTGTCCCTGAGGCAAATATGAAAAATGCAACTTGCCATAAAACTTACAAGGCAGGGATATTTCTTTCTTCTGCTCTCTGTGACTCTCTTCTTTCTCCTTCTTTGTAGGCGATAGATGCCGACCTCAGTTCCAATCTCACATATCGAATAAGAGCTGAGGGCGCAGACCAGGAGATCGTCGAGCTGTTCCACGTCGACCCGGTGACGGGGGAGCTCTCGGTTCTTAAGGTCCTGGACTATGAGGCGCTGACTGACTCAGAACCCACATACACGTTCACCGTAGAGGCTTCGGACAGAGAGGGGACCATGCCTCCGGGACTCGCCTCTGTAACTGTCAGAATAATGGTGAGTGTGTGGTTGTGAGTTTTGTGTGTTTTCACTTTAAGGGCAAGTACAGTAAACTGGCGGGGTGGCAGAGCAGGCAATGCAGGGCTGACCAGCTTTTTTGAGAGAAGGGAGGTGCAGAAAGTTGAACTTTATTTATCTGGGTTAGGAAGTTTAGGAAACTTGACTGTGGCGGAGCATATTGTAACTGCCGACTGTAGAATTTGCTCTCTACATCCGAGATTACAGATACAAGCAAAAACAAAGGCTTCTCATCACAGTTTAATCCTGTCATACACTGTGCTTTAGCCAACCAGCAAGCCTCTTCCGTCTTTTTCAACATGTGACTGACATCAAACAAACCAGCAGTATGGTGGAGCCTCCACTCTGTCCTCCTGCTTTGTCTCTGATGCTGCTGGAGAGGGAATGTTGACTGTTTCTGATTCCGTTGGAACCGGTAAACTGACATTCAGGGGCCGCACAGGTGTCTTTGCATGCATAGGCACAATCACTATATCTGTGGAAAAGCTACGGTGCGTTCATATCTTGTTGATGAAATCCGAAACTTTAAAGTTATAGACCGACAGTCTGACAAATTCTGTCCTCTTCACAGCATCTTTGTTTACTTATTGTTTTTTCTTCTGTGTCTCGATTTGACAGCTGTGAAACAAGCTTTAAAATCCATCCATCAGCCTGCTTGTGTTCGTGTCCTCTCTCTTTCAAACTTGCTGCTGTTTTCTAGTTCCGCTGACACCTGTTGAAATAAAAAATAAATAAAACACAGGTTTTCCTGACCGCTCCATTTATTCAGCTCGCTGCTGCATTTATTTTACTCACAGATAAATTGATGTTTTTTGGGTTTTTTTTTTTCTGAATCCAAGCCAAAATAAAACCAAACTCTTCAAGAACTTTTTAGTCAGCATTAGCATAAGGCTCAAGGGCTATGCTAACTGTTTTAGGTGTTTTTATCGGAAACAGCTGTTGTGTTTTCTCCCTCGTGGATGCCAGATTTTCCTAAACCTATGAATCCACTTTAGTGAGTCATTTTGGGGACAGGAGAGAGAGAGTGAAACGTAAGAATCCGAGCGAGAGCAAGCAGCAACATAAGTCAGTTTACAACATTACTGTTAAAAATGGGAGGCATTTACTGAAAAACAGAAACAGCCAGATCCACTCTATGTCTACAATGCTTATATGTTCTGTGTGTGTGTGTGTGTGTGTGTGTGTGTGTGTGTGTGTGTGTCTCTTTATCTCTCTCCAGGACATGAATGACTTTTCTCCGGTATTCAGCCAGTCAGTGTACCGAGGAATGGTTGCCCCTAATGCTATCAAGGGAACCATCGTAACTACAGTGATGGCCGATGACTCTGACCCTGCGGTGAGCATTTCCAGCTGCTGCTATTCAATCAAAATGTTTTTCGCAGTCTGCTCCACAAACTGTGTATGTATGTCTCCAGTGTGTGTGTGTGTGTGTGTGTGTGTGTGTGTGTGTGTGTGTGTGTGTGTGTGTCTGTGTGTTTTGAATGTGCTTGCACTTTTTTCTCCGGTGTAGCTCTTTTTTTTTACCCCAGCGTGCCACTCTGTGATAACTCAACTGGGCTTCTAACTCTAAACATCCTTGTAATATAGGCTGTTTTATTCTGCTTGCTGTAAAATGAAGGTTAGCTCACTTTAAAGTGTTCCATTGCGAGCCATTAGATAGTCTGGTGCAGTTAACCCCAGTTTTAAAAGGGTGTTAAATGCTCATGCAGGGGTCTGCCTAAGTGCAGTGTTTGAAAATATCTTAGAGGGATTTGCTGAGTCACGCAGCCTTTTGTTAAGATGCAGATCTGGAATGCAGCGGCTGTGTGAAAAATGGCTCTCATTTTTTATTGGAAACAAAAAAACATCCAACTGGTAAATTATCAATGTCACCGTATAGTAAATCAGCAAATACTTTAAATATTCATGACAAAGACGAAAGAAAAATAACGGTATTTATTTGTATTAGTGCTCAACAAGCCGTGGTCTTATTTGTCACTCCCCCACCTCTGTGCGAGAGATCTTCTACACTGGTGATGTTGCCCCAGAAACCTCTTTAAAAGTCCCATTCTCCTTTGACTAATGTGCTCGCTGTCTTCCTACATCAGCTGAATGGATTCACACTTGAGGTTTAAGCATCAAGCTAGACTCTCAAAAGCAACATTATACTGTCCAGCCAAACTGTACAATAAAACTCCCAGTGCTCAAACAAGGCACTTAATAGCATCAATACCTACATATCTATCTCTCTCTATGTATATATACAGTATTTATGTGTGTGTGTGTGTGTGTGTGTGTGTGTGTGTGTGTGTGTGTGTGTGTGTGTGTGTGTCTGTGTGTGTCTGTGTGCGTTTGAACACATACCCATATACCCAGTATTTGCCAGTATGAACTTTTGCTGACTCACTACAAGTTGTTATTTAATGGAAGCTACGCTGGAGAAGATGACTCTGAAGTACCGCTCACAACTGCAGTGCTTCTACAAAATCTAACTTTTATTTCGGGAGAAGTGACAGTTAAAGAGAAAAATTAATGACTGTTTTCTAATGACTTTTTAAGTTTGTGTAAACTTGTAATATGAAGCTGACGCTGCAGCACTGAATCTTTTAGTGGTGTCGCGGTAAATGAAGAGTCTTTTTAATGGGAATATGACCTTAGAGATCTTTCTGTTTACCTTGGATACCTTCCTGTTTACTGCCATTGTAGCCGAGTTGCACCTGTCTTGTAAACATGAGACTCTGGTCCTGTAACAGCAATATAACTGAGTCATTGTCAAACATATCAGATTCATAGCCTTAATCAGAACGATGTAATCATAGTCATCATGACTACGACACGTAGGGAGATCCTCTCACCTCATGAGAAAACAATGGAGGTGAAAGCAAACAGCTCAGTTTTATAAGCAGTAAATGACCAGCTCCAGTTGTCGCTCAGACAATCGGACACACTGCCAAGACTTCAGATGATATACAGCACAGTTCCAGGGAACTGTGAGCTGGCGATCTGGCCTGCTACAAATATTTACCAGACCTATCAAATAGAGTGTCACAATGCCAGGAAGTGACCCATCCTTTCAGATATACTGTTATATTCAGATGCAGATAAGCATTCTCACAGAAACAGTATCTAGGAGCAATAATGAGCTGCTTTTCTTCCTCCTGCCAAGATCTTTCCATTTTGAAAAGTGCTGTATAAATAAAGTTTGCTCACTTGCTGTCCATACTTTTGTAGAATACATGAAGTTATTTTACCATCATTACTACGATTATACAGCACAGCACCACATTCTCTTGTTTAATCAACTTAACGTTGTCTGGTAACAATCTGCAAATGCAGAGTGCCGGAGTTAACTTTTCCCATCTACATATTTCTTCAAACCATACTGCCTGACGACTTCAAACAGGTGTTATAAAACATTTCCCCTGACAACTAAAGAAAGTTGATTTACTTTCTCACCCTTGGAACATGTACTCATTAATGCAAACTCATTAATACCGTCTCTGCCAGATACTGTACAAAATAATGTGATTTTATGTATTTCCTGACATTTTCAGGCAAATTAGTTTTACTAACTGATGGCCGCTCATTATCAATAACACTTGAGAGGTTAATTTATGATCATTACAGTCCCTAAACTTGGAGCTCATTTATCCCGAGTGGTGTGTGTGTGTGTGTGTGTGTGTGTGTGTGTGTGTGTGCGTGCGTGCGTGTGTGTGTGTGTGTGTGTGTGTGTGTGTGTGTGTGTGTGTGTGTGTGTGTGTGTGTGTGTGTGTGTGTGTGTGTGTGTGTGTGTGTGTGTGTCTGAAATTCTTCATGAGGATTTGGACAAGGAGTTGCTGTTTGACATCTGGGTCCAAACTAATTGCTTTGGATATTAAATGCTGTAACATTTTGCTTTAATTTGAGGCTGCTCTGCAAGAAAAAAAGAAACCACACAAGTGAAACTTCATCCTATGATGCAACATTCATCTAAATGTGTCATCCTAATGTCAAAGTACATCCTGTATTTGTTTGCTTCCCAGGGAACACCGGCAGGTCTAGTGCGCTACAAAGTGGACCAGGAAGCGTATCCATACTCTGCCAGTATATTTGATGTGGAGGAACAGTCGGGACATGTGATCACCAGAGTAAATCTTAATGAGGAGCCCAACCTCAAGTTCAGCGTAAGTATGCATGAACACAATTTAACCCATGATGTACGCTGTATTGTAAGCTGGGGTCAAGACTGCCACCTGACACATGATGTATTTAAAGGGTTGTGAGAGGATTTCCTGGGGAGTAAATGAAGAAAAACTAATTCTGTAACACAACATGATCCTACACTTGGTGACTTTGCTCTAATATTTGCTTTTTGTAGGCATGAGTGGCATTGTCAGCCTATTGAAATTAAACTTTTAATCTAATTAAATCTGCTGACAACTTGCCTCATGCCCTGTGAGAGATGCATCGCAAGCAGACATTTCGTTTTATTAAAGACACAGAAAAAACAGAACTGGAAGCCTATTGCAGTCTCAGCCCTGTTTTGTAAACTTTTTGGACCAAAAACACAGGAAATGTTTTTTTTATTTTTCCCTTCCATTATAGACGTTATAAAACATGCCCATCTAGGATAGAGTGAAACAGCAGTAAAATATTCTCCCACTGGAAATTAACCTCCCATCAGGCTGTAATATAGTGAATGTATTAAATACAGCCATGTGCCGGTGAGTCTACTATATATCACAATGTAATATATATATAGTAATATAGTACAGTATGCAGCATCTTTTAATGTAATTCCCAATCAATCAAACTGATGTATTCAAACTGGAGACACTGGCGCCAGGGCTGTAGTTTGATAGAGACATCATTACGGGAGAAGATTTATCTGATGCATCCCCCTGTTCTGCTCTGTATTTAGTGGGTGGAGCTTTGGGACGACATCACATGAATTGAGTCATTAAAAATTTATTCGATCATTAATCTCAGATTTTACTTGCTTACCTGTAGCATTAGTATACATAAAGGTGTCTTTGTGCAGAGCAGCCTTATAAATCCCTATGCACTGCACAGAGTATTCCGCAGTAAAGTGTACCGCAGTAGCTTATTAGTTTCAAAACTGCCTTTTCCCAGCTGCGCTCCTCAATGGAGCTTTGGGCCATGCTAATTTCATCTTTTCATTGGGCTTTAATTAACACAACAAGGATACAGCGTCCTCTGAAGATGTCACTCAGGGGACTCATTCTACCTCGTTTGCTCCCAGTAACTCAAACAAAATGAATCAGTCCAACACTGCGCACAATCTTTGGATTATGACTGAGATAAACACTGCTCGTGGAATCATATTTTCAAGGACAGATAAACAGCTAGATAGTCTCATTGACATATAGCAAGTGCCTGATTGCTGTGACATTACAGAGCTACTACAGCTTTAGGTGCTGAAAGCAGCATGTTTGGCTCAGAGCAGGTGGGCATGTGCAAGCAAGTGTGCAAGGCTGTCACGAGAAACCAATGCACATCTTCAGCGCAGCTGAAAAAAAGGATTTGTGCTATTGAGCAAGGTACTTCATTATTCACCATATGTTCCAGTAACGTTTGTAAGTTTCCAGCAGTAAAAGAGTAATCTATGCATTTTAGCAGGGTTCTGGTTGAAGTGTGAATTACTATATGAATATAAAGAAGGGGCAATGCAGTATCAGTGACAATTTGCCAGCTAAATATGAGCGTGGAAGCACAATATTTCACTGTCTTGATATTTAAGTTTAGCCCTCATTACGACTCCTTTGGGTCTAGTTAACAGCGGTTACCCCCCAATTAAATGAAGAACAAAGGCTAAGCAGGAACAAATAAGGACACCAGTGGGATACACACTCATCCTGCTCTCCAATTCCCATGCAAATAATGTGCTTTTAGATAGCAATTTATTATTGGCCTGTCATGCATTAGCTGCATCAATTTATTTGGCTGTCCACGCTGCAGGCAGGCTGAAAAATACTGTGAACTGATCCCTTTGCAATGTTAGAGGGCCGAAACAGAACACTTGCAAACAACATGTGGAAATCTACTGAATCTACTGTTTTGACCCAGTCCTTACCTGTACCTGTGTGTGTGTGTGTGTGTGTGTGTGTGTGTGTGTGTGTGTGTGTGTGTGTGTGTGTGTGTGTGTGTGTGTGTGTGTGTGTGTGTGTGTGTGTGTGTGTCTCACAGCTGGTGGTGGTGGCCTATGATGATGGTGAGCCTGTGAAGGAAAACACAACTCTAGTAGAGATCACAGTCCTTCAGCCCTCTGTCATTCCTGTGTTCACCAAGGAAGAATACAGGTACGCACGCACACACACACACTAACACACATTGTACGTGCTATTTTATAAAGGTATGATAATTAATATTTCAGTTGTGGTTGATGTAACACCTGTTTTTACTGGGTGTAACATTAAGAACATCAAATTAATACAAGTCCCAGAGGCTTGTTCAGAATGAATGGATCACTGGGGGCAGAAAACAGTTTTTGCAGCTATTCTCTACAGATTAGAAGCTATGTTTGTACGGTCACAAATATGTTTAAACTTCAAAATGCCTGTGGATTATGTAATGCGTGATATATGCACATGCACACAAATTACATGCAATGTACACATACTCCTGTCTCCCTTGTGTGTGTAAATGCGATTTGAATCCATAGCAGGAATGGCCAATTCCACCACTTACTTTATAGAGAGGTAATGTAACTAACAATGAAAATACATTTAAAGTCTGTAAAAAAACAAAAAAAACAAACAAAGTAAGCAGTAGAAAAATCTAGGTTTAATCTGATGAAAATCTAGTCTCATCTGGTTGAAAAGATGCTCATGATTAACATAATTCATGTTAATCATAGATTTTATCTTAATTTAAAAAGATTGATCTCATTTAGATTTAATATATCTGTAAGTGGTTACATGTAGCTAACTGCACGAGGAAGGAGAAGATGTGCCTTGAAGCTGTGTTACAGCTGGGATCTGTGTTTGACATACTGTGGACCTTTAGCAACACAGAGTCTGTTTCCTGCTTTCTGTCAGAGCAACATATATTTCCAATGTTTTCTATTAGAAATTTAACAGTGAGCTATTTGAAATAAACAGAGCTCACTGAGATGTGGTTGACTAAGTGAAAAGGTTTTGAAATAGCGTTTTTTTGAACAGAAAGAAAGAATGGAAATGTCTGGCTACCTCAACATCTCCCCGTGGAAGCTGTAAATTACCTATAAAACGACAATAAACCTGGGGGCTGACATCCCACGCTCCGTCAGACAGACCCAGACACAAACACACACTGAGTTTATCGTCGCTGAGAGTTGAAAGAGTGGCAATCAACGTGGAGAGTGAGAGAAACGTCCGTCTCCGTTTCACACAGACAACCAAAAATATCAATTAAAGCATCTTACCAGGTAGACCCAGCTGCTCACGCAGACTAAGACAAGGTTTGCTCTTCATCTGTTACATTGATGAAAGTGATTATTGTAGGTTTAATAAAATATGGAGGTTTATCATGCAAATAACTGAATTTATTCTGATTGACTTTTCTCTGATGGATTAAAAGCAAAGAGAACTTACCACATTTTAGTAGAAACTATCAAAAAATATGGGGCCACAGCCTTGCAAAATCCCACTTCAGGCCAGTGGATGACTATGTGACAACTGTTCTCTCAGCTTTACACACACACACACACACACCCACACACACACACACAACACAAAGTGTGAGGTCTGAACAGCATGATTTATGTTTGCCTCAGTAATTCAGTTTTGATTACCATTCAAATGATGTGCTTTAGCGCAATGAGATTCCAGGAGAGAATAAAAATAAAATTCATGAACTTTGGCAGGTTTGTTTTCATGATACAAATCTCCAAAGTCCAAAACGGATATGTAGAGTAGATGCAGAGTTTAGGGGCAGCAGCACACTTTTCACCCTCTGCTGGAAATTCATCAAAAGAATCAGACAGTCGCCTGTTCTGCTACGACCCACAACCCCAAACAAATCACCACAAACACACAGCGCCTCACCTCTGTTATGTACAAGATAAGAAAACCAGCAGGAGACAGGGAATCTGTGGACTCTTCTTTGCAAAACTTGTCTCCTGCCAAATAACAACGTTACATTAGTTGTAACAAAACTTTTCTGTTTCACAGTTTGACATGACTGAATCCCTGTAAATGTAATTAGGCATTTGATTAATGCAACAACAAGAAGACTAAAACAAGACAAACTGACTAGCCAATGCATTTAATATCCTCTTACTTCCTGTGCATGCTCAAGTGTATTTGAACTTTGAATCGTGCTCCAAGTGAAAATATGTCTGTTCTGAAAACAAAGACACATTGAAAACCTGATGCTCAAAAAGTGTCATAAAGGAATAGCATCTAATATTAATTTTTGATCCAAAACAAATCATTTTCCTTCATCTTCTAGCTGCATAAATGTCGATCTACAGAAGCTGCAAAACAACAAGTGTGAGGGATTGACACACACACACACACACACACACACACACACACACACACACACACACACACACACACACACACACACACAGACACACAGACACACACACACACACACACAGACACACACACACACACACACACACACAGACAAACACACACACGCACACTTCACTCTGTTTTGAAATGCCCATAAACCCGGCGGTCATGCACTACAAACTCAACCCACATCAATAAATTTTACTCTTACCTCATTTGCACACACACACACACACACACACACACACACACACACACACACACACACACACACTCTCACACTCTCTCACACTCTCTCACACACACACACCTTTACTCTCAAGTCATCATTATAACTCTTCCAGCTGGTGCTTGTTTTATGAGGTCATGGGGTCACCTCAGGTTTTCTCTTCTGTGATTGGCAGGGTGAACAGAGGTCAGATGTGATATTTTCCAATAATCTCTAGCTATTATCTCTCTGCCTTGATCTGTCTTTCACTGAATACATTTTTTTCTTCTTCTTTCTTTTTCCATTTATTCTTTTCTGCCTTGATATGGCTTGATTTCTCCACTCCACAGTAGCTTCTGATTAGCCTGGCATTGCCTGACCAACTTTGCCAGTGGGTCTTGAACCTCTAAGTAAATTTTTGATTTTCATGGGGCATTATCAAGTCCCAACATCCAATTCATATGGCTTCTAGTTCAACACACCAGATGTCTAACATGACATGATTTAGTAGCCAACACTTACCATTTGTACGTGAACAGCCACTAGGTTTTCACTGTGTCCCATCTTTTTGGTGACTAGTTGGTAAATTAAACTTTTACCTAACTTGTACTAGTATGGGAAATACATCTTTTTTTATCAAGAAAAACAGTAAGTGTACAGAAAATATACAGTCCAGTTGGTTTAATACTGTCACGATCACAGATTCAAGAGACTTCTCCACATCAGCGGCAGCCATCTTGGTTGTTGACGAAAATGCTTCAATGGCACTCTTCTGTCGGTCATTGTATCAATCCCGCCCCCCATGTTACAAAAATGGTTGCGATTCCCCCGACCTGCTTCAGGACAGATGGGTCTGACCCATGAGCTCGCTGACTGGTTTGGTTTCCAGGCTAGATTCCAATTTCCTGTTTTTCCTGCTGTCCTGTGTTTTATCTGCACCTCTATATGTGTATGTGTCCTTCCACAGTGACGTTGGAGGGAGTGAATTGGTCTTCCATTTGCTTGCTTGTAATGTCATCTGTCAAACACAATAACAGAGACACACAATAGATTAAAAAAATGACTGATTGGCTCAAGGTTGGCAATTTTTGTGAATGATGGATAGCATCAGTTTTGAGTCGTTTATTTCCCCCCCCTCTCTATGTTCTATGCCTCCCTCTCCTCTCATCTCTTGTTTTATATGCTGAGTATGGGTTTAGGCGTTTACTGTGATGCAACTCACTTTCACCTTTGCTGACATGATAAGCTGTCATGCATCATGCCAGACTCGACTCCCTCTGAGATGACTCGACAGTTAGTATTAAAGTCAATCAAATCGCACTTTTATTTCTGATTCTGATATTTACATCTCGTTGCTTTAACTCTTTATTCAAACACCTGAGCACCATCTGCTTTAAGCTAATGAGCTTGTTTGTGAGTGACTGCGACTTCAGTGTCAGTATAGACATATTTTCCCACACATACAAAGATGAAATTTCAAGATATCAAGGTTTGTCTTTCAAATAGAGAAGAGTAAAGCTCCTGTCTATTTTTAGGAAAAAGGGTTAGAGGCAAGAGAGAGATGTCAGCCAGCCATATAATACTGCATTTATGAATATGTAACATAGCTTCCAGCTACAAGTGTGTGTGTGTGTGTGCGTGTGTCTGTCTGTCTGTCTATGTAACAGTGCACTATTTAGAATCAGTGTGTATTTGTATTTTTCACTGTGAATGTCCCTTTCTGTGGGTATTTGTCTTTTGTATGTGTGTGTGTTTTATGTCTCTTTGGGTGCATGTGTGTCTTGTATTTTACATTTTTGTCCCTGTATTTAAGTGTGTGTGTGTGTGTGTGTGTGTGTGTGTGTGTGTGAGAATGAGAGAGAGCGTGTTTTTTTTTGTTCTTCTATTTCCATGTTGAATTCACACAGGGTACAATGTACCAGCTTTGAATTAATTATCCCAGCTTTATTGAATAAAAGCTAACCATTGTACCAGTGTGGTTTTAAGAGCTTACTAATGCAGCTTAATCATTTTGTATGGTTTCAACAGACAGGCTTGTAGCCATGGGCAAGGCTGAATTAGTAATATTGATCCCTGTAATGAAAGAGAGAGATGGTGAAACAAGCGATCTATTAAGTTGCTTTTTGGCAATTTACTGTTTTCATCACTATATTCAATTATACGAATTCCAAATGTCTTTCCAATTACAAAATTTGTTATGCTTTGAAAAGCATTTTGTCCCCTACATGCAGAATTTGAAGCTTTCTGGCATCGACTCCCCCTAGTAGTTGTATAATTAACACCACATCAGCCTTTTGTTTGCCAATCTATCAAATTTGTAACAAATTACTGCAATTTGCTTGTAATTTGTATTTGTATGTTGATTTGTGATTTATTTTTGCTCTTTACAAAATTTAAAAGAAAGATTTCCCCATTTATATATTTGTAAATCTTTAAAGAATAATAAAATGACTACTTGTTGTTTAATCAGTTTAAACAAGTGGATGGATGGATGGATGGATGGATGGATGGATGGATGGATGGATGGATAAATTGGTTAGTTTTCCTAGCCACACAACATATGCATAATTATTTGCAGGGATAGACAAAGTACACAGATCCAGTTAAAGAGTTAAAGTACTCATCTTTATCAGCCAGTTAGGCCACTGCCATGTTTAAACTGAGCTGTTCAAATTTGCAGCAACACAACCTGAATGACGAGGAGTTGGCTGTGATTTTTTTTTTCCTTTGACATACACAGCGTATGGCTTATCACATTTTAGGAAATAAAAGAAAATTGAGTCTGCTGACTAAAGTAAGGAGTACTTCATAGAAAGGTAATAGAGTCAAAAATACAATATTTGTATTTAAGTATAGAGGAGTAAATGCCATAAGTTTCCAAAAGAGAATAATATCCAAGCATAGTACAAGTACTCAAAAAATATACTTATATACAGTACTCAAGTAAACTTTTAGCTCAGTGCTCCAGCAAACTGCATTTCAAACGAAACAGGTGAAGTTAAAGTGCTGATTTTCAGCTTCAAGTGTGTTTTGAGTTGTTCACTTTCATATTGGGTGAACACTGTAGGACTTGTAGCTCCTCAGGGGTATGTATAAAAAGGTCAGTTTCCTACACTGTTCACAATAGTTGAACGTCAGCACTTTAACCTCATAGTCAGTGTTTCATTTAAAAATCCAAACAGTACAGACTCAAAACAAATCTGTCTTTCTGCCTAGGGACCGTGCACAATGAAAAGTTCATAATATTGAAAATTGCTAATACATAATACAGTTTTTCAGCTAGCCTTGCCATTATTGTGGAAATCATAGTAGATATTGTTTTTTTAATTTGATTTTGATCAACATATTTAATAATTTAAGAAACTTTATCACATACTGAACAGAGAATGGTATTCACAGTAGAATTGTTTTCCTCACGTTTCTCAGGGTCAAACAAAGTTTGTGTTCAGGATGCATTAAAGTTAAATTTATTGGGATACAGACACACAAATAGAGACAACCATACACACACACTGAAGAGAGGTGAAGCTTAGTTTTGGCACTGTAACATGCTGTTTGTGCATTTTCACGCTGTGGGTTTCTCATCTAGTAAAACAGTTAACAAGCTGAGGAGGAAGTTTGTTAAATCATCATGGAAACTGTGTGTATAGTCAGAGCAGAATTTCCTCCTCTCCTTCTCTGTTCCTCTGACTGTAGGCCCATCCTTGCACCTGCAGCATTAGTATGCAGTCGGTATCACATACACATGAATAGTTATCAGCACCCGGTGGCAATTATCAGCGTGAGGTTAAGTGAACAGAAAGACAATATTGCCGTTTCAAAGATTATTGAAATCTACAAACCCCTCCCACCACTTTCCTTGCTTGTGCCTGCATGTGCTTGTATGCATTGTTTGTCTCCGCTGTGTCCGTGCCTGTGTGTGACTGTGTGTCTGTGAATGCGGGCACATGCTCCCACCCGCTCCCCACCCCCCACATGCTGTCAAAATAGCCTCGTAGCCTGTTACTTTGTTAATGAATCTAATTGGAAGGTGGTGAGAGAGTGAGAAAAAATATCTTCTAAACATCAAAGCTTTGTTTATAATCAAGACATTGTGTGATCAAAGATGGGAACATGTTGCTTTGTCTTGCGTCATTACAAAGATGGAGATAACTCACTACAGCATGGCAAGAGATTTAGATAAATGAGGTCGTATCTATCAGCGTCTCTGCACTGATATACAGTACACGCTCTGTTCAAGAATCACAGGCAGCCGGGCAGGAGGTCACAGTTTTTATCACCACCAGCCAGCTGGACAGCAGCAAAACCGGAGCTGTCAATTTTCCCTTTGAAAGACGACAGTCCCATTTCTCTGCCATCAAGTTAACTGAAACAGAAAGTACAGACTTATGATAGACGCATGGGCCAACTTCTGGCAAATCGATCCGGTGTTAACGGATCATACAGACACTGCAAAAACTGAATCTTTAATCTTGTACTTGGAACAGACAGAATAGTTTTGTCTGCTTCTCCTAGGCAACGGTTCTTCCCATAATGCATGCAGCTGTGAAGGCATACACAACCAGGCTGTTTAGTGCTTTGCTTCACAGACCAGATTATCTAAATTTAAAGAACGTGTTTAACATGCTCTGATTGGTGGTAAGCATTTGAAGTCACTCAAAATCTGACTTTAAAAAAAAAAAAATTATTCTGTTTATAGGTTTTTGATATACCAATAACAAAAAGCAACATAATACACATTATCACAGGTGCATATATGAGATTAGCAAACAAAACTATAAAAACCAGAGTTGCTATAGAGAATACACTATGGGTGATGGGTTTACAAATTGTAATAAATGATCATTATATTACCTTTGGCAGAGTTTCAGACCTAACTGAGAGAAGCCTGCCATGTTTTGTTGATTTTCCTGGGGCGTGAAGCTCATATCTGAGTTTCTCCAATTTGCGGCACAGCATCACTTCCCTCAACCACAGGGTGTGAGTTTAGCTCGGGGCTGTCGGCTTTTCCAATTCAGTAAAATTAACCAAGGAGCAAGTAGTGTTATAAAAGCTGTAACTGTATATTAAGCTCCAATTATATTTCTCATTTAAAATACCACAATTATGGGATCTGGATATATTGGTTGCCCAAAAGACTAGAATCAACTGACTGCATTGTTGTGGTGATTTTTTTCTTTTGCATGTTTTTTTCAGAGCATGTATTCTCCTTTTGAAACTTGATGAAAATATTCATTCCTCTTTTCAACTCCTCCCCTTTTGTCACACTTTTCTGTCTCTTCAGTATAGAGAGCAAAATCCCCAAAAACAAAAACAATGAGCCACATATCCACATCCTTAAGATTTTTCTGCACATAGATGATAGATTTGAAAGATTGCGATTTACCATTGTTAACCTGAGACTTACAATCCTTTCACCAGTTATCAGAAAAGTTTCGCTGTTGATGCAGTTGTGTATTCCTAGGACGACAATGAAAAGAGTGCTGCCTTGGTACATTATATGGCTGTAGTTGGAAACAACACAACAGATACCAGGATAGAACCTTGAGGTGCTCTTCTCAGATATGTGCAGGTATAAGTATACACTTGCTGAAATTTGCTAAACATGTGAAGTTACATAGTTTTAGTCTGGCTGGAGAGTTTTTCCCTTTTGGATGCTTTCAGTTGCCTAACACCAAAATTTTGTTTATAATTTCCCAGTCATATATGAAATAATATGAAATAATCTTTAATTAAAATACTTCTTCTTTTCAACTATACCCCTTTTGCTACTTCCTCCCTGTTTTGATATTAGTTTATACAGTCAACACCCTGTCTCCTCAGCTGTAAACTATTCTTCTATCAAATTAAACATCTTTTCTGCCAAAATGAAGAAAGTCCCCGATGCCCTTAAACATTTTAACTGTGAGATAAATGCATCCCCACCCCAATATATGTCAACACAAGCACACCCGATCTGTGGCTCTATAAATCCAGTAAATGTCTAACTGATTCAGTTGAAGGTTACCTTGTCTTGTTGATGCACACAAACAGCCAAGTGAGCCGAGTGCTCCTGGCAATGTTACAGCTGTGACAACAAATGGCAAATAACCATAGTGTTGTTATTTATAAGACTGCTTGCAACTTGGAGACGGCAAGAGATAGAGATAGAGAGAGAGAGAGAAAGAGAGGAGTGAGGTATGGAAGGGAGTGAGTGTGAAGTGGGAGAAAAGTGAGCGAGAGAATGGCAGGTAGAGGAGGATGTTGTAAGGGGATAGTGGAGGGACGCAGTTCAGAGATGTGGAGTTCGAGGTTCAGATGGAAAAAGTAGATGACACAGGAGATACTACAGTAAATCTTTGATGGGGGGTTGACGGTGCTGCTGGAATATACCTTTTTCAAAAAGGCAGTGAAGTTGATGGACAGGCAGAAAGACAGACACATGCGCACAGACAGATCAACATACAGGCAGATATGTCTTTAAAGTGGCAGATGAGTCGACAGGCTGACAGATTGAAGCAAACTAGCAGACAGGCAGGTAAAGACTCGAATAGATGGACAAGAAGATACACAGACAGTCAGTGATAGACAGGCAGACTGACACTCTAAATATTCTGCTAGTTTGATAGATAGATAGACGTGTTCAGAGTCGGCAGTCAGTCAGGTGGACATACGTCTGTACACTCATGTATTGTTAATGTCTATTGGCGGGTCATTGACATGGATGACAGCTGACAGATGGCGACAGACTCCTTTAAGGCTATAATCCGGCAGATATTCAGCAACAGCTCACCAGCTCAAACTATTTTAAATATGAATACCAGCTCAGCCATATGTGTAACTATAGGTGTTAAAGATGCGACAGGTGGACAGCTCTCTGTCAGAACAAAGAGCTGAAGACTGCAGCATCTGTCCACTTGTGTCTGAAAAGTAACAAGATGCCAATATTAGCGTTTCTAAGGCTGAAAAATAGGAATTACGGTATGAATGTGTGCAGATGTTTCTGCAAGTTTGCGTGACCTCAAACCAATGAAGGTCTTGACAAGAAATGGTGGGACTCATTCAGCCTTCCTCACCCTTTGAACAGGTTGATTTTGTTCCGCTGGATGCTGGTTATCTTGCTGCTCTCTTTAACAGCAGTAGAGACAGTTTTCTTGGCTTTGACACCCAGATTTGCAGACCCAACAGATCAAAGAAAAAAATAAAGTTAAAGTGGACTCACTGTAAAACCCCAAATTCAGACAGCTTCTTTAAACTGAAAATCCATTCCTGACAGTGTTACACAGTGTATCTATGTTACACTGAAAGGTCAGCTACTGTCGAGTCCTGTGCCAGAGCCTGAAATTACCTTGATCTCTAGTTACTGCAATATAGCCGCAGTGCAGTGTGAACATAAACACAGGAAGAAAAATCATTATTTTTAAGGCAGCACAGAGCAGAGCCTAACTATAGCCATTATTTCCCAGATCCTTCTATAAGATGTGTTGTTTTGTCCCATGTGGGTGCACATGTGAGTGGTATTGTACTACTGCTGATCATTTTCTTCATGTCTGCAAGGACTTGTACTTCATTTTTTCATGAAAGACCTTTAATAAGCTACTTTACAATTAAAGTATTTTAATGTTGGTCTCCCCCCTAGTATGGATGAATATTGTACGAGATGGTTAACATGTGTTGACACTTTGAAACAAGGATGTAAAATGTCACGCAACCCCAATGAGCAAACTGGCAGGTTTTCATACTCCCAAAGACGGATAAGACGTAGAAACAGAAAAGAATTTTACTTACAGAAACAATTAATGTCTTGTGTACAATTCTCCATTAAGGCATACTTCTGTAAATGTTGGGCAGTTAAAGTACGTTTAGGAACTGATTACATAACACTCAAGGGCTCAAGAGAAGTACAGTCAGAATGGCCAAAAGAGCAGACAGCTTATGAAAAAAAAAAAAAAAAAACCCAAACTCTGGCAGCTTTTGAATTAGTAATTTTGTCTGCCTGGTCGGTTTTTTCGAGGTTGTTGTTACATGAAAGCGAACATGCAGTGTCTGGTAGAAACGACCGTGTTTAGTGTTCATTCAGGTGAAACAGCTGATACTTCTCAAGCAGCAGAATAAAATCTGACGTTAATGGTGAAAGCAGTTTTACCTCCACATTCATATTACATTCTTTTTCCGAGTATCTCTTTTTACTTTTTTTTTAATCACAGCTGTTACATATTTGGGTGTTATTGTGTCATTTTTAAGTGGGTCTTTATAGTTTATCAGAAGATGTTGGTTGCAACTGTCAAATGTCTAAGAAGAAATGGGGAAAATGGATAATGAATAGAGAGAGGGGTAGATTGATGGGTGGTTTCATAAGACAGAGACAAAGTGATCACAATAGACGGTTTTGATTAATGTTAATAACAAGTAAAATCATTGCTATCTCTTGATGTCTCCTCAATCTCGCTCTCTTTCTCTCTCTCTCTCTCTCACACACACACATACAAAAATATGAAGTGAAAGTCACACTCACACTATACAACTACTTAATTAAATGTGCTCAGAATGCAAATTGGCACACACCATTACACAAAGGTGGATGAAGATGAAATGTGTAATTCACTGCAGTCTGTTTTTTTTGTTTATTTTTTGTCTTGTGTGCATTTTTCTTATGATTATTATTTAATCTATATTGAGTTTCAGAAGTGCAGATGAAAGAACACTATTCCATGATATTTACAATATAAAAAACAACTTCCCCTTGTGTATTCCTCATTCACAATACCAACAAAGAAGAGTTGGAGCTATTAAACCTGGTTATGATATTTCTGAGAGGGTTCTCTGGCATTTTAATGTAGATGGAAGAAATAGGATTTAAGATAAGCAACAACAACAAAGTGTGGGATTTTGTTGTTGTTGCATTGTTCCTAATCTTTTGTCTTTTTCTCACATCTACCAAGAATTTTTGTCACCTAAACCTAACCAAACCTCAAGCATAGCAAGTGGCAGATCAAAAAACACTCATTTAATCATTTTTGTAATGGCCATGTTGTTATAACAACATTGTCAAACTATGTTGCTGTGTCCTCTCATACAGTATAGGTTTTTGGAAGATGACCTGTTTTATTCTCTAGTTTGACAGACATGTTGGACCGACTAATTCAAAATGACAAATCCCTCACCCACGTTTTATTTTGGCTGTAATATTTCAGCATGGTTTGGTGCACAGCATCATGGGAAACAGAACACAGCTGGACTTGGTCTGAAGGCTTTGCTGCTGCTTGCAGCTAAGGAAGTGAGCAAAAAATACAGTTCCACATAGACACAACCCCGAATGTGGCCATACACACACCTGCTTAGACACTAGTTCAAGCAACACTCATTCGTATTCAGTTGAATAAAGGTGTCAACCTCAATACCCTGAGTCGATTATTTTATCCAACATGATAAATTCAACTAAAAGTCTCTCCCTGCTCTGTCTCACATATGTTTTATGTATTAGCGCCTCAATGTTGTTCATTCATGTCCAGACTGTTCGAAAGATACCAGGCCATTTGACTGTCAGTTGCCAATTACAAAAAGATTGTAACGCAGAAGGTGAGAATAGGGCAGTGAAAAAGGCAGGGGGAAAAAAGACTGTGACACTTTCTGACAAAACATTGAAAAGTGAGAATCTGCTTGAGAGATACAGGGAGAGCTGGAAAGACCAGGGTGAGTGATTGACAGGAAGAAGGAGTGACAAAAATGGAGGGGTTGTGTGTGAGCCAATATGGCAGAATGGAGAGAGGTAGGGGAGAGAGATGTGAGATTAGAGAGTGAAGGGAAAGTGCCAGAGGGTACAGAAAACGAATTTTGATTGTTCAGACAGTGCTGAGCAGGGAAGAGAAACAGAGAAAAAAATAATTAGTTACATGCCCCAGCAACTGTAATAAAATCAGCAATATTGGCTCAACATCACAATATTTTAACTAAACTGATCTAATGTTAAAACTGTTTGAAAAACTTCATTTATTCAGGCTGATGCTGTAAAATGGCAACATCTGCCTTATATGAAAACTGTTTGGATTTCAAGCAGCATCTCTCCACAAGCTCTTAAAATTGTAGAGTCATGTGAACTGAAAATTGAAGCCTTCCAGCCCTGGCCACAGCAGGACAAGAAGTAACTTAGAGAACTCCAGCCTGTAAAGGTTATTTCTCCAGGCAGTTAAGACCCCTTGCTCAACAGTATCCTAATGAAAATCCTACAGTCAATTAGCAACCCTCTGGACAGGGAGAGGAGGGGGGAGCAGGGTGATACAAGCATGTTGTTATCTTATGTCGGTGTTCATGTAGCGAGTGCTTCTTACTCCGGCTGCTGACCAGTAGCTGCTATAAATGTTTTCTTACTTTGAGTAAAAGAGCCCAGTGGTCTTATTGGATATCAGATTTTTTTTTTTTTTTTTTTTTTCTTTTTAAACAAATGAAAGGTTCAACCTAGATGACATCAAAGTAGTTGGAAGGAGAGGAGTCTTTGGATGATTCAAATTGTTTTTTTTATTCTTTTTTCTTTACACAGCTATTTGGTTCTATGATCATAGCAGATTATTGCATAATAGCTTTCCCCAGTGTGGAACATTTGAAACAGCTATAAATGGATGACCGTTTGTCGTATGAACAAGTTGTTTTTTGAGCGTATGTCTCCATAACACTGGGAAGACACTGTGCATATTAAGCACACAATTTTTCATTGAGGGAGGTCCCAATGACTGACAATCAGATTGTCCACCTGTTGGATGATCAAATGGATTTCTTGATTTTTTATTTTTTTTTTTTTTAATTTGTTTGCTTGTGTGTTTGTGAGGCCGTCAAAGAGTTAAAACGTTCCCCAGTCTGATTTCCCACAGGACAGCTGTTATAAACTGTAATCATTGTGTTCTAATATTATTATAGGTATTTTTTACATGTTTTGGCTAGCTATAATCTTGAATGGGATGGTGCTGTTATCCAAATAAACCTGAATTTTGTTGCAAAACAAACCACATTGTGCTCATACTCAGCTTAACTGTAGGCCTATGTTCTTTTTTTCTTCTTGCTTTCCAAATTACACACACTGACTGAAGTAATCTGTCAATGGACAAAACATAGCGAAAGGTAGATCTGCAAAGTACATAGAACATTTTGGTGTTTAAACATGAGGTGTGAGTTAATGCATGGTTAATAAAACTGTGCAGTGCATGCCCAGCTTAGATAATAATAAAAAGAAAGGCTGCTAATCTCGGCTAATAAGATTTGACTTATTTGAGTTTGTCGTGCTGTTTTCCAGGCACAGCCTCCCACACCGAGCACATGCTGTAGATCAAAAATGGCTGTCATTTGGGGAAAAAAAAAAAAAAAACCTTTATGATTGCCAGAGCCCAATGAAACCAAAGCAAGGCACTGATTGGCACAGAGGAAGGATATTGTAGTTTGGTGCAGACAAGGAGAGACAGAGGAAGAAAGAGATTAAAAGAAGTGACAGAGCCAGAATCGCGGTAGGGAAAGAGAGAAATGAAAAAGAGCAGTGTGAGGAGGGACAGCAAGAATAATGACACCAAGGCAAGATGATGTATCATGGAGAAACAGGAGCTGAACTAAACAGCCTAAAAAGCGATGGAAAAAAACGTAATGAGTGAGACAAACGAATGACAGTGGCTGTAAGAGAGAGACCCACAGAGAGGAGGGTATCATTGCCCAACATCTATCACTATCCTCATTATTCTCTTTCCCTTCACACTGCTGAAACTCTGTGTAATGTTTACGTCCTTTAGCCTACATCCAGTCTGATGTGCTTCTGGTGTTTGTGCATGTGCGTGCGTGCGTGCGTGCGTGCGTGCGTGCGTGTTCGTATGCCATCCATCACTTCATGTGTACAAAAATCTGTTCACACTGTCTCAGAAAGTCAACAGCCACGAGGTTCATCTCAGGTTAATGTTTTAGGGTTACACTTATGACAACGTTACAGGTAGAGTATGCATCTGGAGACTGAATGAAAGTCAATACAATGTCCTCACAAGTAGAGTAGTACAAGTTTGTGTGTGTGTGTGTGTGTGTGTGTGTGTGTGTGTGTGTGTGTGTGTGTGTGTGTGTGTGTGTGTCTCTGTTGTTATCAGTATCAGCCCAGCTTGCAGTAGTTAGGACAGCAATGATTAGAAAGGGGGGGGGGGTTGGGGCTTGATAATGAGCTCTGTGTGCGGGTGTGTGTGTGTTTATCTATACTAAGACCTGTCCTAAATATGTACATGGAATCTTGTGTGTATGTGTGCATTTGTATAGCTGTAAATGTGTTTTGACTCATCTATAAGTAATTGAGTATACTGGAATGATCGTATTCGTGCGTGCGTGCATGCGTCCTGTCCATTGTGCCACTTTACCTCTGTCGGGCAGCCATTGTGGAGAGAGAGGGATGGAGGAATGGATAACAATTGTGGCTGAGGTCTGCTGGGATGTTGGCTAGAAGCAGCAGCCTGAGGGTGAGGAAGGAGGGAGGGAGGGGTGTAGGGAAAGATGGGGGAAAGAGGAGATACCGGATGCAGGAGGAGGAATGTAGATGGATTGAGATTTTAGTGTGAAAGAAGTAGAAAAACTGCGGAGAGAGAGAGAGAAGGAAAAGAGATGTTAGAGAGGGAGGAAGAGGAAAATAATAAAGCGAGAGCAGAGCAATCTAATAATTTCATGTTTCTAAGTTGTCGCACTACAACAAAACAAGCCTGAATTTATTGATTGACCATGTTTGTGCTGCTGCTGCTGCAGCTTAACAACATAACTGCAGACTTGTCATTTCTCATTGTGCACAAGCATTCACACATTGTGAGTGCCTGAAGAAACATTTTGTTGGGTGAGTTCATGTAGCTTCTTCACTTGATCCTAACCCACTGTTTGGCTCTCTACTCATTACAAAGGAAAACACAAACATTTCAGGAGCTCGATGGAGGCCTTGGGCTTTCAGACACTAACCATAAAAATACAGAGCTCCATGTTTGAATTCTGCCAAGGGCCACTGTTTCTCTCTTCTCCACTCTCTTCTCTCTTTTCCTGTCAACACTTCACTGTACACTTCACATTTTCTAAAGGCCAAATGAATAGGAGTTTAGACAGGATGGGACTTTACAGTAGAGAAAACAATACCTTGTTCACAACAGACATTTTTGCTTGTCGCATGTAGCTGCTTAGGTTTCAGGGTGCTGGTATTGCACATGCTGGCTCACTGTCACACTGTCATGTCTTACTGGAACGCTTGAATAGAACAGAGCCATTGTTGATATTATTACCTGTGCTTTTCCTACTATGACAAGTCTGCAGTGAAAAAGGCTATATTCTTCATAAATATATATATATATATATATATATATACACACACACACTCTATATAAAAAGAGGATTTACTTTAAACTGCATCACCAACAACATTTTATTTCAATTAAATCTATAATCATTCAGTAAACCTCAGGCTTATTACATATTTTCTAGGAGGAGTGTTTGGGTTGAGCAGGTGGTTAGAAAAGCAATTGACTGGGCTGGAAGTTAACATCTACACCAACCGACTCAGCACACACTCACACTCCCTCTCACTCCCTAACAGTCCCATTTATCACCTTGTGATTACTTGATAGCTTAGCCAGTTGGTAGGCCATGTTATATTGTTTAGCCAGCTGTGACTGTTGGCCTAATGACTGCAATGGGTTTATTTAATGGAGCGAAAGCTGTTGGAAATTTGAGAGTTGCCAGATTTTAAGAAAATCTGTCAGGGTTGTAAGCGGGGAAAACTGCCCACCACATGCAATGAGAAGCAGGTGGATAAAAACAAGACCATGCCTGGGTTCTCTTGAAAAAGCTATTGGTGGTTTGGTTTCACTGCTTGGCTCAGGCCACTATAAGGGCCTGTCAACAACCCTGTCTCCTATAGATTATGTTCAACCTTTCTATATATATATATATAGACCAGGGTTCGGTTCAGGCAACAAAAGCACTTGGGTTAAGATTTGGAAAATACCGTATTTTGGTCAAATGTATATAAACACTTTGTGTCTGAAGTCACTGTGAACGTTTCCTCAGTTACACCAGATCACGATCTTTTTCTAACAAATGCTGTGACTGTTTCAACATAAACATAAGTCTAAGTCTAATAATGCTGTTGTCACTACAAGTTGATATTGTACTGCTAAGATTGGATATTTTGATGTACACCATCTTAGAGGACCATAGGGGGGCTTCACATTTTAGCACATTAATTAAATCATGTGTATTACTACTACTGCTACTAAGATTAATCACAAACTGTTTTTATAATCAATCAACCTTTGATGTTCTCTGTCAAGCACAAATAGAGTAAAATCAACTAATCTTACTTGTTACATCAATTTAAACATTTTGTTCAATCCAAGTTAATTCCACTTAAAAAGTCTAGTTTTAATCTTCAGACCAGACAAACATGAGTTTTCCTAACTTGAGGTCTTCTGACTTGAAATGATGAAAATGAATGCACTGCTGAGAGTTCACTCTTTAAACTGAAAGAAAGCAAACCTGTCCGTATCAACTGTCCATGTGGCTAAATAGTCAATTCAACTTAATATTTTAGGTTTATTTAACTCATTTCTGAAGTTAGAGCTATTTGTAAGTTTTGCTGTCACTACATAGCCAGTATTAGCATTAACAGCTGTTTACTTACCAGTCTAGAATAAACGTTGTGAGTTCAGCATCAAATTTGTTTCCTTTACTTTCCACTACGTGGAAAGCAAAACAGATGTTAACTCTTGTCTACCACATCTTTTCTTCCACTGAAGTTAAGATGCTAATCAGTTAGCCCTGGCCATCATTTTCCATCACCTCTGACCTTGTAAACACAACGATGGCTTAAGCTTTTGGCAAGCCACAATCACCACCACCCACTCCCAGCAAGAAACCACGTTCTTATGTATAATGATCAGTGTAGCCCTAATTATTACCAGCCTTTTTCCTGAAGCGTACCCCATGTTGATGAAATTATTTTGTATCTTTCAGGCAGCAACTGGACTCAGTTCATGTCAGTATGTTTTAATAATCAACTTGCAGAAACTTGAGTGAAATTCTCCCTGCCCTCTGCCCACCTTGTTATCAGCACATGGTAGTTGTGAACAGAGACTGCTTTGAACCGCTTTGACCATTTTGACTGTTTTGATGTCAGACTGACATTCACTGATGATCCGTGTTGTCAGAAATTTAAATGTGGAAGAAATCAAACATCAATGTTTGAGTGAATTTGTTCCATACCAGCATTAAAGAGGTTGTTGTTCAGCTGCCAACTTTTCATGTTCCTATCTGCAACTGCAATAACCTCTAAGTAGCTCTTAAAGTTTAAATACTACGTACATATATTTTATCGTTTGGGGTAAAGTCAAGGTGGAAAAAGCTTGCGGCATGAAGGAGTAAAAAAAATTCTGCATACATGCTTGACAGATTTAAATCACAGTTGTATTTAACTTGCCAAATTGCAGTCGACCCTCCAGAGAAGGTGGGCCCACAGCCTACATATACATATTTAATTTCCTTATCGGTTGATATTGATTGACTCATACATTCCCAGGTTTCCACCAGTGAGCGAGGAGGCTGCTGTTGGAACCCCAGTGGGAGTCATCATGGCAGCTGCTGTCAATCAAACCATCGTGTACTCCATCATCGATGGCAACCAGGGAGGTGAGTATACGCCGAGCTGTTTATGCACATAGCTGTTCTGTTGTGGATTTCACTTGGCTGGCTTTCCTGTATGGGTGTGACTGCTGCTAAAGTAGCTGGTGAGTTTATATGATTAAGTTATGAACCCTGTTAGTTCTGCCCACTAACGGTGTCTGTACTCTTTGATAGTAGCAGCGGAAATACAATGAAATTCACCATCTCTCTACCTGTCTGATTAAAGCAGCAGGAAAAAAGTGTCTCCAGCTATTTCAATACCAGTAATACGTTTCAGGTTAGGTGCTGATTGTTTTCTTTGTCATTTGTTTCTTATTAAAAAAAAATAATCTTCAAAATAACTCCATCTGTTAGCTCCTGGCACATTACCTCCTTTTCACCCTGTATAAAATGGTCCACTTATCCAACTGCCATATGCAAGAAAGTAAAAAAAAAAAAAAACTCTCTCACTTTGAATCCCTCTTTGACCTTACTCTCTTATCTTTTGCACTGTGTTTCTTTCATCCTCACTTCCTGATGTCTTTCTTTATCCCTCTGTCTCTCATTCTCTCCAGGGGTGTTCGCATTAAACGAAACAACGGGAGCGATTTCCACAGCCAAGCCCCTGGACTTTGAGGCCAATTCCAGCTACGTTCTGAAGGTAGAGGCAGACTCCATGAGAGTGGTGTCCTCAAACCTCCGCGCCCCCTCAAAGAGTAAGTTATGAACTCGAGATTGCATCACCACAGATCACCGATTTTTCTTCTCTCTAATTACACACACACACACACACACACACACACACACACACACACACTTAAGGATTAATAAAACAACAGTGCATTGCCTGCTACATGATATTAAGATAATGTTGCCTCAGGCTTTAGCTTTCTCTGCACACCCACACTCTCATTCCCTCTCTGCCTCTCTCTCTGGAGCTCTATCTGCTTTTACCTTGCACAAGTTCTCTCCAACTTCTTCTGTATACAGTTGTATGTTTTGGAGGATACATTATATTAGACCTTGGCTGTTGTTGTTACCTTTCAAACTGCCCTTTCTCTCGTTCAGCTGTCTATCAAACCTGTAGGCTACACCACCTTGTTGTCTTCACTGCTGCTTTTTTTTATCCACTTGGTAGATAAGCGTCTCATTGGCTATCACATCTCACCGAAATGCAATTATGTAACTGTCTACAATTTAACTGGCAAACAGAAATATGTTTGCGATGATCAAAGTGGCTGGATAAAGCTAGCAAGTCTGAAGATTTTATCTGTAAAGCCATAACTTTTTGCAGATATTCTGTCCAAGAGAAGACATATTCAGATCCTTACTTAAGTACAATTATATGCATTACATTAATTCCAAATATACTAAAACTCCTGCATTCAAAACCCTATGTATACCCTAAATATAAACAGAATTATTATCAGCAAAATCTACTTTAAGTAGCAAAATTAAAAGTATAGAGTAAGTCAAATAGAAAGTTACATAGAAACTGACCCCTGAGACTGTTATATTATTAAATATTACGTTATTAAATTGTTAATACTGATGAATTTATTGTGTTGGCTGGCTGAGATAGATATAGTTTTAAGTGAGTTTGGCAGTTTAGTCCAGTGGTCACCAACCCAGGGGTTTTAATGAAATAATACATTTTTATGGGCATGGGACAGTAATTTAAATAAAACCATTTGAGAAGTTTAGAGGGGACTTGGGGCCCCAAAGAAGAAACTGCCTTTTTTATTGAAGGATTTTTTTTTTTTTTTTTTTTTAGCTTATTTAATTCCTTTTTCTTTTTTTTTTTGGGATGTTTTGTTTTAAGATTTTGAACTGAAATGTCACTGGAATAAAACAATATAAGTAGATAAGTAGAATAAAAGGGAAATACACAGACCTGTACTTAACTACAGTGTTTGAATAAATGTACTCCATCACTTTATGAGAGCAGGACAAGTCAACGTTACATTGAACTTAACCTGCCTTAATCTAAGCACAGTCCTAGTCTTTCATTGAATTTCTTTTTATGGCTCCGCACCGGCGACAGCCAGGGCCAGAGGCATTATATTTTCAGATTGTCCATCGGTCCGTCTCATTCCCTTGAATGCAAAATGCAATATCTCAGTAACGCCTTGAGGGAATTTCTTCAATTTTAGCACAAACATTCACTTGGTATCAAGGATGAACTGATTTTGGTGGTCAAAGGTCAAGGTCACTGTGACCTCACAAAACACGACTTTGGCCATAAGTCACTAATTGTGACACAATTTAACACAAATGTTTAATAGGATAAAACAATGAAGTGATGACATTTTATATCCTAATGGTCAAAGTTCAACTTTACAGTGACATCATACTGTTCTGAAAAAGGGGAGATTGTGGCCATATTTCCTGCACCTTGGCTGGTTGGTGGAGGCATACTACCACAAGGCAGTAGTTCTAGTTATAGAATAATTATTCATCTTCATTCTCGTTCATTTTTATCCTCACTTGAATCCATCCAAAAATGATTTCTCTTCAGTTGCACGTGGGGGGACCAACCAAAACAAGTTGTCACGGTTTCAATTGAAATTATATCTGAAGTGAAAATGGCTCTAATTAGTCTCTAACTCTTTTTCCCTCTGTCTTTCTTTCTTCCTGCCTTTTCTCTCTGCCTTTTTCTAAATGTCTATCTCTGCTGGTCTTTCTCTCGTTTCTCTTTCTTCCTTTCACAACATATCTGCATTCTTCTTAATTGATGCTCAGCTCCCCGGGTTTCTCCTTTCTTCTTTAATTATAGTGTTTTACCACATGCTGTTCTCATTTCATCCAACCATTTGAATTTAAGCTTTCTGCAGGGATTAAAACTGCAAATCATTGTAGTCATTAGCAAATCCCCTTCAATTCTTTTTGGTACGCATTTTAATCAGGCAGAAAATCAATAGGATTCTAATAATGTGTTAATCCAGTTTTCTAACTAAAGTGAAGGTTGGAATTGTAAATAGACGTTTTGGAACGGTGTCTCTAGGACGGCTATGGTAGATAAGAAGATTAACATTTGCAGCTGCTTGTTTGTTTGTGTTTTTCTTTATATGTGCCAAAGTTTTTGGGTGATTTTTTTTTTCTTCTTTTTTTTCATTTGTCTTTCTCGGAGTAAAACTTGAGCAGTTCACAATCCTGAGATTTGTTCTTTCTTTGAGACACATGGTTCTTTCACGGAGATTGGTAGCTGTACTGTGTTACAGTTTTACGTGGGTGTGATTACGAATTCTGTTATAGGCCAGATAAAGACTGAATGCATGTCATTCCAAGTTGCAATCACTGAATATGAATGTCAGAGGCTCATTGGCACAGTCATTTGTCTTACACTGAATAAATAGTGTGGTTTAATTACAGTAATGGCTGGTATATTTTAAATTGTTTTTTTTCCATATAGTTTCTGTGTGTAATTCAAAATGGCTTTTACACTATTACTGATGCAAAACTTCATTTTAAACCTTGGCACAGTCATTATTTTGAAAACCTAACTTGCAAAGGCCATAATGTTGACAGCAGTATTGGGTTTCTTGATGCATATATCTCAAAAAATGTGATCAGTTGGCTCAGAGCAGGGTCACCTCTAATGCAGCATCACCTTAACATTCAGCAGCTCCTAATGTTTCTCTCAGCTCATTTTCAGAGTTGTGAACGTCTACCCCTCGGCTCCGGAAGTGAAGCTAACAAGCCTTCAGTCATTACTCACTCTGCCATCCCACCTTTTGATCACTATGTAAACCCGTTTTGTTTTTCAGCTTCTCACTCTGGAGCCCTCTACACAATATTTTCTGCCAAATTTGAGTCAAAATGTCATAACAGATACGGGGCTTTTTGTGTGCGTGTTACCAAACATATCTGATCAAACCACGCTCACACAGTCTGGATAAAGCAGATAAGCTGAAAAGCTTTTGAGTGTTAAACTTCTTTCTTCATTTTTCCTAATGTTTTTTTTTAGACCCGTAGCATCGACTTGTCAACATGATCACCCACAAGCAAAGATGACACTGCAATCGTAATAGTTGTGACATCTGCAGCCAATGCAGAAGCCATGGCTTTACCTGCCTGTAGATGGGATGTCTACATCTGCAGGTCTAAACCAGGTCGTGCTACAGGCTTGAACCTGCTGGAGTTGCAGCTCTGTAGTTGGATGATACTGGCTGGTCTTGGTTACCCGTGCTTTACACATGTGGCTGTGTTTGTCCCATTTTATTAATCTCTTTAGTCGACTGCAACAGAAATCCCTTGCAGTTTATCAAGCAGCTCTACACTGCATGTGTACCAGCAAATACCATATGTGCTTCACAGAAGCTCATCTTTTATATTTTTTTGTAATGTCATATTCAAAAGTATATCTTACTGTGTTAATTGTGTGTGTCCTAGCTAACACAGCTAAGGTGGTGATTGACATCCAGGATGAGAACGACCACCCACCAGTTTTCACCAGACCCCTTTACATTGGAGGTGTTGCAGAAGATGCCAAAACTTTCACATCGGTGTTGCAAGTACAGGTACAAATACACACAAACACACACAAACCATCTGACAGCTCACAATGTAATGCAGGTAATCCTGTTAGCAGTTCCTGCTTGATAATATCCCCTTTGTTAGTGTGAAATTCAAAATATTATGACTTGGTCATAAAAGAAGATGTACAGCTAAATTCAGTTAAGCTCATCATGAAGGTGCTCGCAGTCCTCAGGTGGATTTTAAACAGAGATAATCTTAAATCCAGTACATAACAAGATAATCTGGTAAGAATTAGTCTGTTTTTCCCTCGACGTCTACTTCTGTCTCTCTGTTAATTGATACATCTCTTTGTTCCCCTTTACTTTTACCTAACTCTGAAGAATTTCATATCACTGTAAACAACTTCAGTAACTCGTATTATTAAAATGCCTTCCAGGGCCCAAAATGGGTCACGGAGCGTTTCTCTTTCAGCCGCTATCTGAGAAGCAGCAATACGTTTTAATGAGCCTGGATGCCACAGGAGACTCGGGCAGGGTCTTGGGCAGAAAAGTATGCGCTTTAATATTTTATCACAGTTTTTAAGAACCCCGTATTCCTGCTTCATTAGATTGTACACAGTGAGAGTGACAGGAATGATGAGAGAATAAGGAGAGCATGCAACAAAGAGTCATATTTAAAATCACAGTTTCACAAGTATAGAAAATGTGCTTTTCTCTCTCATAAATCTGGTGTCTCTAATTATTATTCCTCTGCTGCAAGCACCTGAGGGTGTTGTTTTTCATATGGATTGTGTGTGCGTAAATGTGGTTTACAGTCTATAGTCATTTGACCTCTTTAAATACTTAAACAGACTGACATGAAGAACTAATAGCCTGCTAGTAGGCTCAATGATCACAGGGAGCAGCAATAGATGTGGAGGTTGCAACGAAGAGCGAGGATTGATGGTTAGATAAAGATAAGTGGCATCCTGCTGGGAGATGAACTGACTGGACAGGAGAAGGCAGGGAACACATGCATGATTCATGGGTGGATGAATAGATGAAATGGCAGGGAGTGACTAGAAGGATAGACACGGATGCTGGCAGCACACTCGCTAACATCCAGATGAAAGAGTGAGTGGGACAAAAGACAGAGAGAGTTTGAGAAATGTGCATTTTCAGTCTCAGTGGTTTCACTCAGCTCTAACTAATGCCATCGCACCTATTGTGTGTGTGTGTATGTATTTTTTTTGTGTGTGTATACTGCGTTACATTTTCTTAGCTGTGCATATTGCTTCATGCCGGGCTGTCATGTCTTCAGAGTGTCCATGTTCAAGTACATGTGCAGGAGTTTGTCTTTCTTTTGGTCCCTCAGAAGACGCCATAATACAGAAACTCATTAGACCCGAGATGTGTCTCACGTCAGCAAACCTATCCGTTACCTCCGAAGATTGTTTTATTTTTCTAGTTCAATTTGTGTCACATTTTGTCTTAAGACATTTCTTTCACTTCTCCCACCACAACCAATGCAAATGCAGAGATATTGAATTTACTGAATTGAATTCCTTTCTGCAGCCTTTCCATCCCCATTTTAACCTTCCAGGCTTCCTTTTGGTGGGTGTTTAAACCAAAAATAGCCCTGCATGGAAAAAAAAAAAAAAAAAAGAATTCAAAGGGCTGCACTGGTATGGGTGTGTTGCTAGAGGTACTGGTGAAAAGATGATATATCCAGGAAGTCAAGTTTAAATAATACACTCATGAGTTTGAAGATTTATCAAATGAAACAATATCAGACAGCATTAGAAAGGAACATACATTTTCAGAAAGTCATCACAGCAAGTTATTTTATTCATCATAACATCAGCTACGGCTGCCATGTTATACAATTATCCATCTGGAATGTGTGCTGGCATGTGTTGGTTATCGGTGCTTTGAAAATGCAGCAAAAGTTGAGCTGTGTTTACCTTCTTTTTTTTTTTCCTTTATGTTCGATCTCTGCATTTGCACCCCACAGAGGTTTCATTGATATTAATGAGGCGGCTACATTATTTTCACACAATGCTGTTGAACACGACCTTGGTTTACCAAGTGATTCAGTCATCATGTGAAAATGCTTTTGAATGAGGCTCAGGTGTCCAGTGAGATTCAGAGCGGTTGCTTTGTCACAATGTGCCAAAAATGCAGAATGGAAAGGCCTTTAAAAAGCACTGGAATGGTTGTACTTTGTAAGTGCTGAATCTGTGTATTCATTTGTGAAAATGTGTTGTTTCATGTTAAAGTTAAAGTGATACCAAAGGGCTTTCACAACATTTGTCTTTTGTCACTCAAAACACACAGGATAGTTGAAAAAGTCAAACTCTGTGTGTGTCCCAATAATTCTATATATGAAACTTATATATTATAAACTATATTCATATTTTTATCATACAAGAGCAATAAGCAGTGTCAAGACAATCGAAATGTGACTGCAAGAGTGACAATTTGAGTGCTGCCAATTAAAGGAGCTATTTGTAAGTTTTGCTTCGCTACATAGCCAACATTAGCAGCCATTTACTTACCAGTCTTGAAGAAACGTTGTGAGTTCAGCATCAAACGTCATTCCTTTAATCACCAAGAGCGGTCTCCAGCGGTGCAAAGCAACCTTCTTGTGTTGTTTATGTTTCTATTACCTCTTTCCTTGTACTGACCATATTACCACTTACCAATACCAAGTCACTGTGGCATCCAGTCTGTCCTGAAGGAGTAACGTGGCTCATAGGGTGTATTATAACCCCTTGTATTGTATACGCAACGATGGCTGAAGCTCTTGGCAAAACTAGTATACAGTAAAGTATACAGCTTTCAATGCTAATGTGGGTTATGTAGCAATAGCGAAACTTTCAAATGGCTCCTTTTAAAGAGACAGCAAAATGTTCTCCCAACAGTTCAACCTTCTTTTTTTTTCCCAGGAGCTTTTTCACCACCACCCACGTTGTTTTTCTTTTGTACACCCATGAACTCAGCTCAAAAATCAAGGTTTTTTTGTGATTCCATACTGACTGATTTAAGTGTACCTAATTTTGCCACTTTTCCAGTATGAGCACACCACACAATCGAAACCTAATTAGAATTCACATCCACATGGATTTTGAACACAGCTATACCCTTGGTGTAATAGAAAATATTATATATATTCAGGTCTGTACTCCACGCCTGTGCTATTGCAGTTTAAACAATAGGTTGATATTACTGCAGATATAGATTTATTGCCGAGAAGTTATCCTAACTGTGCCATGGACCTCTGCCGGTATGAACACAAAAAAATGGATCTATGCACCTGTTCTTCCCTGAATCCTCCCTTTTTCCCTTATCTTTCTACATGTATACCTCCTTATTTCCTTTATTTCTTCTTTCCTTCCTCGCCTCTATTTCCTTATTCTCTGGCCACATGAAAAATACATTTTTTTTGTTTCTTCCTATCATAGTGTTACCTTTTTGATGTGGTGGGTGTCTCAGGGCTGAATCTGTAGTCTATACTCCCAGCTCTTTTAGTAATGCAATAAATCAATGTCTGTCTGACTGAGAGTCTGGATGTGAATGTGAGGTTTGCATGTATTGTGTGAATGTGGGAGATACTTGGTATTTAGTCAGAATGACAGAAGAACTGTCCTTCATACAGCTCAAAGCACCACTTTACCCCCTACTGCTTATTCAGAGTACTACATCAAACAATTCAAGCGCTAAAAGAGTCCGAGCAGGTTCCCCGCAAGCAAAAAGAAAAGAAATCGTGATAAAGCAACAACATAATGTGGCTTTCAGTGAGTAAGACATACAAGAGAGATAACAATCCTGCACTAATTAATATGCTGTACATGACATTGCCCTGTGTCGATCAGCTGCTCAAACACCGAAACTATGATGATGAACAGGAAGCGAGGGGGTTACTATCATAACTATAATCATCAGAAATCATAGAATTGGTTATTGTGATAATCACAACAATGAATTGATCACAGTGTTATTTGTGCACATGAAGGTGACATTTATTGATAATAGTGATTATGATGATGATATTGCGGTGGTGGTGTGATTATGATAATAATAATGATACACTCTAGTGAGTCTTATTTTCTTCATTCCCCAGGCTGTGGACAAAGACACTGGCAACTACAGTTCAATGATTTACCGACTGATCATCCCCCCTCAGGCTGGAAAAGACACAAAAGACAGCAAAAACGGCTTTGTCATTGAACCCTACAGCGGTGTAGTGAAGACGGCAATCATGTACCGCAACATGAGGAGGTCGTATTTTAAGTTTGAGGTGGTTGCTACGGACAACTATGGTCAAGGACACAGCAGCAAAGCGGAGATAGTGGTGTGTATATATTTTTTGACAATGTTGGCAGGTTTATAATCATTTCTTAAAAGGAGCTTTATTTTATCTAATATTATACATTTTCCTTAAAACAAATTAAGTCGAGATGATTTCACTTCATTGCAATGGGAGTTATTGTCAATCCCAGATTGTCCTTGAAGTAGATAAATATGCAACAGTGAGAACAAATTCAAATTGGCACAAACTTGAAGCGTGGCCAGAGTGAAAATTTGGTCTTTTCCTATGCAAAACTTTTTTCCAGTGGTTTAGGTACCAGCTGCTGAAGTTTAGTGACATAATTCAGAGCTGACCATGCTGTTTGTGATTCAGTTTAATTGAAATGAGTTTCATTTGCATTTATTTTGTAGGTGTCAGTCGTGAACCAGCTGGACATGCAGGTGGTTGTATCAAATGTCCCTCCAACTTATGTGGAGAAAAACAAAGACAAGCTTCTCAGGTAAGGTACATTGTACTGTTTGATTAGATTTTTTTTTTAAATATATTTTTTTTTATATATAATGTATAAATAAATCATCTATAGCCTTAAGATGGCTGTACTACATGTACCCTGACTGATGACAATCAAACTTATTTTTAAGAGAACTGATGTTATTATTTAAACTACATGCAATTTGTGTTCAACATTGCACAAAACTATTGATGGACACCTTGTCTGTTAAACCATCGACCCTCTGATTATATAACATTTATATAATATTTACTTTGTTTGACAAACATCTGCCCACTCACTGCTCTACTGATTTCATAGAACAGTGGAGCAATATATATATGGCAGGTGAGGAACACATCTGGTCGTCCATATACATGTTCTCACTGCCTGCCTGAAAAGTCAGTAATAGATCAGAAAAAGTCACAGTTTCATATCATATAGGGTGTACAATAAACTTACAGTCATACAGTACTGAAATTAAGTTCTAACCTTGATTTGATGCCATTTTAGATGATACAGTTACACCAGTCTATGATTCCTCCATATTGATTTAGCTATGTTGTGTCTCCATAGGAAGAACTTGAGCTGTAATTGCCACCATGGGGAAATCAACAACACTAAATAAAGAGCACAAACAGTACTGCATTTAAAAATAGTATTATTATCATAATGAAGTGTCCTAGTAAAAATAATGTTGCGGGTGCTGTGTTGAACTAGAACCCACACTGGGACTGTAACAAGGACAGGCATCAGACGACCAACAGTTACAGGGCAGACAATGGCCCTATTGGTGTAATGAAAATAATGAATGACCAAGCTCTGGATATAGATGTAGTTCATTATATATTTTAGTATATTTAAATGGTGTTTTCTCTTTAGTCTGCATTGGAATTTAAAGGTGCTTCTTTGAGTTGATGTTTTAAGGCCAATGCTGATTTTTGGTGTGTTACTTTTTATTGTTACCTTTGCCACCAGCTGGCTCCTTTCACTCTTCCCTCATCTTCTGTCTCTTGGAGGCAGCATACACTATCTTAAATATGGTATGTTATGCTCAAAACATTTTGGGCTCAAGGCCTGAAAAAATGACCTCATCCATACCACAGTGCAGCAGCTTCAATGTGAGATAATCGGACTATGTTCTGATGAGACTCAACTTGTTTCAGGAATTATTTTGACGTTATCTCCGTCCACAGTCTAAGGAACAGAAGATCTAAATATTAAACACAAAATGCATTATTCATTATATGATATGATATTGTTCCCATGTACACAGTTACCGGTTGGCATTTCTGCAGCAACAGACACAAACACTGTACCGCAGCTCTGTCAGGTTGCTGCTTTCTTTTGCTTCACACGTACAGTATAACATGATAATAATGTTTTAAAGCACTTTTCACAGTCTTTTCTCTCCGCCTCACTCCCTTTCTGTCTTTCACACACACACACACACACACACACACACACACACACACACACACACACACACATACACACACATTAGTGGGACCTGCTGTGAGCAGGTGTTTCTTGGGGGACAGAAATCAATATTGCACAGCACGAGTGTGCCAAGCTGACAGGCTGGAGTAAAACATGTGTGTGGTATGTGTCTTTGTCTAGTGTGTGGTGTGACTGGAGTTTGAAGGCTTTGTGTCTAAGTACATGCATGAGGTATATTTTTGTAAATGCGTACACATAATGTAATAGCGTGTGTGTGTGTGTGTGTTTGAGTGTGTGTGAGTGTGTGAGTGTGAGTGAACCCATCAATCAAAATGTGTTATTTTTAATCCTCAGCATTTTGGAACGCTACGTCGAGGATCAGATACCAGGAGCAAAGGTTGTCGTGGAAACCATCGGGCCCCATCGCCATGGTGATGGGATGGAGCAGGAAGACTACACCAAGTCGGACCTCATGATTTATGCCATCGACCCTCTGACAAATAGAGCAGTATCTAGACAGGAGCTCTACAAGTAAGAACTTTGCCAACAAATCCACGAAAAAGTAAAATGGCAGCTCTCCAAAAGCCATATCATAAAATTGGACAGGTCCTACCCTAACCTACATCACGATTAATTAATTACCTAAATTAATTGGCTTCAATTAATTTTTTGGAGTGCCGCCATTGACTCAGTTTTTCATGTATTTTGTTGAAGGCAGTCTAGTACTCTCTGGCAGCTTATCCATGCAAGAAGAAAAGTTCTTAATAAAATTTGTCAGGCCTTATTTTAACTAAGAGTCATTGAGGGTAAGGAGTTTGGTAATACTAATAAATGAGTGGGCATCTGTTTGTGTGCTCTTGGTGTCAAACTGGATGACTGTTTGACATCTAGCTGGCAGGAAGTTCGGCCCTTCACCACCACGCATTAACACTCGCTCGTTGCGCGGTCTCAGTCACATCTTTGTGTTTCTCATCCCAAGGTTTATTGACGGCAAACTCTTGGACATCAACAAAGAGTTCCAGCCTTTCCTCCCTCCTGGTGGACGGATTCTGGAGATCCGCACCCCCGAAGTGGTGACAAGTGTAAAGAAAGCTGTGCAGGCTGTAGGCTACACAGAAGGGGCTCTGTTAGCTCTGGCAGTTATTATCATCATCTGCTGTGTCCCTGCCATACTGATCGTTATTATCACTTACAGACAGTAAGTAGGATTTTTGCGTGGTATTTTTTACATTTTAGGAGTAAAACTTAAATCATTCAAGTTAGATATTCTGTACTGTTGTTTTTATTAACAGATTCAAATGAATCCTAGTAGCAGTTAAGACCTGTGTAGTAAGCCTGGTATACTCCTATTCTTCTGTGCCAAGGACCTCTATTGTTTTTTCATTATGATGAACATGGGAACTGTAGTTTAATTTAAATCATTCCTACACACACTGTCCTCCTGGTGCTACAAATACTCCCTATTGTTACTACTAATTCATCCACAGCTGAAAATAGTGCCCAACAAATGCACTATTTACTCCTGTTTGGGTAACATTTGCTAAAAACTGTTCAGCTATTTAACTAAATAACTTTTTAAAAAGTAAAACTAAATATTTCTTGACTAGTTTTTAAAGATTGACACCCTCACTAGAAACAAATGGGCCTGTGGCGTAGTGCCACTGATAGGATAGGGAGGCAGTAAAGTATTGAGAGACAGATTCCCAAATGTGTCAGTCCTTACCAAATCTCAACAGCCCATCAATGCACAGCAGCTTCTCCTTTTTTGTGTCCATTTTTACTTCTCCTGTGTGCCTAGTGAGGTGGATTATTGCAGGCAGCTATTAAATCTACTGCATTGCATTATAGCAGAACAGCAATAGATCTCATATTTTGAAGTTGATAGTGTTCATTGTAATGTACTTTTGGTGTGATTTCTGGGTTTGGGCATTACAGCCACTGATGTAAATGTGCTTGAAGTGAAACCATTATACAGCAACATCAAGTTGGTGCTGCTTAATTATAATGATTGAGTTTAGGGAATAGTAACAAAGATAACGAGCCATCCAGAAAACCTATGAATTTCTTTTAAGAGCAGGCAGACAGTCAGACAAATTGACAGAGCTGACACTCTCTTCCCACAGGACGTCCTTTAGCACTATTTATCATTTTATCACCTGGGCCAGTCACTTCTTTAGATGATTCAGCATGGCAGCCTGTCCCACAGTGCCAATCCTAATAGTTTGTTTAGCTAACCACTGTGAAAGGCTATTAATTTCATCCATCACCCAAACACACATAAACAAGTGCGCACACACATTTAAACTGGATCAGTGCATTTTGGAGAGAGCTTCTCATCCTGCTGAGAGAGAGAGACAAATGACACACTGAGGGGAGAAGAGGAGATTTGAGGAAAGAAAAACAGTGTAGTAATCATCAGCATAATAATTACTAGTCATTGTTGTTAAATGACTGTAATGAAGACCAATTGCCTGACTTTGCTTATAAAATTGCAATAAGTAAACTTGGCTAACATGACTTATGGTGTGATTTATGGTTCAAATAATCATTAATCTTTTTCTGTCTCATCTGCTGCATCGATTGTATACCACCAGATTCAAAGAGTGAGTACTGCTTTCGTATTCCCACGCTATAATATTAATGTCATAGATGTCTTAAACACCTTTCATTGTGATTAATCTGTTGATTGTCAATGTACAATAAAATGAATAAGATCAGGAAGGGCGGTGAAACAGGAAGGACAGCAGACAATCAAACAAATGAATCCTGAAGAACATGGGATCAGTAAATGTCCAAAGCCAATGCTTTTATTAGTGTGTGTGTGTGTGTGTGTGTGTGTGTGTGTGTGTGTGTGTGTGTGTGTGTGTGTGTGTGTGTGTGTGTGTGTGTGTGTGTGTGTGTGTGTGTGTGTGTGTGTGTGTGTGTGTGTGTGTGTGTGTGTGGAGTCTGGGCCCTTGCCAGTTTGCTCAGCAGTTTTGCTTCTAGAACCTTTTTGGTGTCACCAATAGCTTGCAGTGGCTAACGCTGGATGGTTATTGATTCCACGAGCTGTTGAAAGCAACTGTTTCAAGACAATATTACAAAAAAATGGATGTAAATTCAATGTTGTAAATGCCACAGTGGACACTGTTCAACATATAGGTTACATAGTCTCACTTTACCATTAATTAAGTTATGCAGGGAGGCACATTAAACAAAAACTTTCAGGTATATTTCGCAAATTAAAAGTTTACTGCTGTGTTTTACAGTTTTAGTTTTAGCATACAAATATTTGCTAGGCAATAAACACAGAGTGCAGCTAAGGCTGGTGGCAAATGGGGACTCACTTAAGTCAGAGGGCTTCATCTGCTGGCTACTATGAATGTCTGTATGAAATTTAATGGCAATTCATCCAATAGTTGTTAAGACATTTCAGCCTGGAACAAAGTGGTGGGCTCACATTGCCAGAGGTATGCTGCTGGCATGGCTAGTACATGTAAAATGTGTACTGTACAATGGCAAAAAAAAAAAAAAAAAAATATATATATATATATATATATATATATACACTGTATGTTGTTGTTATTGCATTTTTTTCAGAACATGCACAAGTAAATAGTAGTACTTGGCATGAGGACTAGCACAGACGGATGTACTGGCGGTTGACTTGAAACCGCAAACCAAAGACTTTTTGGACAAAGAAAAAAGTCCTCCTGCCCTCATTATGACTGTTTTACTACTCTTTAAGGTCTGGATTTTGCTGTAACTTTAGATATCCAACTCTGTGTCTCCTCTGTGCTGTGTCCAGGCGCCAGGCAGAATGTGCCAAAACAGCCCGTATCCAGATGGCACTGCCAAAAGGCAAACCTGGGGGAGGCACTGCCAACAACTTATATGAAGAGCTGGGTGACAACGCCATGTAAGTGAAGTGTGAAAGTGGCATTTACACTGATGGGCCAAAACAGAGGCATTAGCTCATATTTCTCTAGTTGTTAAACTCCAGGCTTTGGCGATGTGCCTTGTCGTACTCTGGGAGCTTGGTGGTGTTCATACATGCAGTCAGTCCCATAACATTACACCTCCCCAAATTTTAAGTATCGCTATGGAAAATGCAAATATACCTGCATCTTTGAGTCTCTGAAGACCAAAGCTATTATTCACAAAGCTGAGGTCAAGCATAAATCCAATATTTTCCCAATTTTACTTCTTTCATGCATTGAAAATGAGAAGGCAAGGATAGAATATGAATATTTGAATACAATTTACTTATTAATAAAACCATGTTTTTGATTTCTAGATGTCTAATCCCACATTTTATGATGGGAACAAACAAATTACACCTGTGCTAGGTCATGTAACACAATTTGAAAATGCAGTTCAAAAAATGTATAGTTCCCAACATCCAAAACCAAGCAGTAGGAATTCCTACAAAATCAATATATCACAAAACACTAACATTAATCCAAACCAGAAGCAATCAGGAAATGGAAAATAACAACATAAATCCATATCACACATAAAAAATAAGAGGAGGAAATAATGCAGACATCACTAAAAATGTCATAAAGGGCACCACCCACAACCCTTTAAACACAACAATAAACTCCATCTACAGCATCAAGCTCATATCAAAACCCTCTGAACAAGTGAAAGTGATCACACCAACAGAGATGTTTGTAGCGGAAACCAGAATGCAGCAGTGCAAAAATCGTGGTCATAAATAAACATGGACTAATCAACAAACAATAAGTCTTTTACTCCCTTTAACTGCATTGTGGTGCAATTGATTTAATTACCCCTGGCTGTGTGTAGCTAGTGAGTAAACAAAACAACATTAATGAGGGAAGTGGACTACTGGTGTTCTCCAGGTCACTGATCAACACACCCACATCATCGACAGACTTGTTCAACAACCATATTTAAAGGCTTTGCCAATGTAGCTTGGCAATTAAACTAACTGGTCAAAGTTTTGAGCCAATTCTGTGTCAAATAGATAAATGATAAGACTTATTTACTCAGTACTTATTTCTTGTTGATTCATCACACTTGACCTGCTTAGTTGACGTTTCCCAAATCACTCTTACGCTAGGTGCCTTTGCAAGGATTTATTGAGTCGAAATGTGTCTTAAAGTAGCACCAGACATTTGTGAATGTGGCCTTCAGGGCTTTTTTAGTAGTCTAGACACATTTCCTTCATTTCACATTTTTGCAGCGGCCAAAGAAACATTATGCCGAGGCAACACAATCGTGGATTAATCAAGTAGGGCCATGTGACCCCACATCAGACCAGCACCAAACAAAGCTCTGATTTTTTGAATGCATTAACAGCTGTAGATAAACCCGGCAATTTTATCTTCACTAAATTCAGTGACATTCAGCTTTTTCCATGTCGGTTTCGCCTGTTGTAATGCATACCAATGTCTTCACTCCACAAACGATAAGTGAAGGTCACCGATCTGCCAACAGAACAATATTCTCTTTGAGTGCAACCTCTCAAGTGCACTTCAAGATTTACATCGATTACTGGCTTTCAATAATGCTGTAATCACTGTAATCTCAAGAAAAACATATATGTGTTCAGGGCTGTATGGAAATGTCTAAAAGTGATTTCTGCCAAATCTTTCCTTCAAGAATGTTTTTTTTTAATCAACTTTCACATGAGATTGCAGTATGAGTTTTGTGAATACTTGCTATGCATAATATTTGCTAATATTTGACCATTGCCAGTAAATTGAGGCAATATAAATAAGCTTTTCGTGATTATGGACAAATTAATTTAACTTATTATTAATTCTCTCCTGCATGTCCTTTTTATCAGTGCTGAAGGACATTGTTACACATCTTCTCCATGCATGCCTCAGAAAGTTGTATATTATTGTGCAAGTTAGTCACATTCTCTTCACCACTTATTGCAGCTCCCCTGTTCCTGTGTGTCTTCTAGCAAATTGTTTAATTTATCCTCTTGCCAATTTCTACTGGTCTGATACGCGTTACTTTAGTTAAACAAGAGTCTAATAGAGGCACCGCAGTAACTTTTATCTGCAAGTTTTCACAACCACACCCATACACACAAACTCACTCAAGGCAATGCACTCTCCTTACTGGAGCGTTAAGAGGAAGTTGAGAGGAACTCTTATCAGAATTACATGCATCACTGGTTTCCTGTCTGTCCTTGATATGCCTCCCAACTCCCATTAACATGAGAGCAATTCATATGCAAGATGGTAGGAACTATCTCCAAATGACAACAAGGGATTTCCAACTGTGTGATTTTTCGTGTGTGTGGGTATATGTGTTAGACTAACCAGCCTGAATGATTCTCTGAAAAATGTGTGCGGAAATGAACTTGGATATGAGATAATTGAAATAAATGCAGCCCGTAATTTAGAAAAACCACCCTTGGCGATAATTAATTTTATTGATAAGCTGCAAAGCATGTTTAATTGTGGTGGGTAAGGTCTTTGTGTGCTCAAGTGTGTGTGTGTTTAGTATGTCTTGTGTAATCCTTGTATGTGTGTATGCTCTGTATCACTGCAGTGGTGTAGGGACTAAATAATCCCCAAAAGAGTATAAAACCTGGCAAAGTGCAAAAGTTTGCACATTCATAATTAAGGTCCATTATCAAACTGCTCAGTGGATTGATTTTCAAGGCATTTCTTCTTCTTTTAATTACCTTTGGCTGTTGTCTTGACAGACTTGGGTTTTAATGTCTGTTTTCAATTACGTATTGAAGATTAAGTTTTCTTTAACTTATTATTAGCAGCACATTAAATGAAGCATGTTTTTTAATAAATTAAACTAATCTAGCAATATAGTTTCAATGATATAACATATTACTGACACAATATACTGTGTAGTATGCAGTCCTAATTATTTTAGTCAAAGGACTACTCAAACAAAAGTATCATTCACAATTATATTGAAAATTTGCAAATATCATTTTAACATTACCGGGTACAATTCGACATTTACTTTGAAAAGCAACTGTGCAGTCAAATTAATTTTGAATGGGTTTCCAAAATTGATGAGCGTTTTGAAAATTGAATACTTACTACATACTTTGTATGTGAGACAAAGTAAAGGCCAAGACTAATCTTCTATCAACCATAGGGGTATAGCAATCAAGTTGTGACTGTAAGGTTGCCAGTTGTAATCCCAGTCAAGCACTAAAAAATGATTTAGAAATGTTACTTGCCCCCCTTTGGACAGGAGTACATGGCTCTGTTGAGATGGGGCATCTGCCAGGTGTGAATGTGTATCATAAAAGTAACACAAGGCAATAACACAAAACTGCAGTCATGCACAACCAACCATCCCAGGATGAATTAATGTGGAATATGCTTTGTCAAATATTGGAAAACTTGTCAAATTTCACCCCAGTGTTCCCCTAATATTTAACCATGATTTGTTGCCATGTTCCAAAGATATTTTCAACTTCTTCAACTTTCACAACTTTGAACATTTTAACATCATTCTTTGTTGGAATTTCATCACTCTACTTATCCTGTTCTCATATTGACTGCTGTCCATCTTCTGTTCTGTTGTTCTCCTCCATCCACCTTTATCCAGGGCTGACAGACAAAAGTGAGTAGGATAGCGAATTGCTTCACGTGTGACTAGTTTGACACAATGCTGTGACTTGCTTTTAGTTTTGTGCTTGTGTCTGTTGTGCTTGTCATCGGTTACTGTTGTTTTATGTTCAGGATAAGTTATGCTTTGGTAGATCGTAGAGCAAAGTTGCGTAGCTTGGCAGGTCGTGATGAATCATAACTCTGGTAAAGCTGCATTGGTTGACTTAGCATGATAGCCATGGATTATCAGGAGTCTACAGAGTTTCATGAAAGTCCCAAACTATGCAAGAAAATCAGTCTTAGGTTGGACAGAAATGCGTATGCTCTCAGAACTCCATGGGACACAGTTGTCTATCCCTGCCCCAGCAGATCTGCTGTTGTTTATAGTTGTGATACAGTTGTATCTTTGTAGCGCAGCACTTTTAGCATACATAAAATCTATTTGCATTCTTTTCCTTTTCCTGCTTCATCTCTTGCCCCTCTAGTAAAACCAGCACAGAAATAAAATTTGTATACCTCATTTAAGATCCCTCATCTGTTTCCTCTCATCCCCTTCCTCATTCATCTGTTAATGTAGGGTCTCTCTTCATTTCATTTATCAAACAACAGTACTAGCTGACATTGTATTGTTTTATCTCCCTTTTTCTACCACCTTTTTATGTTAGCCTCTGTTGTCAGTTCTCTTTATGAAACATTGCATTTTACCATTCTGTGCATTACTGCTCTTTGATTTGAATTTAATTCAGTCTGCATCTCCCTCTTCCTTTTCATTTAGCTTTCATTCATATTTCTGCATCGTTCCGATTCACTATACACTCCTCTACCTCATATTTTGTCTGTAATTCTTTCATAATTTCTTCCTTCATTCAATCTTTTTTTTCTCATTTTTTCCTAATTCAAGTACCAGCCGGTCAAACCACAGTGGTGGTGGTGGTGGTGGTAGTGGTGGGAGTGGCGGCAGTTTGGATGAAAGCGACCGCCAACGTCTCATCTCAGATTTTGCGACCCGTGCGATTGCTGCTCATCGGCAATGTGTTGCTAACGGAGGGGTGCTCAACAACCTGCCCAAGTCTGAGTCCAACATCACCTTTCTCTCTGATGAAAACCCCCTGACTATCAAAAATCCCATCTACCATGAGGACGGGACTTTGAGTAGTCCAGAGACTCTTGGAAGAAGCCAGAGAAGAAGAGACCTACTTGGGAATTTCTCCCCTTCCAGGAAAGGGCTTCGAGAGGCTTGGCTGAGGCTCAGCTCCCCTGGGGGTGATGTAGGGTTCGGTGGGTACAGCGGTAGTGACAGTGGATGGGGATCTGGAGGTGGACACAGCTGGACTCTCCCATCAAGATTACATCGAAGGGAGATGTTTGACGCCTTGAGACGCCAAGTGGTCATGGATCCTGTGCAGTGGGAGCTGGAGCTTCTGAAGGCTGAATTCAAGGAGAGTAAAGACGCCGGTCTGGATTCAGGATTTGACCGTGGGTTGGATTCAGACCTGATGGGGAGCCCAAGTCTGGAACCCAAGCTGACCGTCAAAGAACAAGCCAGACAGTTTGAGCAGCAGGCGCTCCAGGAAATGAGACAAAGGCAAAACAGAGATTCACGAGGATCTTTGTCACCTGATCTTCTACTTTCTGTTTTCCCAGAGTCTCCTCAGCATCACAAGCACACCCCCACTCATAATACCCCAATTGCTCAGACTAAGGAGGGTCCCCCGAGTATCATTGTCACCCATAGTGATGGAGGAACCCCTCCACCTAGTCACAAGCCAACTCCTCCTGTGCTGCGGCGCTTTGGGGCAAATTTAACAGGAAATCAGAGCGTGGAAGAAAGACTTCAGGTCCATTTAGAGGTCATACCCGATCCTCCTTCAACTCCTCCACCACCACCACCTCCTCCAACACCCCCACCTCCACCACCTCCCACAGCTGCTCCTCTTCCTCCTCCATCTCCTCCTCTGCACCACCCTTCCTCCCCACCTCCTCTCCCTCCTGCTTCATCTCACTCCAACCATGCAGAACAGCAGGTTCCTCCTCCTCCTCCTCCTCCTCCTCCTCCACCTCCTCCTCCTCCCCCACCACCTCCACCTCTCCCTCCTCCTTTGTCGCCCTCGCTCCTGCGTCCATCCACCTTCGTGCTCCCATCACTCTCTGAGGCACCAGCTCTGCGGCCCGTGTCCCTCCGACCACCACCTCCGCCCCTTCCCGTGGAGCCCGAAGGTCCCCGAAAAGAGCTGAAAGGAATCTTAAAGAACATCCAAAACATTGCGGATATTGAGAAGTCTGTGGCCAACATGTTCAGTCAGATAGACCAGAAACAGATCCCGCTCAAAAAGGTCATGAGGAGCCGGGCCTCCATGGATTCTCTCGATTCTCTCGACTCCTTGGATGTATTAGCAGCTGGAGGAGGAGGAGGAGGAGGGGAGGGAAGCGAGGGAGGTAGAGAGGGAGCAGGAGGAGGGGGAGGATCCTCTCCTCCTCCGCCTCCACAGATTCAACCCAACCCAAACATGAACTCCATCGTGGAAGAACTTGAGAAACGATTCCCCTCTCAGTCGACAATGCTCTAGCCTTTGCCTTTCTGATATGGAAAGCACACAGGGGGGATTTCTTAACATTTTTACGTATTTCCTGCAAAGCTGTCAAAGGACTACTTCTCAAAAATAGCTCAGTGGGATATTGTGATGATTTGATGATTTCTTGTGACGTGACTTCATGTTCTCTACATGAGAAAGAAAAAGACCAAGGCCTAATATAAACTCTATGGGTTGAACGAAAATGTTTCTCCCTTCAAATGATGGCAATTGCTGCAAACAGTTAAGGAGAAGGGGAGAGGGTCACATAGCCATGATTAATTCAGTCATGTAATAGCTGCAAAGGGTTTCCACTCTGTTACTTTATTCTATTTCTCTTTGACTATTACAAGAAGAGAGAGGGATTAAAGGAATGGTGAAGCACAAGGAGGAAAAGATTATCAGGTTAACAAGTTGAGTCCATTTTTTAATTTGTGTCCCTGTTTCTGTGAACCTGAACCACTATGAAGAATTTAAAAAAGCCTGGCTCCAATTATGTCAAAGCAATTGTTTGGGAGGCATACTCATTATCTGTGTCGTCCATTATTTTAGTTTCCCCCCAAACAACGTTTCTAGGACTTGTTCTTTAATTAACACTTGGGAAAATTGGCTTAAATAACTACGGATGGGAGCTGCGAAATCAAATGATTAAAAGTGGTGAAATGTCTCCTGGTTAACTTTCAGTTTGACTAATGTCATTAGCATTTTACATCCTCTCCAAGTAATTGACATTCTTGTCAACAACAAATTATCATCAATTAGCTGCGGTCAGAGTCGTTTCTTGAAAAAATCTGACTAGACGTTGAAGATGTGCCCTCTCGCAGGCTGATTACAAGTTTTGGATTGCTTTAACACACACCTTGTGGGCTTCTAAAGCGGTTGACTCGGGTGTGAAAAGGAAAATCAATCAGCACAGTAAGAACATTGTTAAACCTGCCAACTTGGACTGAACTGTGTTTAACAGGGACTTAACAGGGACAGGGTATTTGCTTTGCATGGATAAGTTTTGCTACAGTATTTCTGCTGTTACAGAACAGTCACATGATCTGCGTACACGTGGTTTTTACGTTCCATCGCATTTCATTCATATTCACTGTTGTATAGTTAACACTGACTTTAAGATCACAGATTCTTGTCTCTGTGCAGTTACATGTTACATCTATCTGTTCCTATCAGTAGGCTGCTGTCTGCAAAGATCTTACCATATTTGTTATTAATTTGAGTCAAAGCACAATATATATCTTTTCACGTGAATACTTATACAACGTATTGAAAAACTAACTCTCTACAAATTGAAAACACAATTTATTTGGTAGTTTGTATTTGCATTTTATAAATACTCATTTGTCTCTAGTTCCCCATATTGATTTTTAGCTCTGAAAGGTTTGCACAAAGGTTTGTCTTTCTGTTGTTCTCAGTCTGTCTTCCATTAACTCTCATTTTCATTAATGTCTGTAGTTAATTGTTTTCTTTTCCCCTTGGACCCACATTGTCCTTGCATTCATAGTGGTCCTGCATTGTCTTTTAATTTTTTTTTCAAGGAGGCAAAACAATGTTAATACATATGTGGGTGCATACTTTAGGTACAGTGGAAATATTTCTAAAACATGTTTGTAGGGTGATATTTTTATTCACAATATGTGCTAAATTTTTATGAACTTTTTATAGAGGTTCTGTTGTCATTGTGCAGGTATTTACTGGGAAATGATTGATGTTTTTCTCAATAAAATACGTGGTGCTAAATAAGTGTACAGGATTTATTGATGTTGTCCACCCTGCACCTATCAACTTAGTGCTGGAATAGTAACCACTGCTGTAGTTTCTGCTTTACATTAACTGGACTAGAGATCTCCAACAAGTCCTCCAACTATATAGGTCGTTTTGTTCAGTGTCTCCTGAAATAGCGCTCCTACGGCGGCAAGCGTACCGCACCGCAGTTGTCATTGTTTCAATAATTAACACACAGACTGTACTGACTACGGCATACCTACCATCGTCGCCATGGTTACTATAGTAACAGTCATGGCTTGGTTAGGTTTAAGCACTAGAACTACTTGGTTAGGTTTAGAAAAAGATTGTGATACTTTCTTAACATTACACGATCTTTGTTGTTATGGTTACACTGGTTACACATGAGAATCAAACACCACTCTCCTATGTCATATTCATTTTGTTCATATTCATATTCCTTTTGTTGGCCCACCCATCTTTCCCTTTGCTCCTGTCATAATTACTACAGCCGCTCGAAGTCGCCTAGCAACAAAACATAACTATGGGTCATAATAACTTGCACAAAATACGTATGGGCTAGTTTATTACAGGAGGACAGTCTCACTAGAGGACGTTTCATTATACATGTTAGTTGCTACTTTGGACCAAATCTCTCTCTCAGAGTGAGCTCCTTGCTTTCATGTAACAAAAAACACAAACAAAATGTTACATAGCACAACATCATGTAAAAGTAATATTATTACAGATTCGGTTGCATGTGCAACTTTTCTGCTTAGACTTAAGAGTTTTGCCTCTTTCTCTTTGATATAAATCTTTTTTTTCCACCTTTTACACATTTGAATGACAAAAATATAAATTTCTTCTAATTGCTATAAAGTCACACTCTGTTCTGGGTGAGTTCAACAGGTGATTCTTACAAGGGATATCATTTGTAACTACTTGAAAGTTATGTCAGCTCCTTCCCTTTTCTTTAATGAAACACCTGTAGCCAAAGGAATGACGTGTCTGTCTCATCTGCAGTCTGTAATTTGACCACTGCCCTTCACAGCTGCAGTAAATCTAATGTGCAAAGAAGTATCTGCCTGACATTACTTTAAAAACGTGTCAAATTTTTTGAGAGAATGACTTGTGATGTAGGATAAAATACAGTGATTGTTGCTCTGTCAGCAGCAGATTTCACTGCCATCCGCTAACACCACTTCAGCAACCTGTCTCCACATGCATATTGTCATTATGAAGTGACAGTATCGCATCTGTCCCGCAAGACTAGGGCGTCACTGATGATCATGTTTGGGCAATTTGATCAAATCACAATACACAGCCAAATAAAACAAACCCTGATCATCATATCTCTAAGGATAAGAGGGTTTCCACTGTCAGATACCAAACACACACACACACACACAACACACACACACACACACACACACACATCTTGGATGTTAGAGGACAGAATGAGCTGGTTTCAATGCATTTTGCCAACATACACAGAATCATGATCAAGGCATGGCCCTTATTGTATCGTGATGTGATTTTATAAATCCATACACCCAATGGGAAAACACAACAGGAGTGCGAACCTGTGCACACACAAACACACAGCGGTATTAAACAGGTTGCAGGCAGTGCTGCTGTTTCAGCTGACTGGGTTGGAAATGTTTTATGTTAAGATTAGATTTCAACCTGAGTGTGCTGCATGTCATTACCCACACTCACTCAAACACACACACGCACGCACACACACACACACTCACACACTCACAGAGTATCATCATTGTCCCAAAGACAGATTCTGCTTTCATTCTTTCACTTCTTATTGTGTGCTTTTGCTAGAAAACAGACATCCCCAGACATCTGTGGGAATATGTATTGTGTTCAACACCCAGCGAAGCAGACTGCATTTAATTGAAACTGAAGTGAGAAACGGAGATTCAAGACATAGTGAGAGAGCGGCTGTCACGTAATTGTAAAGTCGCAGGTTTGATCCTCGCTGAGTCATTGAAGTAGTAAACAGCCATGAGATACAGCAAGGAAAATTACAATATGCCCACTTGTGCCCACTGACAGCCATTTCAGCCGGTTGAAAAAGCATTTGGCCAATCAGAGCTTTGCAGGCAGGATTTAGAAATCTTCCCACATAGCTAGCTAGCTACCTGTCAACATCCTTTAAAATTAGCAAGGGGAAAATGGCGCTTCAGTATAGCTTGTTGTGGCTCAACAAAAATGACTTGTAAATCAGCTTCCGTGTTGACTGAAAATGACAATGGCGAGATGGATATGTCATTGCTATTGATTAGATTGGGCAATACAAAATAGCCCTACCCCGACCACAAAATGGGCTAACATGAGCAAAATATCAGGATGACTGAAATGAAAGGAAATGGAAATTTACTGATTATTAGACATTTAAACCTTTTTATTCATTCCTTATCCATACCACTTATCCTTATAGGGTCACCAACCCCAGCTGACATTGGGTACAGGTCAGGTCACCAGTCCATCACAGGGCTGACATATACAGACACACAACCATTCACGCTATTTAGAGTCAAGGCAAATAAGAGTCACTAATTAACCTAACTTGCATGTCTTTGGATTGTGGGTGGAAGATGGAGTATCCACACAGGCACGGGGTGTACAAGCAAAGTCCACACTGAAAGGCCCCAGTCAGGCGGCAAGTTCGAAGCCAGATCCTTCTTGCTGTGAGGCGACAATGTATCACTGTGCTAACCCATTTAAATCTTAGAAATGCCAAATTTAGTTTCCAGTATTTCATAAATACTGGATAAATATAATGTGAAGAGGACAACTGTTTGCTTGAGACACTGCTTAAAGCTGACACCTGGTTATTTGTCTGCATTGGTCGTTGTCTTTAACTACATCTGCAATACAAAGGAGCATCTTCTTGACTGGTCGTTTACTTTCCTTCAGAGGTTTTTTGTTTTTTTTCTAGAAATGTGAACATATCTGAAGTCGTTTTCTGCGCAACATGAAACCACACTGCGAGGAGACGTAAAGAGAAAAAGGCTGAAATAGGCAGAGAAAGTGAAACAGGTAGGAGAAAAAAGGAAAAATTAGTAGAGAAGTGACAGTGCAAAGGGCGAGGGAGGCACAGTGGCTCTATAGAGAGGAGAGAGAAATGCAGAGAGAAAATAGGAGAAGAAGAGAGTGTGTTCTTTAAGAGCTAATAATATTTCTCTCTGGTTTCTCATACACACCGCGAGACAAGGTGGAGAGGACACAAAGAGCAGGAGTCAATCATGTCAGATGCGTGTATGTTTCTGTGTGTGTGTGTGTGAGACGCAGATCAGATAGCAGCCTGTGTGTTTGTCTGAAGAAGATGACCTAATAATGTGTCTCTCAGAGCAACAAGGACACAGAGATAGACTTATGTTCACACACACACACACACACACACACACACACAGATTTCAGTATATACAATGCTAGGCACATACAGCTGCCAGCTATAATCTGGAGTGTATACACACATTTACACACTCTGTGATGGTGATAAGGGCTATTTCATTCTACCCTGTAGATCGCCCAAAAACCAACCGTTTTCATCCATGTCTTCATCCACTTATCCCTCCATTCATTTATCCATTCAACTGCTTCCATTCAACCACTCATGTCCTTCAGTGCATCTACCCATCACCCTTATTTAACCAGATAATCTTGTCTTTTTGAAGCATACTCATTCATTCCCAATTTTGATGGTGAATGAAAGGATACAATTTCTCCTGGGATTATGCGTCGGTCTGTGTGTGTGTTTGAGAGGCACAAAGACGTATATTCATGTCTGAATCTATTTAATGAAAGGTCCAAGTGGCGTAGCGATTTGTATGCACATGCCTGTGTGTGTTCGCAGGCTAATAACACAAAGGAGAATCTGATGTGTCTTCCAAAAGTCGCCATTTGTTGTTCTGTGATACATCATCATTTTGCCAGCTCATTACCTTGGTTTCACAAGACAATAGGTCCTGCTGGCAACATAGTTAAGACGCATGGAGAGAGCGGTTTTTGTTTTTGTTTGTTCTTTCTTTATTTCTTTGTATTTTTCCCTTTGGTATTTTCCACACTTTTTTTTTTCTTTTTTTCTTTTATTACCAGCATTGTTTTCCCCTCATTTTTGAAGTTTCTTACTCTGTCCCTCTGTCTCACTTGGCCTTACTGTCTTTGAAGTTTGATTTCTAAGAACAGTGGGTCCTAATTTGACAGTACTGTAACCAATATCAAACATATTTGTTCATTCTGTCTGATATGTGGCAACATGAAAAAGTTTATTAGGATTAGGATCTTTGGCAAATATGAAGCTATATAGAACCGGCCCCTGACATATTAATGTAACAAACTAAACAAAACTTTTTTTTACATTTCGGCTTTTGAGCAAATAAACCAAACATGTTATGATGTGTTCATTAAGATGCTTTAGAGATAGAGAGACTTGTAAGAGTATATTTTTCAACGTATGGACAGAGGCAAGCTAGCTGTCTGTATGCTATTGAATCAGCTAGCTCTAGCTCTGTACTTTGCTTACTTATTTTAATAATATTTGAAAAAGGAAAAGTTATTTTTTTGCAGCAACAGGGATTGCAGTGTGATTTATACTTTGTTGTTGTCAGACCAAAATGTTCCCTCATTTCATGTAACGTGTGAATTTAATGATTAAAATGTACCAGAAAGGATATCATATCAGTAACAAGCTACGCATAGTCATAAGGTTCATGTATCGAGGCTTCGAGCATCTTTTTTGGACTTGTTTGATTTCCCAAGAGTAATTAACCGCAGCCTTCTCTGGCTTCATGCAAAATCATAAGCATGCTTTTTTTTTTAACAGTCTGCTCCTCTGGTGCAGGAGCATGCAGTCTGTAAAAATTACTGACATAGCTGAAATGAACAGGAATGCAATTTATTTTGGAGGAGACGCTCCGATAATGATTATATTCTTTGCTTATAAAACCATCCTGCCTTGATTATGGACGCTCAATTGAAAACCATAATGATAATAATAATTCTTTTAGTATTATCAACAGTATCATTTGGTATTATCAAAAACAAAAAACACTGATCCCTCAAACTCATGGGTTGAGAAATACAAATTTATTGTTACATATGACCATCGAAATGATATTTCTCACATTTTGACTTTTCCCCAGCCTTTTATTCAGAGTCATCATGTAATTTTCTATCAAGGCTTCAGAATTTTGTAGTGGAAATACTGACTTTTTTTAATATACCATAATATTTTTTTCCAAAGTTAAAAGGTTTGCCAGGAGGCCAAACTGTTTCAAGACAGGTGGACAATTATTGCCAGTGGCCTTCAGTTAATTTGGTTTGAGACCCCTGCCGTTACAAAAACAGAAAGTACAAACATTTGATTGGAGCCGGGCGGGGGGTATTTCACAGGAGGAAAGGTTTGTTAAATTCTTCTGTGCTCACTTGCTGGTCAGCCTTGACCACATTTGCCAGGGTTCCTGTGCAGCTAAACTCAGACTAACATCTGTTGGCTGCTTGTTGAGTGTACGTACCACCACACTACTGGATTTGTGCTAAACAGTATGTTTACATGCACAGATTTTATATCATACATGCATACATGATAACGAGTAGCCCTGTACTCTTGAATAAAACATCCCATCTATTAAAATAGTCATAACTTACAATTATGTGGCCAGTATCGATATAACCCATCAAAACTTAGTCAATAATAGGATAAGCTCATTTGGGTTGTAAATGCGATATGAATATTATATATTCATGAGCTATTATCAGAATACTTATAAAAATAAAGTTAACAGTGCAAACTGTATTTTTTGTGTTCTTTCTCTTTTGTTTGTCCTCTTATAGAGCCCTCCCTCTCTATTTCAATTTTCTCAAAATACACAAAATCCCATACATACACTTCTACACATCTCATCCTCTTGCTTTCTTCTCAGAAACTGTTAAATTCCAAAATGTGAAATGTTTCCAGGATGCCACATCTATTTGGATTTTCATTTAAACTTCCCATTTCCTCTGTAGTAAGGAAACTGCTCGGTGATGTGCTGAAATGTATGAAACACACGTCTACATCAAGTGTGTTATGTTGAATGTTTTCTCTGTCATTTTGGTTTATGGTCTCTCTGTTTCTGTGATCTTCCAGGCGTGGATATGGACAACAAGAGGTAGGTGTCTTTCACTGCTTGCATGCTGTAGTTGCATGTGTTATTTACTTTTTCGTCTTGTCCTCTGATGTTTAGTTGGCCCCGTCTTTGTTTTCTGCTCCTCTTTCTATTCTGTTCTGTTTGATGTAGTCAAGATGGAGCACAATGTAATCAGTGCTGTGTTTACAATTTATTTTGTTTACATAACTGACTGACTGTCTCCCTTGTCTAAAGACATCAAGTAGAAATATAATGTAAAATGTAAAAACACAAAGACACTGATAATGAAAGTCAACCAAACACCAAATGACACAAATACACATGTCGAATCCTCTGCATTCAAGCAATATTGAATGAGGAACATCAGTAATTGATTTTCTGCTTTCCAAACAGATGTCTATTCCATAATAGACCATTTTTTGGGGGAGAGCTCCTAACATCTTCCATTTGTCTTGTCATTCGCTGCTTTTCTTTCCCTCTGGCAGACACAACAACTTCTGCGACCTTCTCTGCTCAGACCAGAGGTACTCTCTCTCTTTTTTCTGCACTCCACTTTAATTGTGGTTTTCTGCTTGAGTGTGTGGGTCCTTGGACAGGTTGTGGGGTGGGGATGAGGGTGGGAGGGGTTGGGGGTGGGGTACATCCACGTAGGGGGTTTTGTGCGGATGCATTCAGATGTTTTTAAATACATATATGTGAGTATGTACTGTATATAATGTGCATATGTCTCATAGTGTGTGTAGGGCAAATGTGTTCTACATACTAATAAAGGTTTGTCAATCTCACAGGAGTTATCAATGGAATCTGGCATCGACCCCGGACAGGACTACTACACACAGGATTATTACAACTATGATCATGGGTAAGTACGTCACACCCTACAGCACATATTGCTTTCTGTACATATAGGGACATATATATGTTCATATCTTAACATAGGTTTATCTATATGTACATATATCTATCCTATTGTGTTACAATCATATAATGTTACAAAATGAAATATGGACGATTTTCCTCTGCACATAGGTGTTTGTTATCATATAATGACTAATAATTGCACACCGTTTATTGCCTTAAACATTTGTTTTTACTTTATTACATTTGCTGTATATATAAGCAATGTTTTACATGTATTATTTGCCATCAGGGGCACACAGTAGGAAGTATACGGAGAACCAGCTCCACTATGTTTCATCTCTCACCTTTGACCTCTAGCAGTGACTGCCAGGCTTCACTAATATCACTGATAAATGATATTTCCTCCTCCGTGATGTTGGAGGTCAGCGTGTGCACTTTATCCAGCTGGGCCTCACGTCAGCCCTGTGACAGCTGCTTTGATATCAAGCTGATCGCATCGCTCATGCAGTGTGTTGGCCACTGTGAAACGCTGACACTGGCGACCTGCCTCATACCAGTCTTCCCACTCTCATATAGTTCATGTTTTTGAACTACACGAAGTCAGAAGCGCTGGAGGAAGATCTTACAATGATTTTGTTCAAAGTGTGTGTGTGTGTGTACTGTAAGTGTGTGTCATTCCTTGGAAGCCTGGTGTTGAAAAGTCACGAAATATAGTATAGAAATGGTAATATATTGAACACACACACACACACACACACACACACACACACACACACACACACACACATTAAATCAAAGCGTTCATGAACAAGACCTCTGACGAATCATTGCATCCCTCCCAAGTGTGTATGTGAGTGTGTGTGTGTGTGTGTGTCTGTTATTCGGCACGCATCCATCCGTGATGCATTGTGTAATTTTTATAATTTTAGCTGCAGACTCCTGGGAACTTGATTTTATACACCCACCCACACTCACACATAAATACACAGTAGCACACACACACACAGACATAAAATCTCTCATGGAAAACACATTCATCACTCACTCACTCATACACTCAGTGAGAAATGCTCTCTTGCTCATTCTTTCTTTCTTTCTTTCACACTCACACACACACACACACACACACACACACACACACACACACACACCACACACACACACACACACACACACACACACACACAGCTAATTCTCTCTTCCTAGCATTGCATTACCGTAGCAGCTAATCAGGCAGCCAGCCGTGGAAGCAGACAATGGGCCAGATGCTGTTGGCTTAGAGCTACATTCACAAACTCATGTCTGACTCTGTACGTACACAGTAGCAGGAAATCAGACTTTGTGACCCGGTGGGATTCAGATGTAATCACTTTATTTGTTTCAGTTAGGAATGAAAGGTGCAGGTAGACTATGCTAACAAGTACTAAACCGCCGCTCAGGACACGGACCAAGTTTTCTTTTTGAAATACAGTCAAAAGCCGTTCCAGTATTTACCTCCACTGCTACAGTAGAGTGGGTTCATGACCTTTTGACCCTTTCTTTAATCTGTCTCCAAAAGACGAGATCAAAATGGGATTTTCTCTGCATGTATGGGAATGTAGCCATCTGCCACTGGCATGATTCTGATTGGATTTATACAGATGCAAAAAATAACTTGAACCATTTGTTGCATGGGTCTGATGTTTTGATGGAGAAAAAAAGAAAAAATAACAACAAAATAAGCTAAATTCATGTTGCCCTCTAGTCAAGAGTAAAATACTCAACCCGTACACGCAGCAATAAGGGATTAAATCTTGCTTTTCCAAAATCGTTATTGGCGTGGGTGATGAGCACTGTGACTGCTGCGTAGCTGATAGGTGCTGAGTTAGGGCACCCACATAAAAAATAGAGGATGAGGAGACTAGAAATCTGGCATGATTGACTATGTTGTAAGCGCAGGATGAATGAGGATGAATGTGAGAACAAAAAGATAAATCTGTACATCAAGGTTGACGGTGGCATGAAGTTATTAATGGGGAAAAATATTTATATATAGGAACAGTTCGACATTTTGAGGAATACACTTGCTTGCTTAAGTATGAAACTCCGGCCAGGAGTCAGATAGCTTAGCTTCGCATAAAGACTTTTTTTGTGGTGCAATACATAAGTCAGTATTGGAGCCCTGTAGTGTGCAAGCTGTTTTATGTTCATTCACACCTCTCCTAATTTTGGCCATGCGTGTAGACCTCCAGTTTACATAATCCAACTTCCTGCTTTACTTTAAAGTTTATTAATTAACATGTTACGTCTTGTTTCTTAAATTCTTACAAAAACCAAAGAGTAAAAATGACTCAGATAAGTTTTTGTTGGACTATTTCTTGACTGTTCCTGGTCAACCATCTCCTGCCTCTAGCATCATATTTGACTTCTTCTCATCTCATGGCAAGAAAGAAAATAAGTGTATGTCCCAAATATTTTTCCTATTCGTTATTGATATCCTCATACCCCTCGCACATAACTTAAAACAGGCTGGACATGCAGACTTTTACTCAAGAGATGTAATGGGAATGAGAAGCAGATCAAGAAAGGAACGGTCAAATGGAAGCAGCAGAGGTTGAGAGCAGCTCATGACTTTTAGTCCCTAGCATGCATCAAGTTCCAAAAACATTTGGTCGTACATTTTCCATAAGGCAGCTCTAAAGCATTTGTCTTTAAAGCCCCATTGTTTCGCAAATGACCAAGTTTCATTTTCCATACTGCCAGTGTGTAATGTAGGCTTTGGTAAAAAAAAATTGTGGTTTTGAAGCACATTATTCAAGTGATGTCACTAGAGTAATCTTCCCAGACTTTTCAAATGGTGACTTCAGGGACACAGGTCACATTATACAACTGTTCTCCCAGCCTGCAACTAGTAAATGCACTTTCTCATGTAGAACAGGTGCAATGTACCTTGAGAGTTAAATCTAAATAATGAATCAGCCATTCTGAAAGACTGAATTTCTGATTTTGTCTCCATGGCCCATTGAAAAATATCTTCATACCAGCCTTCGCTCTCTCTCTCTTACTAATAAATCATATTTTGTTTCATTTGGGAATCAAAAATAGTGTTTTATTTCCTCACTCAGTGACATTAAAAGGCTATTAAAGCACTCTCTACCAGTACTCTCATATACTGTCATATCTTAGTATGTGAATGTGATCACACGTCCACGGACTCATCATGAAACAACCATTTAGCATATAGAGAGTCACCAGAAACAGCCAGTGACCCAGTTTAGTCCATTTCGCCACACACACACACACACTCACTCACTAACTATCAATGATTCTGACAACTTTGAACTGCATCAACTGATTATCATATCATTACTGCTCCCTAGTGGTGACACAGAGAGGGGGATGAGTAAGAAAGAAAAGGAGTGAAGAAGGAAAATATAGGCAAAGAGTTTCTGTAGCCTTTAAGTAATTTGAGCGTGTGTGCACTTAAATGATTTCACAGTAATGACTGTGAAATCCCATAAGCAGGTTTTAGTGTTAGGTTAGGACTCATTACATGAGCTTGCAGAGGCCATACTATAAGGATTAGGCTTTGTGACATATTAGACTGGCCTGGTCTTTCTAATTTGACCAATCCACTATTAGCTTGTTGATGTTTCTTTCCCTTGCCTCTTTTTTCTCCCTCTTTCGCCCCTTTTCTCATCCAAACACATCCTTCATCCATGTGTCCCTTCCATTTGTTTATTACTTGGCTACTTACTGTAATGGGAGAGCGGCTTCTTCCACCAGTTGACTCTAAGCAGAGTGATTACACAAGGCAACTTTTCTGTACAACTCTGTTATGGAGGGAAGCCAAAGGACTACCAGCAGATTTGTTACTTTAATCACTCTGGGACATATTGTTTCCAGAAAAGCATTTGAAAAGATATGTTTTTTGACCCACTGGCTCTCTGAGTTGCTTGCTGCAGGGCACAGAGCCCAAGTGATGATGCACAACACAGTTTCTTGGCCGGTTGAGCCAGGCAGCGCTCCCGGCAACAGGCAACAAAAAGAGACAAAGGGGAAGAAAATCGATTCCAGTGTTTTCTGCTAACAAAATGTCTACTGGCAACAAAATGCTCCTTTTGTGATTAAAGCAGCTCTGCTAAGGAATCATTAGACACTGCTCATCATTGGAGTGGACCACAGTGTTGTCCTGCGTGGTGTGTCTTTAAGTGGTTATGGGAAAGCATTAGCCACGTGCGGTTTTGTTTGTAAAGCAAGTTTTTCTCATGTCTTCACTTATGATTGGCAGAGGTTGTTATCCAGTACCACAGCTTCTGATTATTTATTTATTTTAACACAAAATCATTTTTCTGCTCTGCACAGCCTCTTCTTGGTTATTGCTCATCTGTAATGCTCTGTACGTATTTCTTTTTCTCCCTCCGTCACTTGGTACAGGTATGACCTTCCTCAGTACGGAAGTCGCAGGAAGTTGATCTCACCCTCCGGCCTCTACGATGAATATGGAGAAGTTGTTGTCGATGACGACGGCAGCTACTACTACAGCCCACAGGAGTCTGACGGAGAGGTAAACACTGTAGAAACAGAACACAAACCGTCACTAACCATTCAACACCCACCTTCCTTGGGGGTGGTCCACCTAATTTTAATGTATTTTTGATCACTAAACCTTTCAATGAAATCCGGCATATATAGTAAAAATTATCAGGTTGGGAACAGTTAAGCATTTTGTTGCCAGGAGTTAGTTAAGAAGATGAATATCACTCTCATGCCCAGGAAACTACAGCCACCTACCAACAAATCCAAAGCTTACTAATTATCTTGTTTTCTAACTCTCTGCAAGAGAACAAATGTGTGTATTTCCGATAGTTTAAAGTTTAAAGCGGGAGTGCAGGACTTTTACAAAATAAATTATTCAAGTCCTTGAGAAACAACTTCACACAATGCTGATTAACCCTATCAATAAGCAGGTAAATCTCTCTGTAATTCACAGTATACCAGTTTTAAATCAAGCATCTGGTGTCCGGAAGCATTGCACACATTGCACATTGGTTTGCCATAGTTGATGCGGGGAGCAACTGTAGCGATGGAGACAGAGTAGGCTACAGTAACTGCAAGTATGGCGGAGCCTATGGTGGAAAAACGTAGGCCTCCAAGAAAGGTTTCTGATCCACCAGATAAAAAACTGTTTAGAGAAAGGGTTACAGTCTAAAAAAGGAAAAGACGTTGATAATTTTTGTTTAATTATTCTCACTGCCAGAAGGTTGAGAGAGAAAACTTCTACACTGCAGGTTTAAGATGTATACTCTCCAATGACAGAAAAGTTATTTACGTATTCTTATCATGCAAGATTTCATAGTACTAGAGTCAGTGAAGGTTCGTGTTAGTGGTAGCATTTCTCCTGTGGAAGAATATGAGGTACAAGGTCAAAGCCAGCTCCTATTAATATTGTTGACATTAATGCTGATGATTTTTGCAGATATTTGACCATTTGCTAAATGTTCTTATTTGGTTTTGGACTAATATCATCAGGTGAGGAGACAGTTTCGAGGAAGTAGATTAGCCCCACACCCTGCTAACTTCCAGCCCCGTCCTCCACCAAGAAAGAACCCAGGAGACCCCAGAAGTGAGGGCGATAAAAAACAACCATTGGCGGTTGCTACGACCATAAACACAAAGGCCAAGGGCTCGAGTGCGGCCGCCAGGTTGAAAGCCATGATGAGAGTCAGCACACTGCTGACCAAAGAGAGCAAAACATCTGGGCAGCCTCCTGCCATCCACCCACCATGGAACAAAGCCAGAATTGGACCGCTGGAAGTGGGGGGTGGAGGTAGAGAAAGGCTGGAAGAAAGAAAAGAGGAAGGCCTGGGGAAAGGGTTTGAGAGAGGGGAGGCAGGGAAAAGAGAAAACAAAGGAGGAGGAAGAGATGAATCAACAGAAAGAGGGAGAGAAAGAGGAGGTAGAGGAGAAATGGAAACATGGGGGAGAAGCAACAGAGGTGGTGTGACAATGGGAAACAATGGGATGAGAAATGCTTTTGGAGGAGAGCACAGGGGAGAACTCCCTGGCTTGTCGTCCTCTGGCCGGTCTTTCAGCCTGGACGGTGGCATGGTCATCAATGGGAGCTACTTCCAGACGTCCCTTGAAGCCAGCAAAACCCTGCCAGTAAAACAAAAGATGAGTGAGGCCCTCAGTCTTATCTCCCTCGCCAGAAGGCTCCAGCGACCCGCCAGGGTGGGAGACGAGCAGTGGAGTGATGGAAAAAGCTTGGATAGGGGAGAGAAGAACAGCAGGAAGATGTATAGCTCCATAGGAGATATGAGTGTTTCTGCATCAGTGTCAGAGAGAGCCACAGAGGAGGAAAGGAGGAGGTGGGAGTTAGGAGAGGAAGATAGTTCCATTGAGGGATGGTGGAAGAGAGGAAAAATATTTCATGACAGCGATTCTGAAACAGCAAGTGGCAGCAAGGACTCAGAGTTTAGTCTCTCCAATGCAAGTAGCCCCACATCATCTGTCACAGCCGGGCACGATAAGACCGAATCTGATACAGAAACAGAAAAAAATGAGTCTGACTCAGGAGCAGAAAAGGAGGAGGGAACTCCTAACACAGACAGAGAGCTGGAGAGTGAAAGCCAAGAGGGAGAGGGGTCAGAGAAGGAGTCAGGGTTAGAGAGTGAGGATGAGGGGAAAGAGTCGAGCAGAAAACACTCAAAGGGTAGGGTTAGTAACAGTTCCACAAGTAGTGAAAGCATTAGTAGTAAAAGTAGAAGTGGTCGTGCCAATTTAAAGAAAGAAAGCATGAGCAGACGGAGAGGAAGGAGCAGCTGCAATGAGTCAGATAGAAACAGCAGCAATGTCTCTAAAAGTTCAAGATATTCGGGTTCTACAGTTTCTAGTTCTAGGCCCAGAACTTCTAGACACCCACTTTCTTCACATGAAACAATAGAGGAAGAGAGCGAGGAGCAGAGTGAGGAAGATGAGGAATCAGGAGAGGAGGAGGAGGAAGATGGGAAAAGTCTTGGATCGCGGAAGTTGTCATCGAGTAGGCGAGTTTCCAGCCACAACCAATTAGATATCAGCTCGGGCGTGATCGACACCTCGGACGACTTGTCACCCACCATCGAGGACGCCGAAGAGGAGGAGGAGAAGAGCAGCAGCCTTGTGGGGGAAGGAAACCAGAAGGAAGAAGTGGGGGATTTGGAAAATGAGTCGGCTGATTGAAATGCAGATGAGGACTGAGCCCCCCCTCCCCATGATTAAATTCTTTGCCACTGAGTAAGATCTTGGTGAAAATGCCTGGATTGGGAGTGCAGTCATTACCTGAGTGGAATTTATTACTGTAATCTCTCTCTTTTTCTTGTTTGGTGTGATTTACACTCACAGGAGTGTAAATTGCCTGCATGTCCTCTGCTGCCCTCACACAGTATCTCTTTCTGTGTTTTTACCTTCTGTTTTTAATCCCCTTTTTCCAATCAGCCTATCTTCTCTCGCTCTTCTTCGTCTGTCTCGTCTTCTTTTATAACAGCTCTGATACTCTTGAAATCTTTGGCAGGTCTTCTCTGGTAGTTTTTCTCCTGGGCTGACTGGTCTCATTTTCCTTTTGTGAAAACTCCACCTCCAGCTGCTTATTTCTCTGCTGCTGCAGCTCAGAGATTGTTATTCACTGACCTCTCTTTGTTGCACCTAAGGTTCACTCAAGCTTTTCTCATTAATCATTTCTTTTCTGTGTCTATCATTCTCCCTGTGTCAGTCAGTTCTTCTAGTACCTGTTATATGCAGTGGGAGAAATATGTTTTCTCTATAATGATGAACGGGTTCTTTCTTCCACACTATGGAGGTTAAATGGAAAATCTGAGGGTTATGTTGTGCAATCACAGGTCAGTTATTTTCACAGCAGCCCTTTTCTTCTTCCAAAGTGTGTTTGTGTGTGTGTGCACAGCAGTGTTTGCTCTGACCTAACTGAGCATAGGTTTAACGGTTACATAGTGTTTTATTTTATAAAGAGTTACAACCAAAAATCGGGAGTAAACTCTGTTGCACTTATTGTCTTTGTTGTGTAGTTTGTTTGCAGTGTGAGTGTGTTTGCAGTGCAAATTAGCAAATATTAGCATGCTAAACTAAGATTGTGCACATTGTAAATGTTACATAGTACCTGCTTAACATCAGTGTGTTAGTTGTCATTGTGAGCATGTTAACATGCTCATGTTGGCATTTATCTCCAATCACTGCTGTGCCATAGTACAGCCTCACAGAGCTAACTGCATGGCTGTAGAAACCTAGTCCTTTCTACCCTCACACAACATAAACATAAACATTAGCTTCAGCTAAACTTCAAAAATGTGTATTGTGAATCTTGTGTTAAGAAAGACCGAAAATGTGAAGCTAGCCTTCAAGTTAAAGACGAGTCATTAGGAAACCTATGTTCAAAGAAGTTATTTTTACGTTTTGCTTCCATTTCTATTATTTCCTTTTTTCTAGTGAAGTTAGCCAACAAACCAGCTAGCCTCGGCCAGGTTAGCCCATACCAGTGAAACTCCATTTAGGGAACATTGATGAAATCTCTCAACTATCCGTGGTTTAATGCCAAATTATTTGTGTGTTTTTCCAGCATGGCAGTAGAAAACGTCGGGTCAAGTTGGTGGTGGACCGAGAATACGAGACCAGCTCCACTGGTGAGGACAGCATGCCGGAAACCCAACGCACCCGCTTACCCACCACCCTCAACAGCCATGCTAACGTGAACGGAAGCATCTACATGGCCCAGAATGGCTCCATCATCCGCACCCGACGTTCAGTAAACGCCACAGGTCCCATACACGCACACACCACTACGAACAACAACCTCAAACTCACCTCCCCCATCTTCAGCTCACGGCTGGCAAAGCACTTTAAAAAACTAGACAAAATGGCTGCCACGTTGGAGGAAAGAGTACCCCTGAACAACCCCAGAACAGCAGCAGACGGTGGTTGCAACACGCTGCGCACATTCCAAAGCTCGGGAATGGCCACGTCTGCGACGGCCACGTCCTCTTTCTCTAACACGGACAACAATAAAATGCTGAATGTGTTTAACACTCGACAATCCAGCGTTTCTTTAGGGTCAACCAGCACCAGCAACACGGGCCCTGAGAGTGCAGCGTCCAAATCAAACCTGCTGAAAGCGGCACAGGGCGGCACAGAGCAGCAGCCTCAGAGCACAGAGGAGAGAGATGAGTTGAAAGAAGGAGAGAGAGAGTCGAAAGTAGACGACAGCAATGAAGAAGACGACGATGGACTCGTTATGAGGGAGCCGTTGGAGTGCCCGAGTGACAGAACGCAATCGGATGAGGAGGAATTATGGATGGGCCCGTGGAACAGCCTTCACATACCCATGACCAAACTCTGACTGATGCTGACGCCACTGTGCTCGTTCCTTAATGCCAGGATCATTAAAGCGTTCAGACATCATTTCTGTTCATTAGTTGTGGATCTAATGGGGATGCTCCAATCCAATTAAGAGAAAGCTAATTAAGAGATCGGTAAGTTAATATTCTTCATGTATCTATTAAAAGAATTTCATTTATTTTTGTTTCCAGTTCAGAGAGAAGGATGATAAAAATTAAGAAGTAACTTGGCATCTAATGGGTTATTTCTGCAGTTTACTCATTAAAATGTCTGTTTTGTAACTTCTAAAGAGTCCAATCAGAGCATCCCTTCAGCCCAACTGATCTCAGAGCTGCAAATACTTTCACAAAACTTGACCAAGAATGAGAGGACTTGTTATATTTCTACTTTGCTAAGAGATAATGAAGCGAACGTTAGGAAAAAGTTTTGAACTTTCTATGGCCCTTTAAGCGACAGGTGTCTCTGTATGGGACTGCACTTTGTTTCATTCAGTATTAACAGCTACTGGTGCGACTCATCTTGAATTTGCCTGACACTTTTCATTGACACATGAAGTCTTGTATTGTTCAAACTTGCCTTTTTATCCTTTGTCAAGTTGCTTGGCAAACTTTATCCAAATAAAAAAAACAATTTCATCCATTGAAACGTGGAGTTTGGCTAAATTGGCTCTGAGTTAATGTCTCCTCTCCAACTAAGATGTGACTGTTGCAAGGTGTGTGACTAAATGTCAAATGGGGTATAGGCGTAGCTCCACCAAAAGAAACCTTGTCATTGGTCATTTTATATGTATGTGGTCAGTGCACCTGATTGTATCTGCTATCAGTAACAAGATTGGTATTGATCTTGTTATCTCTTGAGAAAGCAAATAAGCATATTTCCCAAAATGTTGAACTACTCCTTTAATGTATGGAAGATATATTACATCTATCATATCGTTGTTTCCACAAGCCCACCAATATTTTTTCCTCTTGCACAAATTTTGCATTGATGCTTCACTCAATATGGAAGCTTTGGCTTTATTGGAAACTTGAAAATGCCATATTGATCACTTTAAATTATGGAATATCCTGATTTTGAGGCTCATTCTGAAATGCTATGTTTAAGGCAAGATTAAATGAGTTTCTTACAAAAAATCCAGTCAATACTGGATGTGAGGTGTTATCCATCACTTCGTGTTTGTCAGATTAAAGTTTTAACTTGATTAAAAAGCTGTGAGATTCAGAAAAGTACAAGATATTTGCATCTTGTTTTAATTAAACAGATACTGCTTGGAATGAAGAGATTATTTTTTAATTCCCTAATTCTACTGGATTCCTGAGAGATGTATTCAACAGAGCACATGGATCCTTCTCCCTTATCAAAGTTCATTGCGATAAAGGTGAGGGAACTTTTTAATTGTGAACCACATTACAGTGAATTGTTTTATTTGAAGTCTGAAAGAAACCGGACCATTAAGCTGTGGAATTAACCAAGTTTTAAAACTCTCACATTTAATTTGATGACTGCATAATTTTGCATTAAGGAACTCAACAGAGGGTGCCATACCGGTGGTGATATTTGAAACTGAGTGCTCCTTATTAACCGGAATTAGCAGACTGTACCGGAGAGCAGTATTTTAAACAGTTTCTGGAAGGAAGGGCACGTCCAAGACGCTGTTATTGATTCAACTAAATGAGCTGATTATGTCGCTGATTCCCGAACCCACTGTGCTTTATTAGAGGAAAAGACAGACTGAACTCGGCTCATTAATCTATGACACAGGCGCAAAAGATTTGATTAGTGGCTGCAATGATGTTAAAAGGGGCATTTCACCCAAAAAACAAAGCTGAGTTATTATGTGTGTTTCATCCTAAATGCAAAGTTAAAAGCACATATTCATTTCGAGCAAATGTACAGATACAGTTGCACACTGTATATGTTTCCTTTATTTTGTTTAAGCAGGTCACATGGTGTCATTAATGCACCAGATAAGAAATGAAGAGCTGCAAACATTCCCTGCTAATCACCACTTATTTACATTTGTATGAAACTGCCTTTTTTCACAGCAGACATTTTGACTTGTCATTGTAAAGCTCATGTGTTATTGACAATGGTCTGCTCTGTTCAAGTCTCCCACTAAGCCATGACAGGGTGTCAGTGAGCCACCATGCACAACACCAGGACCCTGAAAGTGAAGCAGCTTTCAGGTGTGGACTCACATCACATGACTTGGACTCCAGACATGAATCTGGTAACAACTCATAAACTGACTTGACTTTAACACCAGTGACTTCTGACTTGCAGTGACTTGATGTCTTACCCAAACCCAAAGATAAAAATGTTGTAGTGTGAAGTCGCAACATCGACATTTTCCTGACAATGGATATAAATAATTACTTGAAAAAGTAAATGTAGAATGAAATATATGTGTTTTATATGATATATAAAATTAGTCCTAACGGGATGGACAGATTATGAGACAAGCCCCTGGGCAGACACCAGTACAAGGCTCCCCAGCTCTATATATATATTTATTGACTGAGACACAAAAATGACTACAAATGGTGTGTCGTTGGTAGTAGTTTTGTAGTTGTTTTGTAAGAGCACTTTTATGGTGTAGTTCGTCAACATTGTCACACTTGCTTCTTTATATGCTAATAGTAGATGAGTTGATCGATCGATCGATCGATCTCTCTCTCTCTCTCTTTCACACACACACACACACACACACACTTACAGACACTCTGATATGCAACACAGTTAAGTATTTGTAGTTTTATTATGATCCTGGTATATAACAAATCCACCAATTATCATCCATTTAAAAATTCAAGTAAATAGACAAATGTTCACCAGACAGCCACATCATTACATGGATAGTGGATGTTAAAGGGTATACTGCACATCTCATGGAAACAACAGAGTGCTAAAAATAAAACATAGCCCACAGTCAGCAAATGTGTCATATTCAGTGGATATAATGAATACACCAAAATCATCAAAAAATTATTTAACAAACTTTGAAATTGTCAGCTTTTGTCCACATTTATGAAAAATTCACAAGATAAAAGGCATTAAAAGATGCTGCTGTGTACTGCAGAATAACATGCCAGAAATATGAATACTATACTGAATATTTTACACATAAAGTAAAATATTTTCTTACATATCTAAATACGTTTGAGTAAAGTTAGGGCAGTTCAGAGTTTATCTTCTCTCATATTGCAATAAATAAAAAAAAAAAACACTTAAAACTACTTACAGGAAATTATACATAAACAACGCGAGATTAATGCCAACCAGGGCTTCACATTAAAATAAATAACATCGAAACACACATTTGTCTCAGGTTAAGAAATGTTACATTCAGAAATGAGGTCTACAAATTAGAAAGAAAGAAAACAATATGTGATGACATGATGAAGCAGATGGATCATAAAAGTACAATTCAACAGAAAATGTCCCTTCCTGTTCAAAGTCAGTGTGGATTTCACATAGTTATATCACTGTTATCCAGCATGGTAGCTGTAGGTAATAACCAGGTTCTAAAATACGATATTTTTTTCTGTGTGTAATGACATTTCTACATGTTTCATTTATAATAAAAGCCTGAAAGGATTAACAGTGACGACTGTACCTATCGGCTGAATGGTCAATAACAGAGAGTTGTGGTTTCTGGGATCACCAATTTACCATAGCTACAGTTAGCTTTAGGGATCATCCTGCTGCCTTATGACAAACAAAAGATCATCTTTGTGCGTGAATTATTTAAATTTTGACAAATTTTAAGAATCAAGGTCAGGAATAAGGAATTAGAGTTAAAAAATAAGGAGTAAAACATGTCAGTAATTTGTAGACAATAAAACCTAAAGAGTTGAAGTGCCAGAACTTCACTATTGCACTAAAATTCAAACATCATTACTTGGCATAGAACAAAGGTTTACTTACAAATGAAAATAAAAAGGACAGAAAGTCAAATTCTTTTTTGGAGTGTGGCCACATTTGCCAAAAATGCCTATAAAATTAAAGTCCAACATTTTGAATGAAATTATACTTTTTACTATCTCCTGCATTTTAACAGGAATATGTACTGTCTGCAGGTTGGAGGAAGCTTCAGTGAATGCATCATTTTAGTCAGTCAGGGTTGGAATGTGGGTTAAAAACAGGCAAATTGACTTCTTGATAAAAGCATAATATATTTGTAACCCTCCATTGCTTTAGCAGGAGTGGGCTCAGAGAGTTTTTAGTTAAACAACTCATAAAACACTTTTCTTCAGAATAAATTTGAGAATTTAATGATCATTTTGTCTCTAATATCAGGAAGTGTAGTTACAGTGCAGTAAATTTGAACTTGAGTCAGACCAGTTGACCTAAAACATTTTACTGTAGATTTTAAAATATTAGTGTGGTCATCGCTGTAACTACACCCAGGGGAAGATCTGAACTGAAACGCCAGAAAAAAAAACCTTGAATCAAAATTTTTTAAAATATGGAAATGTTACACATCAAAAAGAAAAAAAGGGGAAAGGTGGCCCCAAATATTCAGGTTTTACAACATTGTGAAAGAAAATTGAAATGAACAGTGAGTAGAAATAAACTCTACAATCATTATCAATGACAATCAATCAATACTAGTAATCTACAAAGATAAGGCAATCAAAATCAAGGACAGTAAATCTAGGCCAATGGAGTTCAATTCAATGCAAATCCTTCTATTAAAAATAATTTTGTGTTGGGAATTTCAAGTTTGGACTCGGACTACAAACTTTGACAAAGATTTATAAAAACTATCCGAATATTTATCTTGTGCTTTCCTCACAACTAAATTCACAACTGGCCCAAAATTGAAAATAATAAATATTAGGATCATAAAAAAAAAAAGAAAAAAAGAATGGATCATTTGACCATCTCGTAACAATCACCTTTCTGTCATTAATCAGACAGTTACACAAAAACACTGAAGGAAAACAATGAAACAAGGAAAACAAAATGTGCAAAATGCTGTTTGCAGAAGACTAGGCTGTGTCCCTCTAGAGGAAAAGAAGTCTGAAATCATAATTTTTCCATTTTCAGGCCTGGGTATTGAACCTCAATATGTTTTTTGGTACCAACAGTTAAATAATGAAAGCTACAATCGAGTGTCTGATAAGATTTTTCATTTTAATTACATATTCTTTGATCAGATTATTTATTTAAATTTAAATCCGAACTTTGCCAATTTTAGACTGTATCATATTTAGGTTCAGTTCTTGTTTAGCTGCTTACATGGGTTTGAATTTGAGAACTTTTGCTTCTTTTCTTAAGTACATTAAAAGGGTTTTTCTATTGAAAAAAGTAACTGTGGGATATCATGTCAGTATTACTATCAAAATGTTGCACAGACTTAGTTACAGGTAGTATTCCTCAATCAAAATGACTATTAATATATCATGTTTATTTTCTAACAATTAATGAATTCAGTTGGTAAGATGTTGAAATAATGATTAGTGGATAATGATGATAGCACTAAAATCCCTTATGGAACCAGCCGAAGATCATTGTCAGAGATACAGCTACAAAATCACCAAAAGTTGAAGGCAGTGTTGCAACATAGAAGGATCACTTTACCAACAGAGATTAATATTGCAATGTCTACACTGCCTTAAAATGCTGCTGTTTTGTCACCTTTAGGGCAGCGACAGTGTCCAAGAAAGCGTTTGCTTCTTCCGTCACAGAATATCTGTTAGAATATATGTCATATCGCTTTGACATTGCTCACAGAAAGAGGCAACAATCTGCACTGCCCTAAAATGTGCCCTTACAGTACTGTGAAACTGGAACATTAAGAAAAGAATCGTACAAGCCAGCTTGTCAGCCTCCTTCACAATGCCCTCAGCCAAAAGAGCCCATACCTGAGAAGGAGAGAAGAAAACCGTTTCAACCCCCTCGGCCCTCGTACTCTCCTACATCTCTCCTTCTACATCTCTTAGCAGACACCCCCCCCACCCCCCCATCCGCTGTGTGCTTTCTTCTTGTGATGCCAGGAAAAAAAAGAAAAGAAGTAGTTTATAAACTTACCCTGTGCTAGCACACAGGCCGTTTCATCTCTTATGGAGCCATATTTGAATTTTCCCTGAATCACCTCAATGAAGAAATATGGTTCACTAAAATCATTCAATCCAGAGGCCATTCTCTAGCCCCCCTTTTTTATCATTTGCTATAACCTTTTGGAGATTAAAAAAAAAACTGGCACATCTGAAAGCAAACCCATACCTTTTCATCCTTTTAATGTGACACAGGGAAGTGCTCTCTTTTTTTGAAAAATTCCTGCCATTCATTGGTAAGAGAGGGAATACTTTTTTGCTTTTTTGTATCCCTGATCATGTACCAGATGATTTCAATAACAGCAGCTGCCCTTGGCACTGTGGCCTCTCTATGGAGCCACACTGCAACCAATAAACCAAGACGAGCCGGAGCTGCCCACATGACCGTCACTGCTCTAAAGTGATGCTGGGTGGGATTTCCAGTCAGAAAGTCCTGTCCATCACTCAACCAAGCAAAGCAGCTCAACCCCTGTCACCTAACCTGTCAATGGGGCTTGGGTTGAATCCCGTCCTCCACTTGCTCAACTAACACAAGGCAGGATCAGACTCTTTCAAGACTTGGAGAGGAGCGTATCAACAATGTGTCAGGTCCCTCACTCAAACACCTTGCCTCTCTTGCAAAGAGCAATCCTCCAAGTTTAGAAGTAGTCAGCGCAAAGTCTCACTCTCTGGATTTCATTTGTGGATCTTCCAGTTCCTGAGGAGGTGAAGCTTCCAGGCAAGGGGGGTCAGAGAGGAGGTGGGCAGATGGACAGGTTGGAGGTGTCCCCTAAAAGAAGAGGGGGAGGAGGTGGCCTGTAGGAACCTTCCTGCTCCCACCCTGCCCTCTGCCACCCACGCCTTCAGACCTGCAGCTGCAGACAGATACCCTGCAGAAGACACATGATTTATTTTCATAGTTTCTGTTCATATTGTTTTTACTTGAATAAAACACCAGTGAGTTTATAGAAACACAGAGGCACTAGACTGAAGTATCGAAAACACAACACAGCACTTCGTAGAATCACAACCATGATGAATTGTTGCCACACTGCAAAGTGAAACCATCTGTTATAAAAGGGATGAAATGTTGCCACTAAATATTAGAATGTATGGGAGTGGACAATTCATTGATTTGTAAACAGACTTTGAAGTAAATTGCAAATGTAGGTCATACTTTGTTTCATATTCCTGTTGTCCTGAGTTTCCCCCTTATGGAGGTAGATTTGTTTAAATGTTATTTGTGTGAACAGTTTGACAATCCGTGCAGAAATGTGTAATGTAAACATAAAACATCTTCCACAAATACAAAAAAAAAAATATCTCTAAATACATTCAGTTAATTTACAAATAAATTAAAAGCATTTATGAATATCTTCCTTACATTTACAACTTTCAAACAGACATTTGTGAATCAATTTTAATCTATATGTGAAGCAAAAAAGCATTTGTGGATCTCAATTCTACACTTGTGGATTTGTGTCTTTGATAGTGTAGCTGTAGGTGTTGATATTTGTTTTGTTAAGAATGTATTGCAATCACATATTGCAATTTTATTCTTCATTGTTAATATGTAGGCTAAGCTAACATTAACTACTAAATACTGCATATCACAGTGGTTTATGTCCTGGTAAAACAAGCAGCTGCCACTGTCCCAGAAAGACAAACAAGTGGCAAGGACGTGACATCCTAACTGACAGCCTTGATGAAAGGACTGGCAGAATGCATTTTCATTTTCATTTTGACCCCAAAAGAGCATAGTTATGTGTAAATGTAAATGCAATGGACTGTGGGCACTGTTTGCTTATTGTATTTGAATATTGTCACTGTAGAGCAGGTTAAGTCCTTCAAAATTAATTGTCAACAGCTTTTCAATTTTCATTTCAATACGGTCATAGAGTGCCAATGAGTATGTGAAAACGAAATTGCAAATTGGATTACTGCATTTTCTTTTTCTGCTTCTAATTTTTCTTTTTTTTTTACTTTGTTGGGCTGAAGAGCTGCATGAGAACAGAACAGATCATAGTATGGTAAGGCATAAAAAAGTCACAGTATACTAGAGCAATGGAGTTGCAAGTTAACTAGGAACTAGGAAAAGAGATCACATCTCTTCACATTCATATCTCAAAGAGCTCACAGTTCCCTATTATCCTAACAGAACACTCAACTCTCAAAATGCAGGTCTACTTCTGGTTCCTAGAGTTTCTAAGACTAGAATGGGAGGTAGAGCCTTCAGCTCTCATGCTCCTATATGTTGGAACCAGCTCCCAGTCTGGGTTTGGGAGGCAGACACCTTCTCTAAATTTAAGATCAGGCTTAAAACTGTCCTCTTTGATAGTGTTTATAGTTAGGCACAAAAAGTCATAAAAACGTCATAGTATACGAAGGCATTAAAAGTCATAAAAACGACATACTATAGTAAGGAAAAAAGCATCATAAAAAAGTCATAGTATAGTAAAGCAGAAAAACGACATAGTATAGCAAGGCATACAAACATCATAGTATAGCCAGACATAAAAATTCATAAAAACGTCATAGGAAAGCAAGGCATAAAAAGTCATAAAAACGTCATTGGGTATGAAAGCATGAAAAGTCATAAAAATGTTATACTATAGCAAGGCAGAAAAAGTCATAAACACATTATAGTTTAGTTAGAGATAAAAAGGCATAAAAAGTCATAGTATAGCAAAGCATAAAAAAGTGATAAAAATGTCATAGTATAGTAAGGGATAAAAGGTCATAAAAAAGTCATAGTATAGTAAGGCATAAAAAGTCATAAAAACGACATAATATAGTGAGGAATAAAAATGTAATAGTATAGTAAGGCATAAAAGGTCATAAAAATGTCATAGTATATTAAGGCATAAAAAGTCGTAAATATGTCATGGTATAGTAAGGCATAAAAGGTTAAAAAAAAGTCATGGTATAGTAAGGGATAAAAAAGTGATAAAAATGTCATAGTATAGTAAGGGATAAAAGGTCATAAAAAAGTCATAGTATAGTAAGGCATAAAAAGTCATAAAAACGACATAATATAGTGAGGAATAAAAATGTAATAGTATAGTAAGACATAAAAGGTCATAAAAAAGTCATAGTATAGTAAGGCATAAAAAGTCATAAATATGTCATAGTATAGTAAGGCATAAAAAGTCAAAAAAACATTATAGTTTAGTTAGAGATAAAAAGGCATAAAAAGTCATAGTATAGCAAAGCATAAAAACGTGATAAAAATGTCATAGTATAGTAAGGGATAAAAGGTCATAAAAAAGTCATAGTATAGTGAGGAATAAAAATGTAATAGTATAATAAGGCATAAAAGGTCATAAAAATGTCATAGTATATTAAAGGGGACCTATTATGCAAAATGCACTTTTCCATGGTTTTCTATCAGTAGTATGTGTCCCTGGCGTGTCTACGGACCCCCCAAACATGAGAAAAGTCCATCCTCTCCGTCTTTTGCTTTCTCCACCTTTCAAGAAATGTGTGCTCAAACGAGCGAAATGGAGATTCGCCCCTGGTGACGTCAAGAAGGGCGATGCCACCTCCCCCCGGATGGGTGACGCTCCCCGAGCTAGGTGTGTGTTCCGCCCTCTGAGTCCGTGTTGCAGACGGTATCGTTACTTCCCTCGCGAACACCGGCTTTCGCTAGAACAATGTCGAAGGTACGAGCGAAACACAGTAGTTGCTTTGTTGTTGGCTGCACAAACCAACACAGAAGTCTTTTTTTAATCCCTACGCCCGAGGATCTGAAGACCCAGTGGATTAATTTTATTTTTGATGGAAATGTTCCCGCTCCAACTCCGAAAGTGTTGTACGTGTGCTAACCATTTCACCTCGGACTGCTTTCTCAACGAGGGCCAGGACAACGCAGGATTTCCTACAAGTCTCAAGATAAAGCTTGGATCAGTACCGACTGTCTGTGACCCAACTTTGAACTTCGGAGCTGTAAGTTTTACCATTTTATGTTGCTTTACTGTTTGTTCACGAGAGCCTGTTGCGTGTGTTGTTAGCATGGCAGCTAACGTGGCTAACGTTTAGCGTCGTCGACACGCAGCTGGTATAGCGGGGTACAGATTGTATGTAACTCTTCTGCTTGGTATCGCCGTGTGACATTGATTAGAGCCACCCTGTTAAATGTATTATATTTTAAAGGCGTTTTAGCTGTCTGTAAAGTCAAGCCGGTAAAATTCGGACTAAAAATAGGCTTTGTACTGATTAGCATAGGTGTCCGGGCTTGTTTATTAGTGCTGTGAAAGTTATTATTGAGAGTCATGCCTTATAACGGCCGTTTTAACGTTTATATCATGTTCACAGATACAGTGCCTGTAGGGAATATCTAGATAAGCGCAGAGTTAAGGGGATATGTCCAAGGGGATAGTCTATAATACACATTTTTTGCATCTTGCACATATAATGAGCTATTTGCAGCATTTACAAGCTATTGACAACCCAGTTTACACATAATTGAGAGCATCTGTTATCATTCTTGCACTGTTTGCAGCTGTTGCCATAACTACACATTTGAGGAGATGTTGGTGTAACCTCTGTTTCCTCTGTTCAGGCCATCTATACAGCTTCCTGCAACAAGGGATGTTGCATGCCAGACTGACCCACTGCAGGCACACAGTTATCCTTGAAGATCTTCAGCCTCACATCAGAAGTACAGGTCTGTAGCCATCTGAAGTGCATCTACTTTTGATAAACCTAACAGTCATTTATCAGTCTTGGAATAATGTGCAGGTAAATGAAGCTGTGGTTACTTAGAACTTGTGAGAGTGTGTAGGCTAAGGTTTCTGTCATCATCTGTCACCTGGCTGCCATGTACTACAATGAAAATGCTGACCGACCACAAGCCCAAACAAAAGAAGGTGAACCACTGTTCAAGGTCCAATTTCCAAAAGCCATGAAGGGAGAATGCAGAGCTACACCAGTTAAGACTGAGGCGACATTCTATAAGTGTTATATTATTTTATTTTTCAACCAAAAAATGTTTTGTACACATTGTATTAAGTATTGCACATATAATGTTATGACAGTTCCATCAATAACAAAATACAGTAAAGAAAATGTCAGGAGGTAGTTAGAAACAGACTCAGTCATTGTTTTGTAAAAAAAAAAAAAAAAAAAAGTGAAAAATGTAAAAAAAATCTTTTGTGTTTTATCAAACAGGGAATGTGGTGGACCTCATATTTGAAAAAGTCTTTGTGACCTGGGACCATACACAGAAGCTGCTTTGGCCATCCCCATCCCAGAGGACCTCACTGCACAGTTCGAGCGGCCTGAGAAGGAAGAGGTCATATCCAGCTCTGTGTCCCGGTTCTATCATGGGCCAGTCTAAAACCCACATACCGGCCTGTGGCGTCAGGAAACACGGCATGGATGCGTAGGACCACGCAGGCTGGAATGACGACCCAGATTCTGCAACCAAGGAAGCACCAGCTCACAAAGCTCCTATAGGCTAGATACCTGTACTGACTAAAACAACTGGACAGGGCATTTAGTCTTGCAAACATATATCTATGTTGTCTCTCACAATTTTTTATATGGATCCAGTGAATCCTACAGTTTTTTCATCATCACTGATTATAACTGCCTCATTTGATGTAAATAAATGCTTGATTGTTACTAAAGAAATGACTCCTCTGAATTCATATATTATATGCACACTATCTGCTGATAGAAGAACTTTACAAATCAAAGAGCAGCTAAACTAATTTATTTGAGGGTGTGTTACTCTATTTGTGGTGTGTTATTACCATTGTAAAATTATGTGCACTGAAGTAAAACAAGACTGTCTAACATCTTTTATTTAGATTGAAACTATGTTTTAACAAAGAAGCAAAACGTACTGGTGTATTCCTCTCAACCGTAAAGGACCATAGTCAGTGCGGTACATGTTGCAGGCAGAACACATTGAGGCAGAGCGGCTCCAACCCAGGACGGTCTACCATACATGGTAAATCTTCCACGATCTCCCATAGCCATCTGGTAACCTACAGTGAATTGCAAATGGTAAATTCTATGGTTGATTATAAATGTAATGTAATCAAAACAAATTAGTGATTAGTTTGTCCAGTGAGAATGCTACCTGTGGTATCTCCTAGCAGCAGATGTTCTCAGCTTCTGTGGGCATGGTTGCACAGTTTCCACAGGAGCACCTATCTAAAATATAGAAAAAATGGTAACATTCACCAAAATATAAAGCTTGTGAAATTCAAACACTGACAGACAGTGGAGCTAAGGTGGGTAAGAAGTAAGCTTGGCTACATATCAGGTGCATATAACAGGTAATTTATAACATGTCACTTATTGCATATAATGTGGAGCTTGACAACAGTGTAGTGTAGAAAACTGCACAGTTCAGTCTTTGACTAAAGATTACTGTTGCTGTCAGACATGTTTATGCTGATTTACAGCTTTCATTGTAATACACAAAATAAATTTACTACATAAAGGAAGATGTCATGATGAGCATCTCTGCTCAAAACATGGAGAAAAATTATTTACTTTGTCAGCATCTATTAAAATATCTGACTAGTACTGACATTGAACACCTGTAGCAGTCCACATACAACAAACATTTTCAGACTGTAAAAGTATATCTAAGGAGGCATGACAGATAACTACATTACACTATTCACAATAGTGCTTATTTACCAAAAGAGCTCCCAGTAATGACGAGACAGTAACAGTTAGCATTAACTACCTAGCTACATGTTAGTAACTGTGTGCCAGCACTCATCAACAAACTCAAAATGTAATGTCAAAATACACAAAATTGGTTACCAACCATTCAGAAACGTCCTGCTGCAGTTGTAGAGTTTGAACTTCTTCAGCAGCCTCTCCCTCTGGCTCAGATTCTGGATAAAAGTTGTGTGGTTGAACCAAATCGCTACCGACGCCAGGTTGCCGGTCACGGTCACCGTAAACATTGGAGCACGGTGCCAGAAGCCCGAACGGCAGCCCCTTCCGGAGAGGGGCGTGGTCAGGCACAGCTCATTGCATTTAAAGCTACAGACACAGAAACAGCCTGTTCTGAACAGGGCTCAAAAAGAGGGGTTTACAGGTATGCTGAAATATAGGATCGGAGTGGATTTTTTAGCAAAAAGCTTCAAATACATGCTTTGGGGACCTCTGAGACTTATTCAAACTTGTTGAAAAGGAGCATAATATGTCCCCTTTAAGGCATAAAAAGTCATAAATATGTCATAGTATAATAAGGCATAAAAAGTCATAAATATGTCATAGTATAGTAAGGCATAAAAAGTCATAAAAACATTATAGTTTAGTTAGAGATAAAAAGGCATAAAAAGTCATAGTATAGCAAAGCATAAAAAAGTGATAAAAATGTCACAGTATAGTAAGGGATAAAAGGTCATAAAAAAGTCATAGTAAGTAAGGCATAAAAAGTCATAAAAACGACATAATATAGTGAGGAATAAAAATGTAATAGTATAGTAAGGCATAAAAGGTCATAAAAATGTCATAGTATATTAAGGCATAAAAAGTCGTAAATATGTCATGGTATAGTAAGGCATAAAAGGTTAAAAAAAGTCATGGTATAGTAAGGGATAAAAAAGTGATAAAAATGTCATAGTATAGTAAGGGATAAAAGGTCATAAAAAAGTCATAGTATAATAAGGCATAAAAAGTCATAAAAACGACATAATATAGTGAGGAATAAAAATGTAATAGTATAGTAAGACATAAAAGGTCATAAAAATGTCATAGTATAGTAAGGCATAAAAAGTCATAAATATGTCATAGTATAGTAAGGCATAAAAAGTCATAAAAACATTATAGTTTAGTTAGAGATAAAAAGGCATAAAAAGTCATAGTATAGCAAAGCATAAAAACGTGATAAAAATGTCATAGTATAGTAAGGGATAAAAGGTCATAAAAAAGTCATAGTATAGTAAGGCATAAAAAGTCATAAAAACGACATAATATAGTGAGGAATAAAAATGTAATAGTATAGTAAGGCATAAAAGGTCATAAAAATGTCATAGTATAATAAGGCATAAAAAGTCATAAATATGTCATAGTATAGTAAGGCATAAAAAGTCATAAAAACATTATAGTTTAGTTAGAGATAAAAAGGCATAAAAAGTCATAGTATAGCAAAGCATAAAAACGTGATAAAAATGTCATAGTATAGTAAGGGATAAAAGGTCATAAAAATGTCATAGTATAGTAAGGGATAAAAGGTCATAAAAAAGTCATAGTATAGTAAGGCATAAAAAGTCATAAAAACGACATAATATAGTGAGGAATAAAAATGTAATAGTATAGTAAGACATAAAAGGTCATAAAAATGTCATAGTATAGTAAGGCATAAAAAGTCATAAAAATGTCATAGTATAGTAAGGCATAAAAAGTCATAAATATGTCATAGTATAGTAAGGCATAAAAAGTCATAAAAACATTATAGTTTAGTTAGAGATAAAAAGGCATAAAAAGTCATAGTATAGCAAAGCATAAAAACATGATAAAAATGTCATAGTATAGTGAGGGATAAAAGGTCATAAAAAAGTCATAGTATAGTGAGGAATAAAATTGTAATAGTATAATAAGGCATAAAAGGTCATAAAAATGTCATAGTATATTAAGGCATAAAAAGTCATAAATATGTCATAGTATAGTAAGGCATAAAAGGTCATAAAAAAGTCATAGTATAGTAAGGCATAAAAAGTCATAAAAAAGTCATAGTATAGTAAGGGATAAAAGGTCATAAAAAAGTCATAGTATAGTAAGGCATAAAAAGTCATAAAAACGACATAATATAGTGAGGAATAAAATTGTAATAGTATAATAAGGCATAAAAGGTCATAAAAATGTCATAGTATATTAAGGCATAAAAAGTCATAAATATGTCATAGTATAGTAAGGCATAAAAGGTTAAAAAAAGTCATGGTATAGTAAGAGATAAAAAAGTGATAAAAAATGTCATAGTATAGTAAGGCATAAAAGGTCATAAAAATGTCATAGTATAATAAGGCATAAAAAGTCATAGTATAGCAAAGCATAAAAACGTGATAAAAATGTCATAGTATAGTAAGGGATAAAAGGTCATAAAAATGTCATAGTATAGTAAGGGATAAAAGGTCATAAAAAAGTCATAGTATAGTAAGGCATAAAAAGTCATAAAAACGACATAATATAGTGAGGAATAAAAATGTAATAGTATAGTAAGACATAAAAGGTCATAAAAATGTCATAGTATAGTAAGGCATAAAAAGTCATAAAAATGTCATAGTATAGTAAGGCATAAAAAGTCATAAAAACGACATAATATAGTGAGGAATAAAAATGTAATAGTATAGTAAGACATAAAAGGTCATAAAAATGTCATAGTATAGTAAGGCATAAAAAGTCATAAAAATGTCATAGTATAGTAAGGCATAAAAAGTCATAAATATGTCATAGTATAGTAAGGCATAAAAAGTCATAAAAACATTATAGTATAGTAAGGGATAAAAGGTCATAAAAAAGTCATGGTATAGTAAGAGATAAAAAAGTGATAAAAATGTCATAGTATAGTGAGGGATAAAAGGTCATAAAAAAGTCATAGTATAGTGAGGAATAAAATTGTAATAGTATAATAAGGCATAAAAGGTCATAAAAATGTCATAGTATATTAAGGCATAAAAAGTCATAAATATGTCATAGTATAGTAAGGCATAAAAGGTTAAAAAAAGTCATGGTATAGTAAGAGATAAAAAAGTGATAAAAAATGTCATAGTATAGTAAGGGATAAAAGGTCATAAAAAAGTCATAGTATAGTAAGGCATAAAAAGTCATAAAAACGACATAATATAGTGAGGAATAAAAATGTAATAGTATAGTAAGGCATAAAAGGTCATAAAAATGTCATAGTATAATAAGGCATAAAAAGTCATACATATGTCATAGTATAGTAAGGCATAAAAAGTCATAAAAACATTATAGTTTAGTTAGAGATAAAAAGGCATAAAAAGTCATAGTATAGCAAAGCATAAAAACGTGATAAAAATGTCATAGTATAGTAAGGGATAAAAGGTCATAAAAAAGTCATAGTATAGTAAGGCATAAAAAGTCATAAAAACGACATAATATAATGAGGAATAAAAATATAATAGTATAATAAGGCATAAAAGCTCATAAAAATGTCATAGTATATTAAGGCATAAAAAGTCATAAATATGTCATAGTATAGTAAGGCATAAAAGGTTAAAAAAAAGTCATGGTATAGTAAGGGATAAAAGGTCATTGAAAAGTCATAGTATAGTAAGAAATAAAAAATCATAAAAACGTCAGTACAGTAAGGCATAAAAGTCATAACGTCATAGTATAGTAAGGCATAAAAGGTCATAAAAAAGTCATATTATATTAAGGCACAAAAAGTCAGAAAAACGACATCGTATACAAGGCATAAAAATTCACAAAAACATCGTAGGAAAGCAATGCATAAAAAGTCATACAAACGTCATTGTGTATGAAAGCATAAAAATGTCATAGTATACTAAGGCATAAAAAGTCATAAAAATTTCATAGTATAGCAAGGCATATAAATGTCAAAAAATGACGTGGTACAGTAAGGCATAAAACGTCATAAAAAAGTCATAGTATTGTTAGGCATAAAATGTCAAACATCGACATACTATGCTAAGGAGTAAAAATGACATGTGATGACCCCTCCACCAGGGCACTCTGTGTCCCTATTTGTTTTTGCTGATTTCCTTTCAGGTGCTGGATGGACCTGAGCCTGTAGTGCTGCATAAATTCTTCCCCATTTCAGTCCTGGCTATCTGACCTCTCTAGCTGTCTCTCTGGCTGTCTTCGTCGTCGCTCCCATGCTCCTGGCAAACCTGATGGCATCTGTGGACATTCTTTTGTACATTATATTTCAGTTGTTTGTTGAACCTACATATCATTTTCCTTGTTGTAAATAAATTATTTACCTGCCAATTCGTGTCGTCTCCACTTACTTCTTGTCAAGCCATTAAGTAAGGCTGTGAAACATACTATAGTAAGGCAGAAAACGTCATATTAAAGTGAAGCATAAAAGGTCATAAAAAAGTCATAGTATAAAAAAGCATGAAAAGTGGTAAAAAAGTCATACTATAGTAAAGCATAAAAATGTCATAGTATAGTAAGGCATAAAATGTCATAAAAAGTCATAGTATAGAAAGGCACAAAAAGTCATAAAAATGTCATACTATAGTAAAGATTAAAAGGTCATAAAAAAGTCATATTACAGTAAAGATTAAAAGGTCATTGAAAAGTCATAGTAGAATGAGGCATAAAAAGTCATAAGTAAGACATTCTATAGTACGGCATAAAACGTCAAAGTATAGTAAGCCATTAAAGGTCATTAAAAAGTCATAGTATAGTAAGGCATTAAAGGTTATAAAAACATTATAGTATAATAAGCAATAAAAGGTCATTAAAAAGTGATAATATAGTAAGGCATAAAAAGTCATAAAAACATTATAGTATAGTAAGGGATAAAAGGTCATAAAAAAGTCATAGTATAGTAAGGCATAAAAAGTCATAAAAACGACATAATATAGTGAGGAATAAAAATGTCATAGTGTAGTGAGGCATAAAAAGTCATAAATACGTCATAGTATATTAAGACATAAAAGGTTAAAAAAAGGTCATGGTATAGTAAGGGATAGAAGGTAATTGAAAAGTCATAGTATAGTAAGAAATAAAAAATCATAAAAACGCCATAGTACAGAAACGCATAAAAGTCAGAGTATAGCAAAGCAGAAAAAAGTGAAAAAAATGTCATAGTAAGACATAAAAAGTCAAAATAACGTCATAGTGTAGTAAGGCACAAAAAGTCATAAAATCGACATTGTATAGTAAGGCATAAAAAGTCATCATACGACATACTACAGAAAGCCATAAAAAGTCATAAAAACGTCATAATATACTGAGGCATAAAAAATTCATAGTATAGTAGGGCATAAAAAGTCCTGAAAAACGACATAACAGTGAGGCATAAAAACGTTATAGTATAGTATAGTAAGGCATAAAAAGTCATATATACGACATAGTATAGGGAGGCATAAAAGGTCATAAGAACGTCATAGTATAGTAAGGCATAAAAAGTCATAAAAGGCCATAAATATGTCATTGTGTATTAAGGCATAAAAAGTCATAAAAACGTCATAGTATAGTAAGGCATAAAAATGTCATAGTATAGCAAAGCATAAAAAGTGATAAAAATGTCTTAGTATAGTAAGAATTAAAAAGTCAGAAAAACGTCATAGTATAGTAGGGCTTAAAAAGTCAGAAAAATGGCATAATATTGTAAGGCATAAAAACACATAAAAATGTCATAGTATAGTAAGGCATAAAAATTCATATATACGACATAGTATAGCAAAGTATAAAAAGTGATAAAAATGTCAAAGTATAGTAAGGCATAAAAAGTCATATATACGACATAGTATAGAAAGGCATAAAAGGTCATAAGAATGTCATAGTATAGTAAGGCATAAAAAGTCATAAAAGGCCATAAATACGTCATTGTGCATTAAGGCATTAAACATCATAGAAACGTCATAGAAACGTCATAGTTTAGTTAGACATAAAAAGGCATAAAAATGTCATAGTATAGTAAGGCATAAAAAGTCATATATACGACATAGTATAGAAAGGCATAAAAGGTCATAAGAATGTCATAGTATAGTAAGGCATAAAAAGTCATAAAAGGCCATAAATACGTCATTGTGCATTAAGGCATTAAATGTCAGAAAAACGTCATAGTTTAGTCAGACATAAAAAGGCATAAAAATGTCATAGTATAGTAAGGCATAAAAAGTCATATATACGACATAGTATAGAAAGGCATAAAAGGTCATAAGAATGTCATAGTATAGTAAGGCATAAAAAGTCATAAAAGGCCATAAATACGTCATTGTGCATTAAGGCATTAAATGTCAGAAAAACGTCATAGTTTAGTCAGACATAAAAAGGCATAAAAATGTCATAGTATAGCAAAGCATAAAAAGTGATAAAAATGTCAAAGTATAGTAAGACATAAAAAAGTCAGAAAAACGTCATAGTATAGTAGGGCTTAAAAAGTCATAAAAATGGCAGATTATTGTAAGGCATAAAAACACATAACAATGTCATAGTATAGTAAGGCATAAAAAGTCATATATACAACATAGTATAGAAAGGCATAAAAGGTCATAAGAATGTCATAGTATAGTAAGGCATAAAAAGTCATAAAAGGCCATAAATACGTCATTGTGCATTAAGGCATTAAACGTCATAGAAACGTCATAGAAACGTCATAGTTTAGTTAGACATAAAAAGGCATAAAAATGTCATAGTATAGTAAGGCATAAAAAGTCATATATACGACATAGTATAGAAAGGCATAAAAGGTCATAAGAATGTCATAGTATAGTAAGGCATAAAAAGTCATAAAAGGCCATAAATACGTCATTGTGCATTAAGGCATTAAATGTCAGAAAAACGTCATAGTTTAGTCAGACATAAAAAGGCATAAAAATGTCATAGTATAGTAAGGCATAAAAAGTCATATATACGACATAGTATAGAAAGGCATAAAAGGTCATAAGAATGTCATAGTATAGTAAGGCATAAAAAGTCATAAAAGGCCATAAATACGTCATTGTGCATTAAGGCATTAAATGTCAGAAAAACGTCATAGTTTAGTCAGACATAAAAAGGCATAAAAATGTCATAGTATAGCAAAGCATAAAAAGTGATAAAAATGTCAAAGTATAGTAAGACATAAAAAGTCAGAAAAACGTCATAGTATAGTAGGGCTTAAAAAGTCATAAAAATGGCAGATTATTGTAAGGCATAAAAACACATAACAATGTCATAGTATAGTAAGGCATAAAAAGTCATATATACAACATAGTATAGAAAAGCATAAAAGGTCATAAGAACGTCATACTATAGTAAGGCATAAAAAGTCATAAAAGGCCATAAATACGTCATTGTGCATTAAGGCATTAAACGTCATAAAAACGTCATAGTTTAGTAAGGCATAAAAATGTCATAGTATAGCAAAGCATAAAAAGTGATAAAAATGTCATAGTATAGTAAGACATAAAAAGTCAGAAAAACGTCATCGTATAGTAGGGCTTAAAAAGTCAAAAATGGCATAGTTTAGTTAGACATAAAAAGGTATAAAAATGTCATAGTATAATAGGGCTTAAAAAGTCAGAAAAATGGCATAATATTGTAAGGCATAAAAACACATAAAAATGTCATAGTATAGTAAGGCATAAAAATTCATATATACGACATAGTATAGCAAAGCATAAAAAGTGATAAAAATGTCAAAGTATAGTAAGACATAAAAAGTCAGAAAAACGTCATAGTATAGTAGGGCTTAAAAAGTCATAAAAATGGCATAGTTTAGTTAGACATAAAAAGGCATAAAAATGTCATAGTATAGTAGGGCTTAAAAAGTCAGAAAAATGGCATAATATTGTAAGGCATAAAAACACATAAAAATGTCATAGTATAGTAAGGCATAAAAGGTCATAAGAACGTCATACTATAGTAAGGCATAAAAAGTCATAAAAGGCCATAAATACGTCATTGTGTATTAAGGCATAAAACGTCATAAAAACGTCATAGTTTAGTTAGACATAAAAAGGCATAAAAATGTCATAGTATAGCAAAGCATAAAAAGTGATAAAAATGTCTTAGTATAGTAAGAATTAAAAAGTCAGAAAAACGTCATAGTATAGTAGGGCTTAAAAAGTCAGAAAAATGGCATAATATTGTAAGGCATAAAAACACATAAAAATGTCATAGTATAGTAAGGCATAAAAATTCATATATACGACATAGTATAGCAAAGCATAAAAAGTGATAAAAATGTCAAAGTATAGTAAGGCATAAAAAGTCATATATACGACATAGTATAGAAAGGCATAAAAGGTCATAAGAATGTCATAGTATAGTAAGGCATAAAAAGTCATAAAAGGCCATAAATACGTCATTGTGCATTAAGGCATTAAACGTCATAGAAACATCATAGTTTAGTTAGACATAAAAAGGCATAAAAATGTCATAGTATAGTAAAGCATAAAAAGTCATATATACGACATAGTATAGAAAGGCATAAAAGGTCATAAGAATGTCATAGTATAGTAAGGCATAAAAAGTCATAAAAGGCCATAAATACGTCATTGTGCATTAAGGCATTAAACGTCAGAAAAACGTCATAGTTTAGTCAGACATAAAAAGGCATAAAAATGTCATAGTATAGCAAAGCATAAAAAGTGATAAAAATGTCAAAGTATAGTAAGACATAAAAAGTCAGAAAAACGTCATAGTATAGTAGGCTTAAAAAGTCATAAAAATGGCAGATTATTGTAAGGCATAAAAACACATAACAATGTCATAGTATAGTAAGGCATAAAAAGTCATATATACAACATAGTATAGAAAGGCATAAAAGGTCATAAGAACGTCATACTATAGTAAGGCATAAAAAGTCATAAAAGGCCATAAATACGTCATTGTGCATTAAGGCATTAAACGTCATAAAAACGTCATAGTTTAGTAAGGCATAAAAATGTCATAGTATAGCAAAGCATAAAAAGTGATAAAAATGTCATAGTATAGTAAGACATAAAAAGTCAGAAAAACGTCATCGTATAGTAGGGCTTAAAAAGTCAAAAATGGCATAGTTTAGTTAGACATAAAAAGGTATAAAAATGTCATAGTATAGTAGGGCTTAAAAAGTCAGAAAAATGGCATAATATTGTAAGGCATAAAAACACATAAAAATGTCATAGTATAGTAAGGCGTAAAAATTCATATATACGACATAGTATAGCAAAGCATAAAAAGTGATAAAAATGTCAAAGTATAGTAAGACATAAAAAGTCAGAAAAACGTCATAGTATAGTAGGGCTTAAAAAGTCATAAAAATGGCATAATATTGTAAGGCATAAAAACACATAAAGATGTCATAGTATAGTAAGGCATAAAAAGTCATATATACGACATAGTATAGAAAGGCATAAAAGGTCATAAGAACGTCATAGTATAGTAAGGCATAAAACGTCATAAAAGGCCATAAATACGTCATTGTGCATTAAGGCATTAAACGTCATAAAAATGTCATAGTTTAGTAAGATATAAAAAGTCAAAAAAACGTCATAAAAATGTCATAGTTTAGTAAGACATAAAAAGTCAAAAAAACGTCATAGTATGGTTAGGCTTAAAAAGTCATACAAATGGCATAATATTGTCAGGCATAAGAAGTCATTAAAACTTCATAGTATAGTAAGGCATAAAAGGTTAAAAAAAGTCATGGTATAGTAAGGGATAAAAGGTCATTGAAAAGTTATAGTATAGTAAGGCATAAAAAGTCATAGTATAGCAAAGCATAAAAAGTGATAAAAATGTCATAGTATAGTAAGACATAAAAGGTTAAAAAAAGGTCATGGTATAGTAAGGGATAAAAGGTCATTGAAAATGACATAGTATAGTAAGGCATAAAAAGTCATATATACGACATAGTATAGAAAGGCATAAAAGGTCATAAGAACGTCATAGTATAGTAAGGCATAAAAAGTCATAAAAGGCCATAAATACGTCATTGTGTATTAAGGCATAAAACGTCATAAAAATTTCATCGTTTAATAAGACATAAAAAGTCAAAAAAACGTCATAGTATAGCAAAGCATAAAAAGTGATAAAAATGTCAAAGTATAGTAAGACATAAAAAGTCAGAAAAACGTCATAGTATAGTAGGGCTTAAAAAGTCATAAAAATGGCATAGTTTAGTTAGACATAAAAAGGCATAAAAATGTCATAGTATAGTAGGGCTTAAAAAGTCAGAAAAATGGCATAATATTGTAAGGCATAAAAACACATAAAAATGTCATAGTATAGTAAGGCATAAAAGGTCATAAGAACGTCATACTATAGTAAGGCATAAAAAGTCATAAAAGGCCATAAATACATCATTGTGTATTAAGGCATAAAATGTCATAAAAACGTCATAGTTTAGTTAGACATAAAAAGGCATAAAAATGTCATAGTATAGCAAAGCATAAAAAGTGATAAAAATGTCAAAGTATAGTAAGACATGAAAAGTAAAAAAAACGTCATAGTATGGTAAGACTTAAAAAGTCATACAAATGGCATAATATTGTCAGGCATAAGAAGTCATTAAAACTTCATAGTATAGTAAGGCATAAAAGGTTAAACAAAGTCATGGTATAGTAAGGGATAAAAGGTCATTGAAAAGTTATAGTATAGTAAGGCATAAAAAGTCATAGTATAGCAAAGCATAAAAAGTGATAAAAATGTCATAGTATAGTAAGACATAAAAGGTTAAAAAAAGGTCATGGTATAGTAAGGGATAAAAGGTCATTGAAAATGACATAGTATAGTAAGGCATAAAAAGTCATATATACGACATAGTATAGAAAGGCATAAAAGGTCATAAGAACGTCATAATATAGTAAGGCATAAAAAGTCATAAAAAGGTCTTTTATAGTAAGGCATAAAAAGTCATAATACGACATAGTATAGTAAGGCATAAAAGGTCATAAAAAAGTCATAGTATAGTAAGGCACAAAAAGTAATAAAATCGACATTGTAGAGTAAGGCATAAAAACTCATAATACGACATAATATGGAAAGCGATAAAAAGTCATAAAAATGTCATAACATATTGATCATAAATAATTCATAGTATAGTAGGGCATAAAAAGTCCTGAAAAACACTTAACATAGTGAGGCATAAAAACGTCATAGTATAGTATAGTAAGGCATAAAAAGTCATAAAAACATCATAGTATAGTAAGGCATAAAAGGTCACAAAAAAATCATAGTATAGTAAAGCACAAAAAGTCAAAAAAATGACATAGTATAGTAAGGCATAAAAAGTCATATATACGACATAGTATAGAAAGGCATAAAAGGTCATTAAATGCCATAAAAACGTCATTGTGTATTAAGGCATAAAACGTCATAAAAACGTCATAATATAGTGAGGCCTAAAAACGGTACAGTATAGTATGGCATAAAAAATCATAAAACATCATGGTATAGTGAGGCATAAAAAGTCAAAAATGGCATAGTTTAGTTAGACATAAAAAGGTATAAAAATGTCATAGTATAGTAGGGCTTAAAAAGTCAGAAAAATGGCATAATATTGTAAGGCATAAAAACACATAAAAATGTCATAGTATAGTAAGGCGTAAAAATTCATATATACGACATAGTATAGCAAAGCATAAAAAGTGATAAAAATGTCAAAGTATAGTAAGACATAAAAAGTCAGAAAAACGTCATAGTATAGTAGGGCTTAAAAAGTCATAAAAATGGCATAATATTGTAAGGCATAAAAACACATAAAGATGTCATAGTATAGTAAGGCATAAAAAGTCATATATACGACATAGTATAGAAAGGCATAAAAGGTCATAAGAACGTCATAGTATAGTAAGGCATAAAACGTCATAAAAGGCCATAAATACGTCATTGTGCATTAAGGCATTAAACGTCATAGTATAGCAAAGCATAAAAAGTGATAAAAATGTCAAAGTATAGTAAGACATGAAAAGTAAAAAAAACGTCATAGTATGGTAAGACTTAAAAAGTCATACAAATGGCATAATATTGTCAGGCATAAGAAGTCATTAAAACTTCATAGTATAGTAAGGCATAAAAGGTTAAACAAAGTCATGGTATAGTAAGGGATAAAAGGTCATTGAAAAGTTATAGTATAGTAAGGCATAAAAAGTCATAGTATAGCAAAGCATAAAAAGTGATAAAAATGTCATAGTATAGTAAGACATAAAAGGTTAAAAAAAGGTCATGGTATAGTAAGGGATAAAAGGTCATTGAAAATGACATAGTATAGTAAGGCATAAAAAGTCATATATACGACATAGTATAGAAAGGCATAAAAGGTCATAAGAACGTCATAATATAGTAAGGCATAAAAAGTCATAAAAAGGTCTTTTATAGTAAGGCATAAAAAGTCATAATACGACATAGTATAGTAAGGCATAAAAGGTCATAAAAAAGTCATAGTATAGTAAGGCACAAAAAGTAATAAAATCGACATTGTAGAGTAAGGCATAAAAACTCATAATACGACATACTATGGAAAGCGATAAAAAGTCATAAAAATGTCATAACATATTGATCATAAATAATTCATAGTATAGTAGGGCATAAAAAGTCCTGAAAAACACTTAACATAGTGAGGCATAAAAACGTCATAGTATAGTATAGTAAGGCATAAAAAGTCATAAAAACATCATAGTATAGTAAGGCATAAAAGGTCACAAAAAAATCATAGTATAGTAAAGCACAAAAAGTCAAAAAAATGACATAGTATAGTAAGGCATAAAAAGTCATATATACGACATAGTATAGAAAGGCATAAAAGGTCATTAAATGCCATAAAAACGTCATTGTGTATTAAGGCATAAAACGTCATAAAAACGTCATAATATAGTGAGGCCTAAAAACGGTACAGTATAGTATGGCATAAAAAATCATAAAACATCATGGTATAGTGAGGCATAAAAACTTCATAGTATAGTAAAGCATAAAAGGTCATTAAAAAGTCATAGTATAGTAAGACATAAAAGGTCATAAAAACGTCATAGTATAGTTAGGCATAAAAAGTCATAAAAACGTCATGGTATAGTCAGGCATGAAAAGTCATAAAAACATCATAGTATATAGTAAGGTATAAAATTTCATCAAAACGTCATAGTATATTAGTGTTTAAAAAGTCATTAAAATGGCATAATATTGTAAGGCATAAAAAGTCGTAAAAGGTCATAAAAAGGTCATTGTGTATGAAGGCATGAAAGGTCATAAAAACGTCATAGTATAGTTAGGCATAAAAAGTCATAAAAACGTCATGGTATAGTCAGGCATAAAAAGTCATAAAAACGTCATAGTATATAGAAAGGTATAAAATTTCATAAAAACATCATAGTATAGTTAGTCATAAAAACGACATGCTATAGCAAGGCATAAAAAGTCATAGATACAACAGACTATAGAAAGGCATAAAAGGTCATAGAAACATCTCAATATAGTAAGGCCTAAAAAGTCATAAAAACCAGGTAGTATAGTAAGGCATAAAAACGACATAAAAACGTCATTGTACAGTAAGGCACAAAAAATTATAAATAGGTAATAGTATAGTAAAGCATTAAAAGACATAAAAACGACATAGTATATGAACGCAAAAAAAGTCACAAAAAATGTCCTTGGGCCGGCCTTGCTATTACCACCTGTAAGAGATCAGTCGGTTAGTTTACTGACAGCACAGGATTAATGAAGAAAACTGCCAAGTGATTCTCGTCTACATGTAGAAAACCAATTATGCTGTAAACAGCAAATGGACTGAATGATTACAATAAACTCAATGGTAAAGAAATGACACCTGCTGTATCTAGAATTGTGGATATCTAGAAGTGAGATCCAGAAATTCTTTTTGCTTCACAAATAGAAAATTGATTCACAAATGTCTTTATGAAAGTTGTAAATGCTAGGAAGATATTCACAAATGCTTTCCATTTTTTTTCAAATGAATTGTTTGTATTCAAAGATATTTTGTTTTTACTTGTCAAATTTCTTTGTGTATTTGAAAATCTGAATTTGCAAATTTATTTTTTGTATTTGTGGAAGGTGTTTTATATTTACAGATTATACATTTACACACGGATTGTCAATCTGTTCACACAAACAATATTAATACAAATCTACTTTCATATCCCCTCGACACATAAAATTATTGAATAAAGAAATGTGCATATGAAGATGCTAATTGCAGACCTCTTATATAGCCGACAAATGGTGCTAAAAGCCATTTAGCCTAATATGACCCTTTTTTTTTGTGTAGTCCAGTATATTTAGGATTAATTTACTTCAAAGTCCTTTTGCATGGTGTGTTAAAAGGGGATGTTCTCTTACTATTTTGTATGTATTTGTAATCTATGACACTAAACAACTTTTGTGGGATTTCACTGCTTCCCACCCACCTCTATTGAAGCATTCTCTTTGGGTATAATTATGAGCTGGCTCTATTTCAGTCCTTGTCCTTCCTTAAGAAAAATATATTCAAGATCTTATTCTGAATTTAATACATTAAGACAAAGTCTTAGAGTAAATTAACCTGATTCATTTTTTTTTATTGTGAGAAAAATGTGAGAGTTTCATGCTGTAACAGTAATCCAAATACAGCAACTACACCTCAAACCTACTCAAACCTGGATGAGATCAAAGGTTCATTTTTGACCTTAGAAAACATAGTTAGCAAAACAATCTCATCATGAAGGGTTCATTTAGTGACTGTTCTGGAGCTTTCGATTACATCACACTTAAGTGCTGAGGTTATTTTGTCAAAGTGCTCAGAAAAATGGAAATTTACACATCTATGATAAGTGGGAGATAATGATCAGCTCCAAATCGACCTTGTGATGTGCATGTTGTGTCACTTCAATTTTAGCTTCTCTCCATTGTACTTGCATCTCAAAAGCACCAAAATCCAATTGAATTCTACACAGATACTGCTTGTAAAATAAGTACTATTACTGAGAAATGTCTTTATGTCTTTATTTAGCTGTTTAAGGTTCATGTGTTTAAATCATTGAGTAAACCTTTTTTTTCTTTTTTGAAGTTTTAGAAATTCAGACTGGCACCTTAAAGTTTTTTGTTCATATTAAGTTTTTCCTGTTGCAGTGTTAGAGGTTAGAGACAACATACGGTACCTCTGTTGCCTTTCCATGCACAGACAGCAGGCAGAGTGTGAGCCTCACTCCTGGAGCTCTGTCAGAGCCACACAGCATGCAGCTCTATCATCCTTACTCTGGGCAGGACCGTCCACTCCGCTGCCAGTCGTCATACTGCGACTGCGACTAGTCAGCTTCTTGAGCTCGCTGGCGAAGGAAATTACTTTCTTTTTGTCCTCCCGCACCACCTGGAAGCAGAAATAGAATGCATAAAGAGCAAAGAGAAATGTGCCAGGAGGTTTTGAGTGGTTTTCTTCTTTAAAATTTAAAAAGATACAGGTCTTGCTCTCTATTTTGGTAACAATTCATTAGATTCAATGCTGTATTTTTTGTGAAAAAAAAAAAAATGAAAAAAAAAACGGAAATTTAAAAAATGCTTCACCTTTATTCAACAAGGCAGGTCATTGAACAACATGTTCATATTTACAAATACGTCACAGAAGAAGGTCACAGGTGTAAATGGATGATGAATAAATAAAATAAATACTGACAGACATAAAACATAAAAACAGTAGATCGAGATAAGCAGACAAAGCTTAACATGGCAATATAAATCACAAGCACAAACAGAAGTGCACAAAACAACAAGGGAAGCAGTGACAGGTTAAAGCCCATACAATCCATCATGCAGGTGTTATGACACAACGACATGGATTAATTGAGATGTGAATAACAGAATCTTCCTGAAAAACAGGAAGTTAGAGAAACAGTCAATCAGTTTTTGCAAGCACACACAAAGCTGCAAGGATTCAGTTCACATATGAAGCAGTCAAGGTGTTAGTAGTGCAGTTTTCAGGAAGGAGGAAACAGGTAATGCACATAATTGTAAAGTAAAAGCATGGAAAACAAAAACTAAAACGTCTCTAGCACTGAAAAGTGTTGACCATGCTTAGAGCTACCTGCTCTTTCAGCTTAAGAATGAACTTTCCCGCGCCCCGCCAGCGATTCTGTGCTTGATAGACACACTCGTGATCCAACAGCACCCGCTGCAAAGGTTTGGCGGCGGAGGACTTCTTCGAGCCCACGTCCTTGGTCACTTCCTCCATCAAGACATAGTCGCATGGATTGGGGTTTGAAAGGATACTGTAGGAATACTTGGCTTTTGACAGAGTCTGACCAAGAGAGGCAAACACAGAGAACATTAGTCTAAAATAAAATTGAACTAAAGGGTAGTGCTTCTGACAGACATGGCCCTATTTTATATGCTTTTATAATGTTCGATGTTTGTTCTGCATTCAGAAACTTTGACTTCCTTGATATTGTCTCCTTAGACCAAAACTTTAATCAGGTAAATGCTTCCTTGAATGTCCTCACCTGCTGTATGATGTCCTGAGCCGTGCTGTAGCGCGGGGCCTTGATCACAGTGTGAGGCTGTTCTGGTGAAACTTCATGGACCTGGACAAAGAACATTTCATCCTCCCCTCCTCCTCCTCCTCCTGGTCCCCCTGCTCCTCCTCCTCCTCCTCCTCCTGCACCTTCTCTACTTCCCACAGTCACCTCCTCCTCTCCATCTGGCACCGTGTTCTTCTCATTTAAGTTCTGCAACAATAAATCAACAGAATAACAGATGTAAATCAGCCCCAATGTATCATCAATTGTATAGGATGACCACAAGGGGGAGACATACTCTACATAAAATAAACATAAATACAGTCTATAGTATTTATTGAATTTTAAGTTAAATTCAATTACATTAATTGGGATAACAGCTTATATTAAAATATATACATATAGATTAAACTGTTCTGAGTCATTCAACAGATAAATTCAATTAAAAAAAAACAATAAAACCATGAATATTTTTCCTCTTTTCCAAAGACACAAGCTGATTGTGTTCTAATACTTTCAATGAATTTAACTAAAAAGACTCTGTGCACACCTCCTCTCTTGTTTTGAGGCAAATCCTCCCCACATATCCCTCTTCAGCATTCCAGCTGAAGACCAGCCTGACCACCTCCTCTTCAGGTGCTAGCGGTCGATGCTGAGCACAACGCTTGACCTCACTGCGCTCCTTCAACAGAGGAACCCTCTCCTCACAAAGGAAGTAATCGGACGGGTTTCCTGCAGACACTACTACCTGTGGGTGAGAGGTGAGAGGAAAAACTTTAGGTATGCAGGAAACAAGACATAAGATGACATAAAGGTGTGCCGGGAGGCAGGGGTTCCCAGGCTGCAATTACATAATTCAAGCATCATAAATCTTAGAGTTACTAACTGTGTCCAGCAGCTGTTTGGCAGTGGTCTGCTCAGTAACACCGAACACAGTGAAGGGCTCAGGACCAGGGGCTTCATGCACCGTCACCTGGTGCTGCTGGGAAGCACGTTTCTCCTCTGAACTGAACAGCTGTGTGGAGAGCAGGAGAGGAGCAAGGCAGCAGGTTACTACGAAACATACTGTCGTGATGTTTCTGCTTTATTAGACAGCCTCTCTGGCTTTCTCCTCAGAGAGTATGATTACATAAAACCAAAGTAATTCACAACGATGATATTGCTTACAGTGCCGGCAGGATTTCTTTGAAGATTTTTGGATTGCGGTCTACAATATTTAAAATATTAACAACATTTAACATTAACATCTCAAGACCTGACCTGAATAAGTCTTACCAAGGATGAGGGAGTAGCGCCCCCTGTGGGACCTTCCTCTGTTCTGCGGCTGTAGATAAATAAGCTGGACACTTCAAGTGGCTCATTATGCTGTGTCCTCAACTGGACGTGTCTGTAACCTGAAACACACATGACAACGAACTTGTTTTGAGTACGCAATCCAATAATACCAAATACTACAATCCTGAAAATGGAGAGGATTAAAACTTTTTAGTGTTCTGAAGTTGAGTAATTGACACGATTTTGTTCTTGTTGTCTTTGTTTGTGCATTTTTAGCTGTATATTTGCACACTGGAACTGATTAATATCTGGTTTTTAATCAAAAAAGCTGCAGATCCTGGTCTATAAAGCATCTGAGACTCCTACCTGATTTGAGGGCTTTCAGAGGCAGAGTCCTCTGAGCAGTAGTCTGGGAACTGTTGTTCTCCACCACGGCAAAGCGCAGGAAGCACATCTCTTCAAAGTGCACGGTGAACTGAAAGTGCTCATTCCACATGGGGTTGAGGGTGTTGCGGTGAATGGGTTTGGTACGGAAGTGGCAACTGTCAATGGGCATGCCCAGAACGTCCACCTCAATGCAGGGGCTGCCAGCGCTGTTACTGGGACAAACGTTCTGACCAGAGACGATCTGAGAGAAAACAGAGGAGAGGAGGTGTCACATGATGAATGAGCACCCATAATAATGCCATGTATCAACAACACTAGCAGTTAAGATTCTTTTTACATTATCCCTGCTTTTAAATCAAGCTTGTTTTCAGTGCATTTGATGAAAACCTAAGCAGGCTTGAGGCCAAACAACAGTCAGTGAAGTCACTCTGACCTGCCAACAAGGACTCTACTTCATCTTCTCCCTGTCTCTCTCTCTCCCACACACACACACACACACACACACACACACACACACACACACACACACACACACACACAGAATCTGAACCTGACAGATGATGATGGATGTCAGTCAGTAAACAGTACAACTTGCTAAGAACGTTTACAGCAATTAAAGGCAACAGAACAAGGAAATGTAACATAATATTGTTGTGTCTTTCCTAACATTAATTCAAACTATTACAGAGCTTCATGACACACCTAAAACACATTCCTCCTCTCTACAGTTCTCACACATACATCTTACAGATTTAGTGCAGTTATGTTCAGGCTTTCATTGTTCATTTTTGCAAAAAAATGTGCAGTGACTGACGCAAAGTGATGAAAAGCACAGACTGAAAAATAAATGGAGACTGAGAGAGGGGGAGTGGGGTGGGGGCAGAGCCTTAATGAGGTCTTGTTCTCATTCACTGGTATGGAATTAACTGGGTGGCCTTCATGACTGTCAAATAATGATAATAAAACTGTCCAAACACACCTTAATGGACCTAATACGAGTCATAACGTCTGTGCAGTCGTTGCAGGTATATGTAGGTGAAAGACGGAAAACAGGCCAGCGAAAGACTTTAAAGCTTTTACTGAAATTGAAACAGTAAATGTTTTATAAAAGCAGCACCTACCCGGAAAATATTTGAAAATAAAACATTTTGCTAATACAAGTAGCTACATTACGTTACATTACACTATGGAAAATATTCTAATAGCTCAAGGTGTGGATCAAAAGGAGTGAGGATGAAAGTGCAAAGTGAGAAAACTCTCGAGGATGAAGTGGTCATTCTGACCGATCCTCCATTCTGCTCCATCTATCATTTTAACTCACAGTGAGGGAATACACAGCAGGGCTCATTTTCTCCACATCTCTCTCCATCGGACAGAACTGCTGATAAAGTGAACAGCTACGGTCCCACAGCACTGCTGGCTTCAGGACGTAGCCACAGCCACCGTTGGCCTCAAACAGCGCTGTGTTCAACTGCATGGGCAGATCTGGGAAGAAGAGAAAGAGCAGTCAATTCATTTAGCAATGAAGCAAAAAGGTAAAACCAAAAAACCTCAACTCCACCTGACCAGCATTGGCAAAGAAGGCAATTAAAGAGGTGGAATATTGTTGGCTGGAGTGATTCTCCCTGTTTGACCTGTTTGTTTTTGGTTGTTCCCTCCAATTTAGCTCAAACAGACTGAAACAATGTCCTATAAACAAAACCTGCATGTGTGCAGGTAAGCGTATTCTTGCACACAACTGGGTGATGATGTTTTGTAAACTTTGATCCAAATTGGAATAAATTGACAATAGAATTTGAGAAGCAAAGAAAAACACGAGGGGATGAGTGACCTTAAGAAGAGAAAACAGGAGGGGAGTGAGACAAGGATCAAAAGAGAATGAGTGAGAGGAGGAGAGACTTTTAGAGGAAATAACTTAATCCGTCTGAGTTCAGACAGCAAACACACACAACAGAGAACTTCTAGGGATGGAGAGAGACAAATGAGAAAAGAATAGAAAACCAGTGGGAAGTAAGACAAAAAGACGGAGAAAAAGAAAAGAGACAGGCAGGCAGGGAGAGAGTGAGAGAGATTTAAGAAGAAATCGAGAGAAAAGTGAAAAGGAGAGGAAAAAACAAAGTAGAGGAGCACTTTGGGATAAATAATTCTTTAAAAAGAACATCAGAAAACATTGTATCTGTCACTTTTCAAAGATATAACACAGACTCCTCATATAATGTCACCACAGTTAATCTAAATTTCCTGGGGGGGTTTTCCTGTGGAAAATGGGCTGCATTGGCTCAATTACAATTACAGCCTTTCCAGAGTACATTCAACCTTCGTCATTTCTCCTTTATCTCCCACTGGTTACTATTTGCGACTATGAGATATTTTACTAAAATAATAAAAAAAAATAATTAGTGATGTTTACTTGTGACAGACACAAACTGCCAAATTCCAAAATGTGCCGTTGAAGTTAGAAGTGATGCTCATTCGCATACAAAGAGTGAAAAGCATCTCTCAACTCCGTCCTCACCATCGGTCTGATAGTTGAGCGCCACCAGCTGAATACCGTGCAGCCAGAACAGCAGAGGGTTGGGGTTCGTTGAGTCGATCCTGGTGGCTGCCGGGTACGTCCTGAGCAGCTGGCACACAGTGTGTTGGATCAGCTTCTGAGAGTAGCGCCGGCACAGGCGCTTGGCAGCGTTCTCGTTGACGGAGGAGATGTGGTAGCACTTGGGCGTGCGGATGATGGCGCTGAGAGAGGTCGGGTGGTTGAGGATGGGAGATGTCTGCTGCTCCTCCCAGCTCAGCCGCTCAGCACCACCTGGACGCGGGGACAGAGAGAGGACCTCAACACCTATTTTCTCAGTCAGCAGAAGTACATAACATAAGAAAAAAAAATCTTCTGCCAAAGTAAAATCTGATGGCAGTTAAACTCTTCACAAATATCAAAGGATGTTTTTCCCCAAACTTAAAATTTTATTGTGGCTTATTAAGTCCTGAATCTTGCTGTTGTCTGCAAGTTTTCATACTAAATGATGAGCTTTTTCTTTATTTTGCAGCTCTAATTTCCTTGATAACTGCAGAAGAAATCACGTTGAGTAGAAAAATCAACATGGATTTTAAAAATTGGCAATTTTCCTGTCAACAGGAGGAAGTAGTAAGTCAATATTCAGTTAATCACAACATGAAATTTTGCACACAACAGCAAGCTCGATCTAAAATAATCAATAGGCTTGTATTCTTCGGTTCACATATGGCCATAACAGTGTTTTAGCTGCTTGTCCAATCAAATTATTCCACATTCAGTTGCACCCAGGTTAATCTACACTAGGTCAATCTACTTGGATGGATGTCAGTGATTGAGTGGGAGTCCTGCATTCTTTTGCTGTTTATTTCAATACACATCCACCCACTCTTCCTCAGTAACATTCACGTTTTTCAAAATATCTCTGAAAAAACACAAATAAAAATGTAACAAAAATACAAAAGCTACTAAATCTGCCTTTTACTCGCGCACACACACACACACACACACACACACACACACACACACACACACACACACACACACACACAAACACACACACACACACACACACTAAGAATCAGCACCCCTCGGCACTACGTACCTTTCCCAGGGGTGCGGCTCTGGGTCGTGACCTCCCCTGTGGTGCTGCAGCGAGCGGGAGCTGTGCCAAATATGGACTTCCTGCTCTTTCCCCTGTCCTTCCCTCTGCCAGAGCCGGCCGGAGACAGCGTGGACAGGCCTGGTTTCCCACACACAACAAGCAAACAAAAGAGAGTGTGGTCAATAATGAAATGCAGACAGCCTGGAGACCCCACAACTATGAAGATGATGATGATGATGATGATGATGATGATGATGATGACAGTCAGTATCTCTTTGCCTTCTTATTCTCAATTTGTTTCTCTAAAAGCTGTCACTGCATCATAATGAGTATGTTGCTGCTCTGTCCTGCAGGCGTCACTTTTAGTATGTTTGACACCACAGCGACCAGACTGCTGTCTGTCTGAATCGGGCCAGTTGCCCTCCCTTCTCCTTCTCAGATCTCAGGTCCCTGGAAACAGTAAACAAATAAAATACCAGTGGAAACACAGGCGGGTTTATAAGGGCAGATGTCACGTAAAGAAAAGAAGAGACAAGCAGAGACGAGGACACTTAAGGGAGGAAAGAGGAGATAAGAGGTGGATATTTAACGGACAAAAAGAAATACTTGAGATAAATGCTAGCAAAGAATGAAGATAGATCCCAATAAAGACGAAATAAGAGGAGTTTTATGTGGGTACAGAAAACAAAGTCAAACATCCTGAACTGCGGAACAGAAAGCATTTTGTATTTAGAATTAAAGCCATACTCTAATTTAAACCATTTTAATTTTTGACATGTCTCCTTAAGCAAGACAGTTAAAACTGGGAGACAGCAGAGGGTCACATGTGACAAAGGCCCTTAGTCAAATTTGAAACAGGGATGTAGTGCTGTTGTGCAGTTCTGGGACTGACAACACAAAAAATGGTAACCATATCTTTCCCATGGGGAAAAAGGGATTCATCATCTTAGTGGGTGTCCTGTGTGGGAGAGGAATGGAGTAAAATACAGGGATATTAAATGTCATGCAATGAAAAAAAAAAAATTGAAAACATGGGGAAAGGTTTGACCTCTTAAATATAACATGGGAGTGGGGCAAGACAGAAAAGAGGAGATAATGAAAATGATTGCATGTCAAGAGTAAAAGAGGAGAGGGTGGAAGATAGATTTTGACGGAGAATAAATCACTTTGCACTGGGAATCCATGTAGGAAAACAGGGAAGACAGTAAAAAAATCCGAAATGCCGGTTGAAATGAGAAGTGAAAGAAGAGAGAGAACCGTGTTTGACAAAGAGACAGGATGATAAAATATTCTCTACCAGGGAATTTCACAGCCTGGCAGTAGATGACGAGGTCGGACAACTCCTGAGCAATCTGTCGACTCTCCTTCTTGTTCTGAGGAAGGTAAAACTCCTCGCCCAGCTCCATGTCAAACACCTACAGGTGCAGGTAGACACAGGACATGAAGAACACATTAACATTTTACTTGAAGAGACAGTGATGTGCCTACTGGAGCACTGGAGCTTCGTAGACGCACAGGCAGAAGCGAGTGGGAACAAAGCAGCAGGGCTACGTACTTAACCTCAATGCCAGATTCCAATCCAAATTTCATACTTTTACATCATCAACAAATTCAATCTTAACATTTCTTTTCTTATTTTTACCTATCTGTGTTGACTTCAACATATATGTAAGTCTTTGATGTAATCTGCCAGCAAAATAGTTAAGTAAATAAAACCAAAATAAATAACTAATAAGCACTGGCTTGAATCCAAATGGCAAAAAAAACTACTGGCACCCTGTAGCTATAACATGAACAAATAAAGTCATTAAATGTAAACATAACTGCAGCAATTAGGTCAATTTAGTACTGTAGTTCCCGACCTTTCCTTTGCTCTGCGTGGTGCTGTCAGCCTTCTTCATCCTTTTCGGTATTTCATCAACAGGTTGCTCTTCTTTGTCTGCTGAGCTCTTCCCCTCTGGCTTGTCATCCAGGATGTTATCTATACAGACAAAACAACAAATTATTTAAACAACAAAAAAAAAAAACAGATGATACCTGGGATTTACACCAACCAAACCATTTGTTAGCTTGTTCATTTGCCAAACAAAGAGGGCTAGGCAGTATTTTTCTGCAAAAAATACTGATGGTGAAAAATGTTGATGTGTGCAACCATCATGCACCTGTTAATCAAGCAAGCAAACAGCTAAATATACTGTACCTCCCTTCAACCCATTAGTTTTCACTGATCTAGTGAAGTTGAGGCAAAAACTGACCTGACAAAAATCCATAAATAAAAACTTTCCGTTGGTGTCTCAGTTGCTCTTGATATAGTGTTAAGTCACCAGTAATACATATATCAAAATACATAAATTTAGCATCTGGGAAAACACATCTTCAAAACAAATAGTGACTTCATTTTAAGAGAGGAGGTGGGGTTTTCTTGTTACTTGAATAAAGTCAGAGTGTTGAGCGGCCGCTAGAGTTAACTGCAGCTCAAAGGCACTTCTGCATTAGCTATGGTGTTCAACCATGTTAGTTATCGCTTGGTTTGAAGTTACAAGTCTATGGTTTACACTTTTCTCTTTGCTTTTTTATTTTCCGATGAAAAAAAGTTGCTCTGGTAACTTACATTGATGGGCTGGTGAACGCATATTCAGTGTGTTCGCGGGGATCTAATTTCCACAGAAGAATAATTCTCAAACTCTACAGTGATTCTGTATTTCATTCAGAGATTAACTACTTTTGGAGGACTTTTATTTTGTGACTCCAGCTCGTCTGAATCTCCTCCATCTCAAATGGGAGGAAACCGTTGAACAGGTGGGAACAATAAGAGAATAATTAAGACAGGAAAAGCATCAGCAGTTATTTAGTATATCCCTGACTACTTGCAGAGCTCATGAGCATGTTTCCAAGCAAGCGCCCATAAAAACACCCCCTCCCACCCTTACTGATATTCAAGGCAATGTCTATCAACTGTAAACAGGAGCAACAGTAGGGAGTTCTTCCCTTTGCTCACACTCCGCCTACACGTTCATCGCAGCCAAAACCACAAAAAGGAACATTTCAGTGTAAAAATGCAGATGTTTTTTATCACAGAGAATTGTTTAAATCCTGGCATTTGAAATCTCTTCTTCAGAATAGGGTTTAGCCACAGAGATGACCCTGAATGTCATACTACAGCAGCAGGAGAGATGAGTAGGACCAGACTGGAACTGGAGGGAGCTACTGTTAAACAAGGGATTGTGGCAACTTGGCAGCTTAGTTCTCAAGTGTTTGTATTTCCTGGGCCAGCTGATGTTAAGCTCTAAGCATGTATGGTAAAATGGAGACAGTCAGAGTTGAAGGTGGTTTATTTAGTCAGGATGACTCGATAGCTCACTGGTAGGTTAATATTTGACTAAAACAAGGTGTGTTTAGCAACATGGAACCACGCTATGAGGTTTAGATTGGAGAAACCTTTTTTGGAAGGTCCATGACCGGTAAGTTCTTCCGACAGGGACAAGCAGAGGGCAGGGATTAGGAGAGAGCAGAGCTGGGACTGGGACCGGGACAGGGTAGTTTCCCCCAGTCTGTTTTTTAGTGCGGGGGCAGCGGAGGGCCTGAGAAACCAGATGGCTTTGTTTTGTTTCCCTGATGAGTCTGCCCAGCCACTAGCAAGGTCACAGACAAATACAGTACAGAGGGGTGGAGGAAGGGAGGTGATGTGTTTGTGGGAGAAAGAGAAAGCATGCAGACATCATATTGTTAAAATCCTGAATGAAATGTTTGGGGTTTTTTCTTAATACACAAATGTTTATGCGATTCCTAACTCTGTATGTGTGGCTCAGGCAGAGGAGTGGGTCATCCACTACCCGGAATGTCGGAGGTTCAATTCCCAGCTCCTCCAGTCTGCATATCTAAGTGTGTGCAAGATACTGAACTTGAAATTGCCCCCGATGTAACGGTGTATGAATATGAGCAAATGTATGAATATGTGTGTAAATGTATGAATGTGGCTTCTAGTGTAAAGCACTTTGAGTGGCTGTTAAGACTAGAAAAGTGCTATAGAAGTCTATTTCCCATGTAAGGACAATCAATATAGTGTAGAGGTAGATACAGTGGTCCCATCCTGCCCTGACTAAACTGTATGTAAATAGAGGGAAATGAAGTGATCCAAAAGCATGACGTCTACAACATTCTGTGTCAAAACAAAAGGGCCAAACACAGAGACGTACAACACAAGCTCACATCACAATTGCTATAAAAAACCAACACCCTGGTTACTCTAAATACAATGGTCATAGTGATGGAATTGAATGTAAAGTAGCAGTAATTTTGGATGATGGATACACAGACAGCGTATTAACAAAGTCACTCAAGAAAAATGGCTGTGGCAAACCGGGAGGTTGGATGCTTGTCGCACTATTGCAGTTTCATAATAGTGATAAAACAAGTGTACATCATAACAAACACTCTTGGTGTCTCTGACTAGTGATAAATAAGCTTAGATGACACCCTAATGATATTCTAAAACCATTATGAGTAAGAGTTATTACAAAGAACCTCTCTGCTGTTGTCAAAATGTCTGAAGAACACACACGGTTGTCTTTATTTTACCAGCTACAGTAGGGAGGGTGAGGGAGGACGTCTTGTGGCACTGGTCATCAGTTCAATCGGTCAGTGATAGCACATATAAGTCTCATCAAAGAACACACCCTCCAAATATTTTTTTACTGTCAAATAGATTGAAATGAATAAAAAAGTTTTTTTTATAAGGTTCCAGATATTACACAATATGTAATGGTCCAAATTTGAGCTGCTGGTTCCCAAGCAAGATCGCTACAGTGAACTAGATCACCTGACTTGAACATCCACACACCATCACACATCCATGTTTCCTCTGTAGTTATTCTGCAGTGGTAGACAACCACAGCAAGTAAATTTGCATCAAGGAACCACAATTTCCCCAGAAAAAATTAATTGCAAGGTAAATTTCTACAAGTAGCACCTTTAAGTAATCACATCTGGATACTAAGAAGGATAATATTATGTTGTAAATGTTGTAACTTTGCCAAGAACAAGATGAATCAGTGAGAGATCAACAGCTACCACTGCAAAACAAAATTAGAGGGAAACACTGGGAAAGACGCGTCAGAGCTGTGCATTTACCTTCAAGGCCATACGAGGCAGTAGAGGCTGTGAGGACATCAGCTAAGTGGAAAGCAGGCAAAATAAAAAATAAAAATAAAAAAAGGAAAAGGAAGGGAGTGAAAACAGAGTGTCAACATAAAGAGAGACCTGAGTGTTGAAAAGAAGAGAGACAGAATAAAGGTGAACAGAACCTGATTCAAGGTTTACAACATAAGAATCTACATATAAAGAATCCATGGAAATCTCATAGGTCCCTAAGTTCAGCTGAGTTTCTGTGTTGATTTTGTGCTGAAATAAAGTATTTGCCACCGTTTACAGGCATTACAAACCCTATTGCAATTATCCTTACCATCTGATAGAGACTCATAGTCATAGTCGTACTCGTCTTCTTCCTCTTCCTCTTCCTCATTGGTGTGGTTGCCAGGCGAAGTAACTCCCGGTGACCCGTTGCTAGCCTGGGCCTGCATGTGGGCAAGCTGGTGAGCCTGTGAAAAGGTTAAAATATTGTAAAAATTGTGTGTGAGGAGAACTAATATTTATAGAGATATACCAGTACCTGAAGTGTGATCTATATCTACTATCACCTATAAATATACATTATATATATTGCATCTATGGTGTATATATACTGAAGCACACTATGTTTGCAAGGTAAACTGAGTGAAAATGGTGTGATGAGATGCACATTTGAGCACATTAGCATTTATTATTTATGTGTGACAGCACTCAACAATGATAAGTATTCAATGCACTCATGCTACCTAAAAGCACCATTAAAGGATATAAATTATATTACATATAAATTATGCACACAGTCATATATACTGTATATATATATAGTATGTGTGTGTAAGTGCGGACAGGATGTCTTTCTCTCCACACAACCTTCTGTTTGAGTATGTCCACCGGTGCCTGGTGGGCTTTCAGCTTCTTATTCTTGAGGAGGATCCTCCCCTGCAGCTGCAGTGGTGACGGCAAGTGAGGGTCATCACTGAAGTCACTTTCAAAGAGGAAGCGTGTCACAAGGCGCTCGCCAAACACCGTCTAGTGGATAAAAATTGAAACATGACAGACAGACACGAATAAATAATTTGAGGTACAGATCAGATTGTAATGTCAAGTGAGAGGAGGAGAGGGGAACTCAGAAGCTGTAGTGCAATCCTCAACAACTCAATAATGAAAGTGCTTTTATCAACACAAAAAACATTACAAATAAACAAGCTCATGGTGAGCTGTCTGAACATGAAAGACTTCTCTTTATCAAGCCACTCAGAAGTCAGTCTCCAGAGAGGATGAAATGCTGGGAAGGTTTCTTAGATGAAAGCACGATGTTATTCTGTGATGTATCTGTCGTGCCCAGATATGTGTGGCCTTGAGTATACAACTTAAAAAAAAAAAAAAAAAAAAAAAAAAAAAAAAAAAGAGGAAAGGGACAGTTGTAGCCTGGAGATTAAAAAAGCAAGCTGACTGTCTGGAAGTCTGCCAGTTTGAATGCCCAGAGCAGCTGAGAAAAATCTGGTCTAGGAAAACAAATGAGTGTAGTTCTACTCTTGCTACAAAAGCGCCGCTGTTACAAGTGCCATTGAGGAAAACCCACCTGTTAGGTGGTTAGGGCAGTAGTGGGTTTGGACAAGAAACTACACTGTTTGAAGGTGTAGGTGTATCTAATTCCCTGAATATGAAGCAGGTTAATCAACCTTTAATCAACGTTTCTCCAGGATTTAAAAAAAACGACACTCTACTCGAAATTCATAAGTCACTCAAATGACAAAGACTCTCTGTGTCTCAGTTACCACTCACTAATCAAAAATTTAAATACTGACAAACAAATTGACCACACATGGAAAACATACCTTGAAGATCTCCGCCATCTTGCGTTGCTGTGGAAGGGAGCAGTGGTTCTCTATGGACAGGATGACGGGCATGTCAGAATTGACAAACGCAGCCCGGTTAATTGCTTCCACCACATCCTGGAGGATGATGGGAGAGATTTAATTCTCAGAATTCTCAGAACAGCTCTCTGAGTCAAATATGTGACAATAAAACTCTGTGGAAACCAATACAAATTAGGTTTACCACTAGATACAACTTATAAATAAATACAGATGTCCAAGTCTGATTACATGAAATAAATAATAGAAAGGTAACTGGTGAACTGATGTCAAAATTAATACATCGCACAGCAGTACAATTGTGTTTGAAGGTTGTTTTTGACATGTCAATCCAATGAGACATGAGAGCGGAAAAGCAGGGAGAGCCAGTGATGGATTGTTTTCATTTTGTTTTATTTTTCCAATTAATGGACTTCTCTTTTCTCAATCAAATTATCAATATGCATTCCTAACCTTGAAGGGTATCTTAGTGGTGAGTGTGTGTCCATGGTAAATAACTGGCATGCCATCATCCCCATCCCAACAGTCCAACTCGACACTCCTACAGCCTTGTAGTAGCACCTAAGTAACCGAGACATTCACAATTTAGTATCAATATTAAAAAAAAGAAAAAGAAACAGGAGTTGTGGATAAAAAAAAATATGTTAAAATCCTGGGTAAAAACATAGCAAGTTATTGTCTGACTGACCTGACTGTAAAGCTCAACAGAGGACTCTCCTTTGAGCTGGTGTCCAGTCAGATAGGTGTTATGAGAAGACTCAATGTAGTAGTAGGACAGAGGATAGTGCAGTTCCTCAGGGTTCATTTGGGATTCCTCATTACGAGAAGCAAAGTTCTCCTTGTCCATCAAGTATCTGGTATGGACAGAGAAATACGCTAAGATTACAATACATGATGCTATTGCACGGATTATAATTAGCAAGCCATCACTTTTTTATCAAAATATAGGACAGAAACATGCCTCGCAGGGATAGTTACAATTGAAAATTCAGTACCTTATTTTTTATTTCATTTAAAACAAAGTTGTCTTTAACTGCCACAGATTTGGAATACAGTATGTAATGTAGTTCTTCACATGGGTTTTGAATTCAATATAAACTTTAATTTTGTTTCTGAAATGAATATGCAATGCATTCTGAAATATGTAAATTTTCATGATACCTTGCAAAACCTTCAAATGACATCCAGCCCATCTGTCTCATGCTTGATGAGGGCTCAAATTTCTGCAAGAGAAAAACAATTCATTATCATTGATCAACAGTCCCTTTTACTTCCTTGTGTCATCACATTCATCTGCTCAATTCACAAATCTGTCAGACATTTCCAAGCCATCAATCCATCCCTTTTGAGATTAATAAAATGTTGTAAGTGTCATCCTTGCAGTCATTTATCCAGGCTCCAGACTCTACCTGTATAATGCTGAGGATCTCATCGTAGCTCAGGTGCTCCCTCTGACAGTTGACTAAAAAGTCATTGAGCTGGGGAATAGCCAAGCCTAAGACACCTAGTGACGCGTTCTCCACTCCTGTCCCGTTGGTCACGATACTGGCTGCCGCAATGGCGTCTGAGATCTGCTTCTGGTTGTCGGACATCTGCTGCCTCGTCCGGATGAACAGGCCAAGATCAGAACCATTGCGGGTTAGTAAGTCTGGAGAGGAGAGGAACAGAGGAGTAATGTTAATGCTTTTGTACATGTTTTTGTCTGCTAACAATATTTAAATGAATATAACTCTATAGTATACCAAGGTCTGGCTGTAGCCCTGTGTCTTTGTCATCTATTCTGAGGTTGGTGTAGAGAGGAGCTGACTCTGGACTTGATCGGCTGCAGGGGACAGCAAAGGTGTCAAACAGCTCCTTCAGGTCCTTCCTGCTTCGGATACTGTGGAGGAAATGATTCACAGATTTTTAGTTATTCAACCGCCTGACACTGACAAGCTGTTCATCGCAAAACTGTCTTTAAAAATCTGTTTCAATTCAGCTCCACCAATACAGATATTGTCTATTACTGTCTATTTAGTTTTGCAGTCAAATTTATATTTATACACTGGCATTCAACAAAGTTGTTAACATTTTTTACATTTTTCTTGTTAACAAGCTGACACAAAAGTTTAAAGAGTTTGAAATTCATGGGTTAGATTCATAATTAACACTTTAAGTAGTCATTGGACAGACCTCGGCTAGATATCTAAATTATACTCTAATGGATTTCAGCTACCATCTTTAGGAAATCAATGTTGAAGTAGTTCCATGTTCTCGGCAAGGCTGTAGTTAAGCAAGTGAGGAATTTTGAAGGAAACTGCTGGGCAGCAGATGAGAGGATACACTACAATCTAAGAAATGTAGGAGGACTGGTATGAGAGTGATCCAGTTCTTATCAAGGAAAAACATTGTTTCCTTTGATTTGACAGGGGAAAATATTATAGGAGCTAAATATTATACAGAGAGGAATCTTAGGAAAATATCCTCGGCATTATTGCTGTGAAAAACATTTGCCGAATTTATTTGATCTCATGTCTTTAGCTGCTATTGATAAAAACAGAATAATTATATAACAAGAGGGAGTGACATGGCAAAAATGATGAACAGACCATTGACAATAAACATATATCACCTCTGCAGGCGATAACTGAATATGGTTACATATAACCAGAAAAATGTGTTTTATCCAGGTTTTAGTTTGTGTTAGATAAAACAGAAACACACTTATCAAATGTTCAAAACTTTAAGTTCAGCCTGCCAATCTGTGCCTTATGCACAGCATCTTACTCTGCGGGCTCTTTTTTTGTCTTTTTTTTTTATTTTTTTATTTACCTGAATGACTTGAAGAGCTCAACAAACTCAATGAAGCTCATCGTGCTGTCAGAAATCATGAGGTTCTGGAAGCCTTTGAAACAGCCTTTACCTCGACCGTGCCACGACCTGCTGCTCCAGGCCCTGCAACCCACAGACAAGGGGAAACATTTCTTAACCTGACATGAAAAAGGATGTCGGGGGGGGGGGGGTCCTTCATATATGGTACAAACCCTGGCTGTGACTTGGCAGTTCCTGAAAGGATTGGAGAGGATTGTGGGCGGGACTGGTTGGACCCTGCCATGCTGGATGAAGAAGAGGAGGATGAAGAAGAGGCTAGCAATCCAGGGTTCTTATTGGATGAGAGGGAGAATGGTCCAGGGAAGCTGTCCTCTATGGAAGCAAAGAAGACTAAGTGTAAATAAAGATCATGCGGACATAATACAGTACTATAGGAAATCATTTCATGTAAAGATTGTTTTACTTTTTAGTAACTGCAATAGTAATTATACATTTTAATCTAGCTACATCTTCAATTAGCAGACACCTATGGAGTTTAGATTCTTTCTGTGAATTCAAGTGGCTTCTGAAAATGTCACCTGGATCTTCTTGGTCAATGCTGTCAGACTCCGGTCCGTTCCGATACAGCCCCTCCTTACAGCTCCGTGTTTTCCTAGAAACCATCTCGTCATCTGTGGCGTCCCCGCTGTCGCCCTGCGTTGGGGGGGTAAAAGACTTTGTGAAAAACAAACCAACAACTGTATTCAGCAGTAAAAAAACTGACTCTGTGTGAGTTGGTAGGTTTAATAGGAAATAAGACAGGCCAACCTGTATGTCTCCTTTAGCATTAAAATTATGTCTTACTTGCTCACATTTACCTCTTAAGAGATAAGAGCCACGGCGAAGCTTAAAAATTAACTTCAATCTTTTAAATAGCACGTATAATGTCAACTCTATGTACTGACCCTGACCAGGACCTTCTTCTTCTTCTTGGCCTTATCGTTGATGCTCAGAGGGCTGTTTTTCTGGGCACCAGTTTTCTCCGTTCCACCTGTGCTCATGTTCCACCTGCGCCCACCAAACAGCTCAATGGCCTGGGCCAGTGTTGGGCCTTCGTACCTGCCATCCTCCTAAAAGAAGCAAACACAGACACAGAGGAAAGGAAGCAAACACATAGGTTAACACAGGCAAAGTTTAGCTGAAGGCCATTTAGAAAATTTGCAAATCACACGATCCTCAGTTTTCCTCAGGATTCAATTCCCTTTAGGATTCAATTCCCAAAGAAAATGAATAGGTACAAAATGGCTAAGAGAAGGAAAACTACCTTGATTTCAAGATGTTTTAGGGACATGTGTGAACTTTTCATCTTTAAAGAGCAATGGAGACAAAAATCCAAGGCACAATTTACTTAAAAGAGGGAAAAGTAATAAAACTGAAAAACGTCAGACACTGATGGAACTGATTGTGTGTAAGCAAAGTATTATGAAGGAAACACCATTCAGTTTAGAGTATATCTACCTGATAGAGACTGACATACTGCCTCCTCAGCCACTGCAACCTTTGGTCGGGAAACCTCTTTAATTTCCTGGTTGCATTCACCAACTCTGACAGGCCCTTGTGAAGCATTCGTGCCGTGTGATTAGGGGCCACAAAGTGCAGGAGCCTGTTGCCAGCGGTTGAGAGATCAGTTAACATATGTATTGAACAGGAAGGCAGCTCCTCATCTTCTTACCAATTGCCTTTGTGGCAATTCGCCAGTGTTCAAAAACTGGATTTCAATGTAGGATGTGAGATGTAACAAGGTACTCACCTGTTGTCGGTGGTGCTGAGACCGTAGAGGAGGCTGAGACCGTTCTCCTCCACCGTCATCTGGCTCAGCTTGTTCTGCAAACACACAGCGTGGACGTCCACTCCCTGGTGACCCAGAAACACTGCCTGCACATTCAAATAAACATATCAGTAAGACTACAATCCAACCCGTGACTGTCAAGTATTCTTTCAATGCACATTTGTGAGTCTCGAATATTCAAATTCAATTCTCTTTTTTTTTTTTTTTTTGCAGTTTAGATCCCAAAACACTTCAACAAACCTTCACCACTCCCAGGTCCAACAGGCCTTCTGCTAGTCCTGCCACTACAGTCTGTCCTAATCCCAGGGGTTGTTCTGGAGGCGAAGCTCCTCCGCTCTGAGGCTTACCTGCCGTAAATCAACACATTTATGATATGTTTGAAATGTAGTAAACGGCACGAATGCACATATTTACAACCAGTTTAATTTGTATGTGTTACAAGAGACAGGGGGTCGGGATAAACACATTTACAACATGTTTAAAACATAATAATGACACAGGAAATAGGATTTTTCTTTTATATCGTGGAGGCCTGTTTTCCATTTGTTTAAAGAGGAATAATGAGAGGGGAAATGGGGCTTGTCTGTCTGGGATATAAACATACTCATAATGTTTTAAATATCACAATGGCAGACACAAACTGATTACATAACAGTAGCAAAATGAATTACAAGTGGTTGAAAGTGGTGTAAAAAAACCCCAATCATGTCTTTTAAATTACATGGAGATGGTTTTGATGAATCTCTGTCATACTTTACCCCAGGTAAGTGTTGTGTTGTCAGGTTGTAGTCGTAGCAGACAGCGAGCTGTGAGGTGGGTGTCCTGGTCGTAGTGAATGACTGTAGCCCCCTGCAGCAGGAACTGGTGAACATCAGGTTGTAGTGACAACACGTACCTAGAAAAAGAGAATACAAAGAGTGTGGCGTGTGTGTGAGATAGGTGTAAATTTTTGCGTGAGTGTGTGCATGTTTCTTTCTTACCAGGGAATGAGCTCAGTGCCGTGGCTGAAAGCTCTGTGTGTCTCCTCAGTGCCCTGAAACTCTACCTCCTTCACCACCGGCTCAGACGACAAGTCACCTTCTGAATCCGACAAGTCCCCGACCATGAATCTGAAAATGGATAGAAGTTCCGAGAGAAGAAATGCAGTGTGAGGTTGTGAAAAAAAGAAATAAAAAAAAAGAGAAAGTGGTATGAAAATCAAAGTTTTAGTTTACTGATTTCTACAGGAAATCTATGAGTCTATCAGAAATCTGTCAGTTTCTATGTTGGATTTCAACTATTGCAGAGAGTGCAGTGAAGCAGTTATTTAGAAAATACATTGAGGTCTAGTCAAAAGAAAGAAATTAGCTGCATCTACAGTACAATAAACAGCTCTGTACTGTAGCGTGGTTGAACAAGCAAAAAAGCATCATGCATTTGTCATTGCACATTCCTTGACTACTAAACTACTTTCTACGCAAACTATCCAGGTGAGGTTAGACATCATTACTCCTGAAACTCTTACAATCACTTACAAGACACGGTTTGATTCTGGCGGTGTCCTAAATGAATGGGAACTAAGGGATGGAGGAGAATGAGACAAATAAGTAGGAGAGGAAGAGTGAGAAGAATAAAGAGCAGACACAAGCCCTCAGAAGTAAAGAGAATAATAGCAAAAAGACAATGCCGGAGGGAAAGAGAGAAACACAGGAAAAGAACACCTAAACCTCTGCGAATAAGAAAGATGATATTTATCTGCATCCGAGTACAAACGGATGAACAGCATTCCCCTAGCCAAAATGAAGTAGTGTTCCCTGAGCTCTAACGTGAAGTAATAACTCAGAGTCAAAGAGAACTGTCTAGAAACAAAGAGAAGATAATCCAGGTTTCCTCAGTAGAAACACCACAGCCCGAGCCTGAAATTAAATCAGTTCTCTAACAGCATTTCATGTTGGTGTCCTAATTCCAGCAAGCTACCTGTCACCAGTGTGCTGAAAAGTGCCAGAGCTCTGCTCCTTCCTGCCCTGACAGGAAACTAACCTGTTATCTCTTTTCTCTGTGACACAGGGGTTTATGTGAACATCACCTCATCTCAATAACAATCTGTAAATAAGTTCCTTCACAAACCCATTAACTTGTGCAGGTATTTTTGTGACAGGCAAATGACGCAGAATATGATGCTGTACAGTAGAAGTTTGGTGAGAATCCAGTTATTGTTATTATTATTGTTATTAGTTATTATCCATTATATTGTTTGAAAATCATTATATGGCAGTTGTCTTATTTATTACAAGAGAGACTGTTGTAGCGGCATGTGCATAAATGCCTTTTCAGAAACTGCAGTCTTTCTATCATTCACAGCATGGCAGGGTTCAGTTTTCATCAAAAAATCTGTAAATAATAGACCATTTTCTTTTACTTTGTCTATGAGTCACTTGTGAATGAACAGGAAAATAAAGAACACAATTTTGGACACAGAACTTTAGCAGGAAGGTCACAGTGCTAAACAATACAAAATTTCCAGGAGTGGTTCAACCAAAAATTAAAAATAGCTTAAGGGTGCCTTAACATTCCTCTAAATTGTTTGGTAAAGTGATAAAATATATATTATATTGAAATACAAATTGAGACAGATTTAGAATCAAGAATTCGTTCTACATGTTGCTCTACATTTTTTAAACATATTTTTTGAATGAAAAGAAGAAGCCAGAACGAAGAATTACAGTTAAACAGTAAACAAACAACTACGCAATCAACTGAAACACAGTGTCCCAGTGTGTTGATGGATTGGGTCACATGCTAGGTGCCATTCGATACTGTACTATATGTCTTAAAAGCTTATCTTGCACAACATCCCCCACACACAGTAAAAACAGAGAGATCATCCTTCAGCCGAATGGGCTTAAGACCCTGTGACAGAAAACAGTCACCAGTGTAACGTATTCTTAAACAGAACACATTCATTTTTTAAGAGCTCCAGAGTCGCAGTTTAATGCTTGATGCTGGACACCGAAAGGACTCTGTCTTTTGTGTAAACAGAATATAAAATAAAAAGGAAAAAAACTAACAAAACAAAGACACTGACTGATTGCGGCAGCGGTCCCTGAACGAGTTGTTTCTTGATGCGGGGGATGGTCCAGTAGAAGAGGGACTGGTGGACGCCTCATCAGGATCCTCTGCCTCCAAACTACGATTACAAGATCTGAGGAGAGAGTCAGAAAGGAGTGAAGAGCAAGAGTATTTGCAAATCTGAGATCAAAGCAAAAAAGGTGAGTAGAACAAAGTGGTAGAAATCGCCGGGGGAGTGAAGCAGACAGATAATAAAGTCAAGAAGAGAAGATCAGAGAAGACTGTCATTAGTCAGAAAGTACAGAAACAGTCTGTACATGGATGCAGCGTACCTGATAATCTGGAGGATGTTGCTGACAGTGGCTTCTTTTTCTGGGACATGCAAGCCATTTGGACCGGACCGCGACATGAAGTTGTGCTGGCCGCTGTAGTCGGACACAAACTAGAGAGAAGAGGACATGTTGGATTCTTACTTCTTGGATCAGTTATATAAGATGTGTGTATTTTCGTGTATGCTGTTTACTGTACCTCTATAGAGTCCTCTGTGTTGTCTGGAGGTGGTTTAAGGCTAATGATACTTGCCGTCCCGTCCAATGCGTCACTGAGCTCCTTCAGAAATACCCCACAGAATGGCACAACCTATGGTGCACGGACAAGACAGAGAAAAACACATCCAGTTGTGCTTTTGATTTTCTGTCATTCCAGTGCTCAGAAAAGAAAGATATACATGATCTATTATAGTCATGAAACAAATGCACACTGAAGAGGAGTGACCCACATGAATAACTAGACCATTACATTACCAAACGTCACCTGAGCAGCAACCCACCTTGCATCCTGGGATATTGAGAGCTCTGGTCACAACCTTCTTGTACTCAGAAGAAGACTCGTGCTGAGCCATGGCGTCCTTCAAGCTTCTCATGGTGTCGATGTCCGACTGGTCCATAAACTGCCACATCTTCAGCACCTTACGAGACCTGGAAGACAAAGAAATTCTCAATCAGTTGTACATTTATGAGCCCAGAATGATTATTTTAGCATGTTTGAGAGTGTCCTGTCTGAGTGTTGCTTAAAACCTGAGTCCTGCCAGGAACTCCATGACACCGTTGTAGTTCCCCATGTTCCAACAGCATTTAGCCACGTGGACCAGGTAGGAGAAAACCTCCCTCTTCTCCTCCATGGATCCTGCTGTCAGGACAAGCCACGTCACCCACGAACTCACCTATTGACACATACATATTACTAATAGTTACTATCACACTCAAACTGATGAACAAACAGTAACATTCTTGATGTCGCCGCTTATCCACCAGCTTTAGCACCTAAGATCTAAGCAGAAGTAGTAGAATTTTTGAAAAGTCCTTCTTTTCTGGACTATTCATTTATTAAAATGTTATTTATAACCATTTTTAATATTCAAATAAACATACTGTTATGAAAACGTACATGGATAAAAATCTTTAGTACTGGTGCAATATGCTGCACGTAGCTGCATGAAAATGTTTTAACAGTGGGCACTGCTAATTGAACAGTCTTCAGGTTGATACCAAACCACAGTAAATGTGTTAGTGTGTTATTACAACGTGTGTTAAAACCCAGTGAACAGGAGGCAAGGTCCACAGCTAAAGGACAGTCAGCTGAGACTCTCCGTCGTGTGTGGTCTTCCATGCGCTTGTGTCGTCTCTTTTAAATTCTGGTATGGCAACCTGTGTCTAAAGTGGTAGTCTATGCACAGGAGCATGCCAGCTGGCCACACTCTGACACTGACATCGACACACACTCAGACACTCAGACACTCAGACACACACACACACACACACACACACACACACACACACACACACACACACACACACACACACACACACACACACACACACACACGCCACACAAAAGAAAGAATGAGATCAGATATCTATCAGCTACACTCTGTCTCTGCTCAGACTGCCCTCAAGCACACTTAAAAGATACAGACCAGATATTTATCACAGTCAGCTTCCTTTCACATTTTTTGTGATGGACACACACACACACACACACACACAAACACACACACACACACACACACACACACACACACACACACACACACACACACACACTACGGGAAAAGATGAGATTTCAATCGGACTGCTCTCTAGCATATGTGTCTATGCATTTTAGCTTCATGAACTTATTCACACACACACACACACACACAGAAACTTCCCAACCCCCTTGCAGGCGGTAAAAACATCCCCCTGGCCCAGAGATCTATTACTGGGTTATGTAAGGATCTGTAAAGCCCACCACAGTCTGACTTCACAGGGACTAAATAAAGACACGCACACACCACACACACACGTAACAAAGTACAGTTTTAACACTGGTAAAATGTGATTTTTTTCCCCCCAATCTGACCTCTGACCTTTTCGTAGATTATGACACAAGCAAGTACAGCAATCATCCATTACACATGCAACCAAACCCCCCTGCCCATGTACAGAATACCGACCTTTTCACATACACTAGATATGAGACCATAGATACTCACATATCAAAATCAGGCACTTACATATACAATTTAACACACAGTATATACAGACATCTCAGATATGAGCTTGTACATACACAGAGCTCACTTCATAAACATATAATCTACAGTGTTTGATAAAAAGCTAAATTTTATTTGTCAGGCTTTAAAAAGGTGGCTGTCATAATTTCAAACTCACTCATGTTAATAGTGTTATGGTTTGTTAAGTCCCTATCCAATATGAGTGAAAGCATGCCAGTTTATGCATTCCTGTGTGATAGAAGCACGAGTATTCGGAGGGCTGAGGGCCGGGAAGGTTGCTGTGAAAATGTAATCCATCTCACACACTTAAAACTGTCTCGTCTAAACTGTTTTCCCTAATGCAATATCTTTATTGACTCAACCTGACAAACATTAAAAGCTAAAACTTAAGCTAAAGTTGCACCACTCATCCTCCAAATCCTGTCTAATGGATTATGCCGTTGAGTGGAACTAAAATTTAAATGAGGTTCAAAGTTTATTCTTGACCTTAAAAATGTCAGTGGAGAAAAAGACCTCACCACAAGGTCCATTTGGTAGCTGTTCTAGAGCTTTCTATCATATATCACATTAGCTTCATCTGCAGATGGAGTCGACCCATTCGTCACGGAATTGTAGATGTTAAAATTTCCATTTTCTCTGAGCACTTTAAGCATTCCATCCACATCTGCTGATGAAGATCAGGTGATATGATCAATAGCTCCAGAGCAGCTACTCAATGGACCTTATGGTGGGACCTATAATTAATTAACCATTCTCAATACGTTTATATTATAAAATACAATGGTCATTATTTCCTTCCTGTCCATTGAACACTATCCGCTCCAAACTCACCTGATCAAGGTGTTGCAGTATCTCTGTATTTACACAGATAGCTTTTTCATTGGCTGATATTTATAAATTTTATTCTTTTCTCACTTGTCACCATTTTCAGATGGATCAGATACAAAGCGTCAGCTACAGAAAACCCCCGCTGGAGCCAGAGAAGATGCAGCGTCTCGGTGTCTGTTACTTCAGTTGTGCGGAAGCTTCTTCCAGAATCTACTGTATATGGCTTTCTGACAAACAACGCCGCTGCCCTACAGTATCTTATCTGTTACTCCCTTGCTCTGTGCGTGCCAGGATGTGCGTTGCGTGCGTACGTTGCGTGCGTTGCGTGAAAATCTGCTATCAGTCACTTCTAGAATTATGACATAATGCGAAGCCATGTCAGCAGCTGGGTTGTATTACAATCGCCATCTAAACCATTCTGACCGTCTGAAAAGTGGCTTTTCGAAACCGTCGCACATCAAGGAGTCATACGGAGTTGGCATCTCTTCTGATATTCCAGATAGCAAAAGTGTGTACTTAGTGTTGTGTAAGAGAGATAGTAGACAGGATATGAAGATATGCTATATATAGAGAGAGCGTGTAATAGCAGAGAAGAGCAAAGCAGAGATGAAAACAGACAAGAGGACAATACAACAGACTAAAACTGTCTAAAAGGTTCCTTCAAACATCTCCATCCCTTATATACACAGCATAGGTGTTATCAGTTGACAAAAATTCAAGCACTCACACGCACACACAGACATACACACACACAGAGAACCGGAGCTGGGTACAAGCTGATCCCTCATTGATGTTTGTCTATGTGTCCATCTGTCTGTCCGTCTGTCTGTCTCCATCTGTGCGCGTGTTATTAGTTGAACTATGAGGGTCAGTTTCTCCTTGATACATGAATTACATAACCAAGGTTGACAGAGAACTATTACAAACTCAGCGCATGAGCACATACTGGTCCTGTCAAAGCTAAACACTCCAGACAGACACAAAGGGGTCCAAACTGTTCACCCTTCCTTGCCGCCAAATTCTCTCTTGCCGTGCTATCCTTTTTACAGCAGAATCTTTCACTCCCTTACATGGCTTGAAATTCAGGATAAAAAACCATTAGATAATTTTTTTTCATTTAAATTTACAACATGTTGTCAGTCAAGTGTGAGGGAAGAAATAAAACACTCAAACTAATTCATTTATATCTGCAAACAGTGGATCCAGTCCAGGACAGTCAACCAGAACAACCTCAACCAGAATGTTACCCACATGTACCTATATCTTTAAAAAAAACAAAAAACAAATGCATACCATGTGGAAAATGTATTTCCTCAAAAGAAATGCAATGTATCAGAAGTTCCAAGAGCCCATAGTGACATCTTAAAATGTCAATTTGTTCAACCAACCAAAATTTTCAGTTTTACTTACATAGACTAAGAGTAAAAAAAACAGAAAATATTCCCATCTGAGAAGTTTGAATGGGAAAAAAATATTAGTTAAAATTACTTTAATAACTAATTAATTATCAGAATAGTTGCTGATTAATTCTTTGTTAATCATAATCAATAATCTGAATCATAGCAGTACCGATAATGGTTATAAAAGAATAAAAGCAGAAAAAAAATCCCCTATTATGTGACAAGTGCCTTCTGAAAAGGAATTGAAAATGAAAAATGAAAAATATTGGAAGATCTTTTAACAGATATTTAATGTAAATATTTGACATAACACTGTCCATCGCTAAGGAGAATGTAGGTAAACGTCGAAAGCGTAGTGTACCGTCAGCTAGGGCAGGATACTCCTACATCATATCTTGTCTCCCTCTCCATCACTGTCTTCACACTGTTGTCATTTGACTGTTGTATCATTGTGCCCATATATGGCTACGATGCACATTTGGGAAACTATTTTTCATGTGCCTCTCCTCTCGCTGACTTAAATGAAAACCAGCTGATGTGAAAGGCATGCAACTTAAAGATGACTTCATCATTCCCGATCAGTCTCTCTCTGCCTCACTTTCTCTTTCTCACCAGTACAGTGTTGTGATTGTTTATCCTCAAAGTCACTCGCCATAAAGACACAAGACCCAGGAGAGCAGCTTCAGCCAACTTACATTGCACAGTGTGTGCTTCAGTCATGAGCTGATACGTTGGTATGTCTCCACTAGACAACACAACAGCATAAAGGAAAACATGATTGCTGCTCTGCAACGCTTTTCAACCTTTCATATTCATGTCAAATCGGAGCACAGGCATTTTCACTGTCTCTGATGATGTCATTAAGGGCAGGCTACAGAGTTATCTAAACAGGAGAAACATTTTTTTTTTTAAATCAATATTTTCCCAATAGTTGAGAGGTGCCCCCTTTTCAATATGAGTAACTCTACGTCTGTATAAGGCTGTGTGTAAAAAGTCAAGGCGTTCACGAGTCTCACCATCAAACTATCCCACATTCTTTGCTGAATCGTATCACAGATTCTCGAGTGATCTCATCCAGACTTCAGTCGTGTAGTAAAAACTGAGCTTGTGAGATATACTGTCGGCTGACTGGGAAAGTTACTGCGATGAGTCCCACGAGGATTTAAAGGTGGAAGTGGCCTACTGACTTTATACCTAAAAAAAAAGTGTCAAATGTGGATCTTACAGTTGAGGCAGAGCTGAAACAATTAGTTGATTAATCAATTAGTTGGTCAACAGAAACTATACTCGGATTGCTCACCTCGTTGAACCGTGTCACCAGGTCCTCCACAGCGTTACTTCGCTGAGCACTCTGGGTAGGCATGGCGGGCGCAGACAATGAGGCCTTGAGGTTTGGGTGGTGTTTAGTTTGGCACTCAGGACTGCCCAGGTCTCGAGTGAGGAAACAGAGGTAGTCCAAGGGAAAGACCTGCAGTAAGACACACAGTGTTAGGGGTGAGTATTTCTTATTACACTGAAAAATGAATGATTGAACAGAGACTGGGATTATTATATTAGAAACTGAATGTTGAATGAATTGAATTTTGAATGTGTCTTCTTCCCTAAGATGTCAATTCAGAATCAATATCTGTCTTTCCTGAACCCTGTTTCCTGTCCAACAACAACCACACAGTGCGTTTACTTCTTCTTCTTTTTTTTTGACCCCCAACATCTATTGTATGAATTCCTCCTACCCGTTGGTAGAGCTGCTGCTCTTGCTCGGTGAGGATACAGGCAATCTCCTCAGGGAACTGCACCAGGTGACGCAGCTCTGCCAGCTCCTTACTGATCCCACTGACACTGGGAGGAAGAGAGCTGCTGCTGGTCATACTGCTGGCCAGCTGACGTTCTGGATGGACAAGTAAAGGAGGCGGGAGAGACAAGAAGAGAGATCAGTAATTTTTTCCACATGTGATATCACCATCGAGCATTCTGAGTGAGAGAAAGACGGGTAACATGAAAACAGGGTGAGAGAGATGAACTGTGGACAGGTTAATGCAGTCAAGGGGAAGAGGGAAGAATGAGTTGAAATCTTCGCAAGAGCACAAAGAAAGCAGAGTCTGCTGCTCCTCATACCAGTGTGGAAAGAAGAGAGAGCAGGAATGAGAATGAGGAGAGATTAAGAGTGGGACATTATCTACTCTGGTGTTTCCCTTTCGCCGTGAAAGCTCTAAGCCTCAATGAAATGTGGATCAGTTTTTCAGGATTAAACTGAATGTCACAAGTCTTCTGATCCACCAATCCCTGCATACCATACTCTCTCTATCCCTCGACCAGCCAAAGGAAGTCTGCACACTTCACCCGGTGGAAGTAAACAGCATTGATCACCTGCCAGTTCCTCTGTTTGGATTTCAGTCAGGTCCATTAGTCTGTCTGTTTACACACACACACACTCACTCACACACACACAAACCTGTCCTCATCTCTGCTAACAAAGGACTAATGGACAGTTTCTACACTGGTGCTAGAGCTGCCAGGTAGACATACAGTACATTGTCGGGATGGATGCCACATAAACTAACAGCCGTTTTCCAGCACGGGAGCTTTGCCAGGAAACATTTGAGGGAGTCTTTGAGGAGTTTCACCTACATTCAACTGCAGTACCTTACAGATCCTATTTTAGTCACTGGGATACAGTTCCTGCCCCGAAAACCTCTCTGCTTCTAAAGCACAGACTGTCCGGGTGAGGTTTTCAGCACTGAATGCTGCTGAGTGGTCAGACCCAAACCATTACACAACCTTTATTCACACTGAACCAAGAAGGTGTCAGTGAATCAAGTGTTTGTCAGAGAGGTAAAATAACAGGAAAGCAAGACGATGTACAGCAAATCAATTGAGTACCAGGAATTAGACAGATTCTCTCTGTCAATTATCACACTCACAGAAATCTCACGCAACCACCCACATACAAGACTGTGTATGCACACACATATGCAGACACACACACTTAAAGGTTGTCCTTGATAATCCTTGAGATGTGCCACAGGTAGCCATGGCAACAGCAGTGATTGCTCTGCAGGAACAACACTTGCTTATTTACACAGTTTGATTTGTGGATCCGGTCTCACAGCTTCTGTAATGAACTCACAGTGCTTGCGTGTGTGTGCATGTGTGTGTGTTTGGAGAGCATAGACAGGAAGGGGAAAGGAAGAAAGGGAAGAAAACCAGAATAAAAGAAAATAAACTTGATATAAACCTTAGTTAAAGGACGCAGCAGGAAAAGGTTGTTTGATCAGAGAGAAGATGGTGAAAAATGTTTCATACAAGCAAGAAAAAAAAAACAAGATAGAGAAACAGAGACAGAAAAATGAGAGCAGAAGAGAGATGGGAGGAGAAGACAGAGAAAAGACAGAGAGGAAGGAAGAGATAAGTAGAATAAGTGGAAATTTTGTAGTTTACACAGGTGTGAGCTATCGATCACAGTTAGAGCGACAGAATAATCCACTAAATTCTTTAAATGTCCTACACAGAGACAGACTACAGGTTGCGAGCTACGATTCATGATACAGTGCAGACCGGGAGCATATTTTTCAGCCGTGTTTGCATTAAATGAAACAGGAGAATCAAAAGAATCTGACTACTGAAAAAATGAAAATGTGTTTCAGAGAATGGGCATCATACGCGACCTGCAAATAAAGTTGCATACTGAACAAATCCAAAGCTCAAACACGGCACCTCCTCGAAAAGACGTGCCACTTCAAACGAGCGCTTCAAAAGAAGTTGTGTAGAAACAGCTGCAACTTGTAAAACAATCAGACAATGAAGAAAAGTGCGGCCACCTACATATCAGACCACGTAGTTCATCTGGTTCACAACATCTATCATCTGTCGGCTCCTCTCTTCCTTTTGCATGGTGAAGGTATGCCAGAAAATAACCTTAAGGATTGTCTTGTCCTTGGCTTCCCATAAAAAAAAAAAAAAAAAAAAAAAAAACAGATACCTTTACAGCAAAAAAATATGCCCTGAATATTTTTAAAAATAATAAAATAAAATTAAAATTGTGAGTTGTTTTCTTATTAGAGAAAATACAATTTGAAATATTAAGTTTATAAAGTTTAAAACTATCCAGTCTTACATCTATCAAACATATGAGCAGTATCTCTCTCCTCTCTCGCCCTGAACTGATTTTGCAAGCTACCCTTTTGAAGTGGAAATGGACACATCCTCAAATTAGTCATATGAATATCATCACCATACAGAGGCCTCAATCATTAATTTATTCATCTTTCAAACTGGGAAACACACAGGGAGACAAAGCTGTCAGCCAAGGCAGTGACTGAAAGGTCTTAAGAGATTCTGGGGAATTAATTAAAAGCAAATGTGCATTCGCAGAGAAAACAGAAAAGTCCCAACAATAAAACAGTGATGATCAAAAACAACAACTGCACTGTGTACAGTATATACAGCATATACATATAAATGTAAATTCCTTGCTATTTAGATAATTTTATCATTCAAAAGATAATTTTTGTGTCAAAGCACTGGCTTCAAATTAAAATTAATTTATCCAAAAAATTGCATTAGAAAAAAAAAGTATCAGCAATTCAATAACCTTTATCATGTGCTATTCATGATATCCTCAACTTGTTCCTGCAGAGCTTCACACACACTATACAATATCAGCAGTGATACAGAAAACTCTGATAAATAAACACTGGGACTGATTACTGGATGGAATGAGATATTGGATTCCAGTGATAGTGATAAGTGTATCTAATATTATCAGCTGTAGACCCATGAGAAAAAGACCTCTAACCTTTTATACATCATAGACCCTAATTTGAGAAACACTGATAAGCCACATTGAACATGCAGCACTCCTGCTGTGAGACTGAGAGAACATGAACCTGGACTAATTGACCATGATGTCCCTGTGATTTTTATGCATGGGTTTACTCATGTGTAATGCATGCTGCTGAATACAAATACCCTGTGTGTGTGTGTGTGTGTGTGTGTGTGTGTGTGTGTGTAGGGGACTCTAAATGCAGAGGTGAATGGAGTACATTGGCTGCACATCCTTTTTAACCACTATTGTGATATTTTGGTTTTCAACAAATTGCATGCCATTAAGAGAGGCAGGATGTGTGTGTGTGTGTGTGTGTGTGTGTGTGTGTGTGTGTGTGTGTAGCAAATCAGTGTTTCATGCGTGATTTCTAATACTAATAGGGTATAAGGTTCAGAGGTTTAGAGTGCTGTATGTTGGTCATGTTTGTAATGTCACATTTCATGTGCACAGGGCTTTAGAGCGTAGACTTGACAACAACTCTGATTATTTGTTATGACTTTATGTCAGCTTTGCCAAACCTCTGATTATAGTAACTTTATTTCAGCCACGATGACCAGTTCATCCATCATCACATCATCCTGCACAATTTATATAAAGTAGATATTTGGAAAAACACTGCAAAATGAGGAGCACCTTGTTCAGTCAAACACTCCATCTGCCTGATTTGCCTCTAAGTCAACCAATAACTGACTCATTGCTGAGCATTGCTTTTCAGACTGGTTGAAATCTTTCAACAGTTCACTGAGGTTTGTTCTGTTTATCGAGTGATTCACAGCTATTAATACCAGCTAAAGGAAAGGAACCTTGAACATAGGCCGCGCTGTCTTTCTTTGCCAGCCAAGTCCACACATAAAGCTGATGACATCTTCCCCGCACGGGTATGTAGGGCACTCAAACAGGTGCAGCACGAACACTTTAAGTCGAGGGACTGTGCATGAATTAGCTTTTTGAACCTATAAATACATCATACGTATAAATCTTATTTAAATCATCAACAATCTTCTTTATTTTTTGCTTTCTGCTTTCTGGGTGGAAGAGTCGCTCATGTCCACAAACTGTCCTACACCTCAGTATTAACATCTGAATCTTGAGCTACTGTGGTGTTGCGTGTAAGCAAACATACGTACATGAAAAATATGTAATTTTTCAAACAATATAATCAAAAGCCAAACTGCAGCATCAGCCAGTTTCCCTTCAGACAACAGTTAAACAACAAGTTCCTCGGTTATATTCCATGGCATAAATAGCAGAATAACATCTGATACTGCCAAGTCCTTCCTGGCACGCATACACATACACATGAAAGTAAATACACGAAAAAGTCATATACACCCTCGTGCAGATAAAAATCAACAAGTAGTAGCAAACAAACTAACAGTGGCAAACATCAACACACAAGAATAAATAGTGTAAGGACTCACAGTACGTAGACGCAGCCAAGTACACAGACACACAGCAGCAGCAGAAGCAATAAACATTGATCTGTCTGACTGCTGACAACACTGAGTTATCACAGGGAGTTTTCCCTCTTGGATCAGAAATGCACACTATTGCACATACAGTCCCACGTGCAGACATAAATATAACATTTAGAGTCTTCTGACCTTTCGTTGTTAGAGGGGAGGACTACGACAACGAATCAGCGTAAAGATAATTTCGGACTGATTGAGCAAATGCTTCCTTGTTACGAAAGCAAAGATCAAATTAGAGCATCAAATAGGGCACATAATTAAATCAAGTGAATGTAGATTTGGAGGTTTTGGAGATTCTTAAAGCAGCATAGTAGTGCTTTACACTTATCTTCACATGAAAAGCATCAGGTGAAACCTTACTGTGAAAGAGGCACATTCACTTTCTACTTGCAAACATACTTTGCAAAAAAGAGACTTAAGACCTTTAGCCAGTAACTTCACAGTGACTTGATACAAATCAGATGGAACACATGGGTAATCTTTGTGGTTTTGTTGTACACTGTAAAACTCAAAACATATTCATGGCCATGTGTGACATTCATTCTTAGGGTCAGTTCAAAGTGATGTTACCCAGGGACCCAGAAATTCTTCACTGTCATGCCATCAGGTTTCTGGTATAAAGGGGGCACAGTGCACAGCACTTCATCACACACACACTTTCAAAGTGCTGTATCACTGATCGCACTTTTCAATAAACATAAACTTTTTCTAATTAAATCACAATGTTTGCTACTGCCCCCTGCAGCTTCTATTGGTTACAGACAATCGCAGCGAGTTGGTGGCTAATGTGTTTTGAATGTATGAGTTCATGAAATCTTGCAATATATGCACGCAACACGTAAAGGAAAAAAAAAAAAAAAAAAAAATATATATATATATATATAGAGCAACAAAAAACAAAGCACAAAAGGCTTGCTTTTTAAAAAAAAAAAAAACATGAATCACAGGTAGGTGCTTATTTGCCAGTAAGCAAAGCAACATTAAAACCTTCCCCAGATATAGATACACCTTTTGCAGTAAAATCTACAGAAACACAGAAAAACACAGAATTTAAGAGGCTGCAAACGGCCAATTAAAAGGTCAAACACAAAAGTCCTGCCAAGAGAGTTACAAAGTACAAAAACTGAAACTATGAGTCTGCATTTGGCAACAATTAGAAAAAAACAGAGACAGTCATGTAACACAGTCACAGGAAACCCAAGAAACTAACTATAAAAGTGTAGTATCAATAGACATTATATAATCCAAAACCTGAGCAAAGATTTCTATCCAAGATGAAACCAAATCTTGTTTTTATCTTACTTTCTTAAACACCCAGCTGTGCAACCATGTAAACATATTGTTTAAGTACAGTACTCCTTTTTAATGAGTTAGGTCCCTTTGATTTCTGATATGCATAATAATGAAGTGCTGACCACACTAGACAACGTACGACAGTTCCTATTTACACATACATAAAGACACTACATGAACACAAACACATGTGCACACAAACGCAGACAGACTTATTTCATATGTGAACTCCCCAGCCACTGAAAACCAGTTTAGTTTGTGAGGACATGAGCACCCACACTGCACTGTATCTCACATTTCCTCTACTCACTGATCAGCTTGAAGTCCATTCTCTGAGCGTGCTTCATGGTTGCTAGATACAGCTGGCCACTCTGCCTCCCACACTGACAGCTCAGTGCCGGGGTGACCGAGGTACACTTGTCCACATTTGAGCCGCCGGTCTCCTCTCTCCTGCAGCTGCTCTCTGTCTCTCTCTCTCTCTCTCTCTCTCTCTCTCTCACTCACTCACTCACTCACTCACTCTCTCTCTCTCTCTCGCTCTGGCTGTCTGCTCTACTTCTCTCCCCCTTACTCCATTTCTAACTTGAACTCACTCCAACTCGCACTTTGTCTTTGATTCTCTTTGGCTCACCTGGCTACTCTCCCCTTCTCTTCCCAGCAAACAGTCTTTCCTTGCTCTCTCTCTTGAAGACATTCACTGCTCCTCTCTCTCTCTCTCTCTCTCTCTCTCTCTCTCTCTCTCTCACACATACTCTCTCTCCCGCCCACCCTTCATTGACACCATACATAGTTCACAGCCGTGCGCTAGAGTTGGACCAGTCAGACCATCCCACTGCACAGACACACACTGCCATCATTTATGCATTCATATAAACAATGTATAGAACAAGTAATAAGGTATAACAATACATCTAAAAAAAAATTTTTAACATAGAAATCAATCAATGAAAACTTTGTAAATTCTGCATTTTTGGAAAACAAAATATCATTTCCAATTATGTGTCCCAGTAAGGTGCCGCTTGTTACTGAGGTGTTTACACTATACATCTAAATGTGTCTAATAGGACTTTACCTGTATTTAATATATGAATCCTGAAACAATTAGTAATTAATTGAAGAGTCCAATGACAAAAAAAAATAATCACAAATTAATCAACCATTTTGATAATCATTTCAGTCATTTATCAAATATGATGATTTCCCACTATTCTCTGTTTGAGGGTGTCACTTTGGGCTCTAGGACACTGTGATGGGCACACTTTTCTGACAGTAAATCAGTTCATCTAAAAGTAATCAACAGATTAATCCCAGCAATAATGAAAATAGTTGCAACCCATACATGCTAGAAATGTGTATTGTGAATGATACATGTTGCCCTATATTTGTTACTTTATACTGCAAATATAGCACAGAGCAGAAATAAATGTATACTTGAAGATAAACATCTAAATAGGTTCAATTCAATTTTCAGAAATGTATCATTTTGTTTTTAGGTGTCACAAACCAAAACTCAAGCTATATCAGTAGTCTCTTAAAAGGAGTATAACATTCCCTCCTTTATTACTTAATTAATTGCTTGTATGAGAGCCATGGCTAGCAGGTTTGTTCATCTGTTATCTTGGTCAAAATACTGTATCTTTGATTACAGCAGATCTAATGCATAAATGCTAAATATTGTACAATTTATACTGAAAAGTTTAGATAATTAACGAGAGAAAAAAATGTCACGATCCAGTATAAGAGCAATCAGCAGAATATTTTTAGCAGTTATGGTCATGTAAACAGTGTGTTCTTGAAATACTTGTGACTTCCGTTCACTATGATTCCCCACCATATCTGCTGTCAGTGGGTCTTAAATGCTAGCAGGCAACACAATGTACAATGACGACTGAGAGGAAGAGTGAAAAGGAAAGAAAGACCACTACCAAGCTGGAAGGATGGCAGCCTATAACTGAGCTGCCTACTTCCTTTTCAGCAGTACAGTAAATTGTGCTATGAAGGAAATGAGCTCAAGAAAAGCACTTAAACATTTATAGTTCACATGAATATGGCTAAATCCCAGTGGCCTTCAGTAGCTGTTCATTGTACTCAAATTATATGGTTTGTCAGTGAAGGAGTGAAACAATTAATGCCAAAATCACACAGCCATTATTTGATGAGTGACACCTGCTCCACAAATATAAAGGATCTATATCTATATCTATATGTTTGGCCTTTTTTTTGCCAATACCTGACTTGATGAAGCCGCTTGGATAAGAGGCGAAACGTCTTCCACAGACAAATACAAGTCCAGTTGCCTTCGATTTAATCTGAGAAAGAGACAATACCTAACTTGTATTATTTCTTTTTTTTAATATCTAGACTGTGTCTGTAATGTAATTTGTGTCTTTTTACCTTGCACCATTGACTACTTGTCTGTTTCTCAGATCAATGCTTCAAGCGAAAATATGTTAGATAACATGAGGAATGAATGATTCAATATGATGTTTTGGTTTCTTCTAGTGTTGCCATGACTATTTTCACTATTGAAAATACTGCAGATTAGTTTTTCGATTAAGACTCTGATCTATGAAATGTAAAGAAAAGGAGAAAAAACTGCTTCAATTGATGCACTTACGTTACTTTGATGAACACACACATTAACAGATGCAAGCCTTGAGCATATGCGAACTGAGAACATGTCCATGTCTATATAAAACATACTTAAAAGGTGCATTTTCACAAATATTGTGCTCAAAGCCTCAAACATCAGCAGTGTTGGAGCTGACATGGACTTCACACGTTTCACAAAGACAAGCTCCATGAAACAAAAACAACTGCCTTTAATTACGGGCATATTCAGCAATGATTTATGGTCTCTCTATTTCTCAGTATGCTTCCACATGTGTTACAGCAGCACACACACACACACACACACACACACACACACACACACACAAATACACATATCACCTTGACCTTACCCTTGTCTTAACCAGTTGGCATTTTTTTCCAGTACCACTATTTGCCTTTATAGGTGTTGACTCTCACAACAAAAGCCTGTCACACTGACCCAGACATGTGCCAGCTCAACCTGTAAGTTGTCATTTATCAAAACGTCCTCTTGACCTATACCACTAAAACCGAATCATTGCCATGTTACAGAAAGACATAAGTCTTTCACATACATCAGAGTAACCAGCAAAATGCTTCAGATCGTGACAGTGAATGTGGAACGTAGAGAAGGTAAAGAAAAACATTCCACCTCTCACCACTCACAGTAAAACTCTAAGAATACACCAAGGGTGGCTGGGTGATTATCCTGGTAATCTATGAAAGCATTTGGGCCAGAGCCACTGGTCAGGTTTGTTAAGTGGCTCCTCCAGCCCCAGTTTTTCTGCCACTATCTTGTACCCAAAATCAATTCTTCATGAGGCTAATAATAGGAATTATATGCTCAAACACATTGCATTCACAAGAAAAAATAAATAAAAATAGGAAATGTTTGGTCATAATCAATACCTCTGTATGTCATAGTCGTGACTTAGTATGTCATAATTATGGCAAGACAAACTCTTGTTGTACTATAAAGTTGTACTATGAATAATATCAAGCATTTGTCAAATGTAACACCTGCTCTTACAAATAACTGCTGGCATCAACACAACATTTACTGTTTAAGACTCAGACTGTTCCAAATCCAGCTGAGCTTTTACCTGTGATATGCAACTGCTACCAGGATAGAGGAAAGAGTTTTATTAGAGAATACAACACACAACATTTCAAAATAGTAGTACAAGAGTGTCAGTATGAATATTGGGTACTGAAAAGAAGTTACAGCTCTGAGATTAAAGATAAAGATACAGAGAATCCTTGAATAAAGTAACAAGAGCGAGGCAAAAACGCAGGTTTCACTATTTTTTTTCCCCTTTCCCCCGACAGCTGCATTTTCATTACAGGGGAGAATGAAGACCAAAAAGATGGAGGAGAGGAAACGTATAGAGAGAGAGCATAAAAGCCTGTTCTGTAGAGATGGCACAAAGATGACCCCCTTCACCAGAGAGGATAAAAAAAAACCTTTGATTTCCAGAAGAGGTGGACCACGTCAACAGATAGCGGTGGTACACTTCTTTTCTAAAGCTGTGTGTCTCTTTCAAACATGGCCAGTTTCATGTGACAAACTCAAACCTGCCATAGCGTATTTATGAAAAATGTGTGAGTTGTGTTACATTTGATGAAGATTTACGGCAAGTTTCAGTACCAAACATGCATTACATGTTTCTTGTCTTTATTTAAGATGATGCTGCCCCTGTAACAGGGGCAGCATCATCTCTGGAGACAAGACGCTGCTTTCTGGTACTCTAAATGTCAAATCATTCAAATGGCACATGCCTGCCTTTGACACACAGAGGTGGTTTGCCTGTGTGTGTGTGTGCGTGTGTGTGTGTGTACGTACAATGTGGCTGTGAATATGGACCTAAGCCTAGGAAGGTAATGCTAATATGCAATGTTCGGTGTCCGGATAGCTTTGGTACTAGGTTAGAGAGACAGACAAAGTTAGATAGGGAGTCTCTCATGCTGTCGTTGTGTGTGCATGTGTGCATGTGTTTGTGCATATGTGTGTGTGTGTGTGTGTGTGTGTGTGTGTGTGTGTGTGTGTGTGTCTATGAAATCCTAGTCCTGCCAAGACTTGTAAGCTGCTATGTGTGCGCGTGTCTGGCTCTATTTTGTTTCCTGTAACACCCATTAGAACAGAACACAGTGTCATGTTGAAGATATGCACCGTGTGTGTGTGTTTGTGTGTGTGTGTGTGTGTGTGTGTGCGCGTGTGTGTGTGAATGGTTTTTGCCTCCTTTCTGGCCAAAATGAAAGTTTGATGATCAGAATCAATAATAAAGCAAATCACAGAGAAACAAAAATAAAAATGAATGTTTTGTGTGAGCTTGTGTGTGTGTGTGTGTGTGTGTGTGTGCACGTGTGTGTGTGCACGTGTGTGTATGTCTCCTTGATTTTGCCAGAGACAGCCTGTCCCCTGGCCCACTGCCAGTGGAAATTAATGTCAGGATCGGCTTACATTTAAGTCATATGTAGCATCATTGTAGAGAAGTGGACAGACAGTTACCAGCTGAGCAACTGACCGACAACCCAACTGGTTGGACAATGAAGTCATATGAAGAGAGAGAGAGAGAGCGAGAGAGAGAGAGTATGAGTGATAGAGAGAGATGACATACTCTATGCATGATAAAATGCATGTTTGTTTATTTTCTTGTCCCATTAAGGAAAATAAGTTTTATAGTTGACCTTTTAATGTCTTTCTCAGGGCATTTCAGGGACAGAGCTAGCTGCTACCCTGTGGTATATTAAGGAAAATGAAAAGCAGGCGTGTGTGTGTGTGTGTGTTTGTGTGTGTGTACGTTTGTTTTTATGTGTTTGTTTGATGTGCATATAACTTCTTTTCAGATGTTAAGGAATAACCGAATGTGTGCGCCCAAGTGTGCGCGGATGCTGTGGTGTCATGGGGGCTTTTTCTTCTTCCTAACACCACTTGAGCATTGTGTGTGTGTGTGTGTGTGTGTGTGTGTGTGTGTGTGTGTCTGAACTGGAGAGAGTGAGAGCGCAGAGAAGAGGATGGTACAGAGGAGGGAGAAGGGACAACAGCAGAAATAAAGAGAAAAGACAAAAAGGAAAGGGCAACCACTGGGATCAACAACAGACGTGCTCCTGCCGACCCAAAACCCGCTGTGGACAAGGAACCATGTGGGAAAAGAGCAGAGAGGAAGAGAAAAGAGTGGAACAGAGGATCACAGGGGAATAGTGAGAACCTTTTCTTCTCAGAATCAAACAGACACAGGCCCTCTGCCCAGAGTCCCTGCTTCACTGGCCATCCAATTTAATGCTCCTCTGGTCTGATCTAGTATGGAACTGTTGATTTTTATTGTGTAACTGTGTTATATACAATTACTGGAACACAAAGTTTACCTTAGGGGCAATAAAGTTGTATGATATACAACACAACTAAACAGAAAGTTTAACTCTTCACTACTCTTGCTTACATTTCAAGCCCTATGCTTCTGAATCTGACTCAGGAAAAACTTAAATACCAACAGTATCTAGGCAGAACGGACCACATCAGTTTAATACAGCATTAATTCACAAGGTTTTCCGCGCTCAGACAAACAAATAAACAAAACCTTTTCCATACACACCCACCTTTCAGCACAGCGTGGCTGTTGGGACCCTGGGGCAAAGGGTAGGGCAGGGCAGAGCGCGCACCAAGAGCGGTTGTGGCCTCTAGCAGGGCTCCGGTCAGGAGGGAACACACCGATGTCCTCTGGCCACAAGAACGATAAAACCTAGAAATGAAGTGTCAATAGGAAGAAAATCATGCCCAGTGTCTACGTACTGTGAAGTGTTTGCCTGCCTTTGCTTTTGTTAACAGGCCAAAACAGCCAGTAGGAGGCCTAATAGCAGGCTGTCTGGTCACTTGAAGCATTCACAACGAGCATCTGTGAAATATACAACATCAAAGCTTTACATTGACTTCTGAGCTGTTTAAAAATTTGTATCTAGAAGATGTCTGGTATGATCTACTATACATACAGTATGTTAAGTAATTGTAGATGGCATTTGCAATAGACGATGAGTAAGCAAGTCTTAAGACAGACTTTCTAGTGACTGACTGTATTTGTCTCTCACATTCTCACATTCAGAAAACAAATCAATTTATCTGACAGTTATTCTCTAATCAATTAATCATTTAGTTAAAGTCCATTGTTTATTTATCTATTATTTATGTCCATCACAATTTCCAAAAGCCCAGGTGATGCCACCTTGTTTCGTTTGACCAACAGTACAAAAATATCCTCACTCTGTTTTTGTTTTTTTTTAACTAAAGTGCCTGTTTTAGCCACCATAAATTACAGTATTATTTTTTTCCACTTTTAAGTTGCTGTTAATCATCTACCTTCACTTAATTTTCTAAATGTTGAACTGTTAATAATGGACAAATTCACAGCATCTCCAGGACAAAATCTTGATGCACATGATGCACAAGGACCAAAAGGGCAAACTTGCTTAGATTGGTGTAGTTTTTTAACATGACTGGAAAAACTATATAAGGCAATAAAAAGAACCATAATAGCTACAAACCCAGGTGGCGGAGAGGGATCACAACACCAGGGATTAAGGAAGGAGCTCTGATCAGGTCTGGCACAACAAGACTCCCTGAGACGCACACATCCAGGGCAAGACAGCAGTAGCTTTCTGGCGGGATGAATCAGGTTGACTTCTTCTCTGTCCTGCACGCAGTTGGTAACCTGTAAAGGAAGCAATTGACAAGCATGTCTCTTAGTGGGAAGCAAAACTGGCAAAAACCAGAGTTTGAGAAGTCATTAAAGCTGTGCTGGCAACCTCACAACTGTCAGTCATTGAAAAATATTCAGTTCAGTTAGAACTCCTGTGGCAAGAGTTTTCACCAGGATTGTCTCATTTTGCTACAAACAAAAACTTCATCAGTAATTTGAGAGATTACATAAAAAGTTTTAAATCCAATTGAACTCCATCAACCTTCGAGTGTGCATGAACAGAATAACTGAGATGAAAGAGTCACACAAAAGCTTCAAGGCAAAATCCACTTCATCTGGAGCTGTTTTTCACCTTTCAGGCTGTTATATAACATTTGAATCAGAGGTCATTGTCATCAGCTCCTCTTCTGTGGTCATTCTCAGAAGCAATTTCCTCTTGACAGAGCAGAAATCAAAGCGTGAAAAGAAAGAATTAATAGAGAGAAACACCACTGTGGCACATAACAGATAGGAAGAAAGGTGGGAAAACGGATCCAGACAGAAATCATCTGAGCGAGACACACTGATAATGTGGGTATACAGAGAGGGAAAATAAGCAGCAGACAAAAGGTAAAGACAGAAAGAAGAGACGTCACTGAGGAGTTTTAACTGAGTGAACGTTTTGACCTTAAAGAAAAGCCTCCTCCTCTTTCCGTTCACACTCTTCTTGGAACAAAATCCATTTGACATAAAAGGAAACACTTATCCAAAACGAGTGGCTTGTTCTTTGTCCTTGGGTGAACCTGCAGATGAGCCCTTCTGCTACGAATTTCAGAGAAAAACCATTAAGGCAACATTTTGTGGCAATGTAAGTGGGCAGTAATGCCCTTCAGTGGCGATGGATATTACAAAATCGGAAAAAATCAATACTGCTGACAGAGTAGGGGATGAATACAATACAAGTTTAATGAGAAAATGCGGCTTGAGCGGAACTGTCATCGACGGTGTTGATCAGCACTGCCTCACACTATTGCCAAGAAGGAGGTAGGTGAAGGCTAACACCCACAGGATTATTCTCATATAAAGTACATGTGAATCTGTGATCACTCTTTTAAAAAATGTCCTGTTTTGTATTAGGCACAGGCTGGCAGTGCAGTGGCATAACATACACATACACACCCACAAACACACATAGTGCAATGCCAACTCAGACTCCTAATGGGATGGGTTTCCTGCATGGGGTGTAGGCCTCGCTGTTGTCAGATCTGAGCCATCTCCAGGGAGAGGAGACATACCAGCCTGCACGTTTGTAGAGTGAGAGAGCCAGAGTCAGAGAAAGGGTGAGACACAAAGCGCACACACACACACACACACACACACACACACACACACACACACACACACACACACACACACACACACACACACACACACACACACACACACACACACACACACACCTCCTTTCTCAGTAACAAGCCAATTATGGGAGATACACTGTATATTGACCTACATTCCAGAAACAAGCTTATTCCTAAAAAGCTGAAACTTTCAACGATATTAGGAAATCAAACATTGTGATTAAATCCATTTGGACTAATAGCTTCTCTGATATTTTCTTTCCTTATCCAGAACCTTCACTGACTCACATTTCTGGTAGAAGACCTCACTTGCTCTATCAGCATGCAGAGACTGTGCACGTCCACTGCACAGACATGAAGTCTCCTACGTTAACACTGTATTCTTCCACATTCAAAAGGAGCTAAAAGCAACAACTTGGCCTCAGTTTTACATAACACTCATGGCTTTACTATGTACTCTACATTTAGATGGCCATGTTTTTAGTTAATTATGGCTGGATTTTATGTTTTCCTGTTGCTAATAAACAAACAAGCCAGGAATCTTGGGTAGAGAAGTTTTTAATGCTATTTTGCTTGAGTGCTTGAATATTTCTGTACTGAGTGAGCATCAAAGCTTTAAAAACACCATTGGAATAAAATGCAACAAACTGCCTTGAACAACAACTTATATGGGGTTTGTATTTGTGTCTATAAATCATTATTCCACAATGCCTGTGCCAACCAACACCTCAGTACACAGAGTCTATCTCTGTGTACAAGCCGTTCTGCTAATTGACTGAAGTTTTCTGCAGCACTCAAGAAAAATGGATAAAAGGACCATTAAGAAAATGTTTCTGGGTTGATGGGTGATGAAATTTTTGCCTTGTATGGTTCGTATTCATTATATTATATCCTGTTAAACTTAAATTTTTGGCAGTTAAAGAACACTTTATTAAGGCAACTTGATATGATCACTATCTAAATCAGGGTTCAACAGAACCAACATACATATTGTACATATTCAACTAAAGTCAATGATAGCTGACATTTTGTGCTGTTTAAAGATAAAGTATGTCTTACTGTATATTGGCAATGATGAATGACCACTACTGAAAGTTTCCCCTGGGATTTTCATTACTTTGTATTGCTGTCGTCTACAACAGCATGAAGGCCTTAACGAAACAATGAATCCTAAACGAACTATTAAAAAATAGAGCCCCTTCAGTGCATCTGGTGGAAACCTCTGGGATATGATTGTGGACTATTAAAGAGATGATTATTAAAATGGGGCCGGGTTATCCAATCTCTGTACTTACTTTACCTACTATTTGTATGTTTTCTCTGCCACTGAACGTGGTTATAATAGAGGTTATAATACAACCCCTGAGCAGCGTGACATATTTAGGGCAGATTGGAGGCTACAGTGAGTCGCTATCGAAAAGTGACGAGTTGGGCCGGGGCTAGCCTGCTAACTTCAGTAGAATAAAGACATGATAGAGGCGAGAGTTAACATTGGCGTCTCTTTCCATCAGTGGAGACGGCAGTAAATGAATGAAATTTGATGATGAACTTGTGACGTTTCTTCTAGATTGGTAAGTAAACAGCTGTTAATGCTAATGTTGGCTATGCAGTGATAGCAAATCTTACAAATATGTCCTTTAAAGTCAAGAAATTGACTTTAAAGGACATATTTGTAAGATCCCTTGTTTTCTTTTCTTTCTCAACATGATGACATTTGAAAAAGGATACTATCTCCTCAGACTGTAAAGGTTAAACAATGTTAGTTCTACTGTAACACACAGACCTGCAGTTTGAAAGTTGACTGATGGTGTTGACTAATGGAGCATGAAAAGTGTGTGAGAGTGTGTGGGTAAAAGAAGTCCTGACTACAAAGGACACTGTAGGGTATGTAGTGCTGCTTTTGATGGACACAGAGCAGCTGTCTCCATGTCTCCACACACAAACAAACACACACACACACACACACACACACACACACACACACACACACACACACACACACACACACAAAAACAAACCCATCTTCAAACCCCAGGCAAACACATGGACATACGGATCGACTTTCATTCAAAATGAAAAAAACGCATGCACATTACAGCAGTGCTGTATGTCCATATACATACACAATATTTTATTTATTTTTTAATCTATGATGGGAGAAGTTTCAGATGTTTTTCTTTGATCTGATTCTCAGGTTTCACAGATGTCCCAAGACAAGTGAATCCATAAATAACAAAGACAGAATGGAAATTTACTCTTAAAGGCACAAGGGAATGAAGGAGTGAGTGATGGGGTGAGTGGGGGATTGAGGGAGTGAGTAAACAAGCTATTAGCTGGCTTTAACATCCATTAAAGGGAAAATAATTAAATAAATCAACCGTATTGTTCATTTTCATTTTCGCTGATACTTTTTTAATCTCAATTTAAAAAAACACCATTATAATCAAGGCAGGCAGAAGGACAGAAAGTACTGCTTTGTAGCTGCAGTCACGTCCGCCATGGGTGTGATAATTGCATTTCAGCTTAGCTACATAAGTACAGGTTCACCATGCTCTTCTTCCTAGTAAGTTACAATACCACTGATCTCACCATTCAGCCAGTTAGCAGAACTATGGCTGCGTGAGTCAACTGCCACTAATGCAGCCTTGTATCTCATGTTACACTGTGTCGGCACAGGAAATGCAAATGGCTTAAGCTGAATGAAGGTAAATTATAACTGCTAGAGGCAGCTGCACTGATTGAAAAATTGACTCCTCTTGCAAATTGAACACTGTATAATAGACAGTCAAAGTCTGTTTTGCTAATCAATGTAACAATAATAATTGCATACAAACAATTTGATCTGTGTTTTAGGACATTGTGCACAAATTGAACCTAAGTATTATGCTCCCTTTACTATATACAGCATACACACATAAGTTTTGACGGCAGTTATAATATCCCAACTCGTATTTCCCAACTGCTGGAGGCTTACAAAACATTGAGGTAACCGTTTGCCTCAGACAGAGTATGCAACACTTTTCTTACTAGAAATAATGCCTTCCTGAAACATTTGTTCCTGTTAAGAACTTAGACAGTTTCCTCTCTCACCTTTGAATTCCAAAATGACATCACCAATCTGACTGTCAGTGCGGTTCAATGACGTATCCCATGTGTTTGTTTGTTCAAAGCTTGCTTACACCTGAAGAGTTTATAGAGGAGGTTGTCTTTCTCAAGGACACGATTCAAACTTACGGGATGTCCACCAAGCCATGAATTAAAAGAAAATAACATAATTGTAAAGTCACCAAACACCAATATAAAGTTACATTGACTTTTATGTTACTGACAATCAGTCCAGGTAACTTACAGTTATGAATGAGTCTGCCATTAAGGCCCATTGGCGCTCTATTGGGTAATTTCTCTGCCTGGCAACAGCCATTCTGGGAAAGGATTAGCAAGGGGCACCACACAGATCTACTGAACTTTGAGCTGGAATGCACACACACAAAGCCATATCCATACGCATGCTAAAATGCAGACATGCGAACACACTCTGACTCATGCCCGTGCCGTTATGCATCTCATACCAGACATATACAGTAGTATCTATGGGCTGGAGCTGTCTCCCTGAAATCTAACCACCCACATCTTGACCTCTTTACTTTGATGACTGCGACCAACCACACACACACACACACACACACACACACACACACACACACACACACACACACACACACACTCCCACACTGACACCATCACAACACACTAACACTCTCCCTCTCTCAATCACACAGACACATAATACACCCCCCTCTTCACACACTCTTCAATATTCTCCAGTATTCCAAGGCAGAGGTCCCGCAATACAATATAGCCCAGCTGTCTGAGAAATGCGGTGTGCGTCTATACCTATACAATCCCTCTCCCACAAACACACAAACTGGACAAACTTTAATCTGGTATTGGTATCATGAATTAAATGAACACAAGTGCTCAAATGGGATTACACTAATCACTGCTTTTATACCCTGCTGGGCTGCCATCCCCCGCTATACTCTACCACGAAGCTGACATTCAAGGAGAAGAAATACATCATTTCGGCTGAAATCTACTTTTAGAAGCATCATGGAGGGTCGAGGTTAGCTGAGGTTAACCGGGGGGAGGGGTGGTTAATGTTAAAAGAACTCTGTTATTCTGGTCTGAGGTCACTGGGAGAGACGTCAGTCTTAACCCTTCCTTCACAGAACAAGCAGACTTTCATCTTAAAGACATTTGCCAATTGTCAGAGTATTGTTTATTTTGGTCTTCAAAATTTATTTTACGACTTGCATTTTTTAATTCATCATCATCGTTATTATTATTATTATTATTATTATTATCTGAAAAACAGACAACAAAACTCGCTGTAGAAAAGTGCCTCATTTCATGATACATCAAACTAAAATCACAATAAGTTTGATGCAAAAGAGCATGTAAAAAAAGGTTCACAACATCATGAAGAAGCTGTAGGATGTGGCGCAATTTCCTATTCATTTCCTCATCCCATAAAATGTCTTTCCAGCTTATAGCATACACCATTAACAGCAAATATTAGCAGGCAAACATTAAAGGACACTTGGAGATCAGGTTTGCTCTTTTAAAGTAAGAGCAATTTCATCAACTCATCAGGAAAATGAAGCCACCATTTATCACAGCAGTGATCATATAACCACCTCTCCTGCACATTACTCTCCAATGTTTCTGCCTGACTAAAATGATTTTTGCAGAGCAATAAGAACTCAGTGGAACTCAGCTGAATCTTCCCCATGCTTCATTCTGTAAATTATGTAAATCACTAGAAGATTTAGGTCTGAGAAAGCTCCATATTCCTAAAATCCTTCATACCGCTTGGACTGCGTGTTTGCTTTAACGCAGTGAAAATGGAGCCGACAAAGCTCTGTGGTGGGAAATGAAGAAAATGTGCACCCTGCCCACCCAACGCGACAGGCACGTTTAAATCAACTGCACCTAGTCTATTTGAAAACTCGGTGAGGAGCCAGGTATGTTCAGCAGCTCTGGTATCTCAGCATGTCCGGACACTCTTAACCCCACCCATCCTTGACAGCGTAAACCGAATCAAAAAGACATAAACCAAGCACACCCAAACATGCCACGGAGACATCCCACCTCCGAGGCCTAACATGTGAAAATGTGCTTCAAATTTGCTGCCCGCTCTGCGATCACTGGTTTTTATTTCTGTGTGTGTTTTGTTGTTTACTACACACACACACACATAGCACACCACTCATCTCATCCCCAGCTACTCTTAATCCTGGTTTGCATCACTCAATAACAGACTAAGCACCGTCCTGTTCTGCTCTGACCTTTTCTGCTGTTTCTGTCTCCACAAGGTAATGTTTGCCTTCCCGCAGCCTGAGCCTGGACTGTCTCACTGCTGGATGGGTGAGCGCTGTGCTCAGTTGTGAGTGTATGAGCTCACAGGCAAAAAAAAAAAAAAAAAGGTTGTGTATAATGATGTGTACACAGAAACAGATTCTATATGTATACAGTTTTTTCATGTGTATTCATAAAGGTTGTGTATTTACTGTATGGTCCGTGTATTCATGTACTTTTGATGATGCAGATTTTTATCTGCGGGTATGAGAATATCCTCTATGTGTGTGTAGGTGGTCCACGTACTACTCGTCTACTAGTCCCTCTTTTGAAGAGTCAGTGTTGCTTAGACTAGAGGAGCCTGATGTCTGAGTATTTGCAATGCAGAGCAATGCGTTCACACAAACAATCAAGCATCTGCAGCACATTTCGACATGAACATAAACCATATACAGTCAAAGTTGCTCACACATTAAACACACATTTCTGAGCAAACCTGACGTCTTTTTTTTTTTTTTTTTAAAGTAACAAAACAACAAACAAACAATCCTGATCCTTGACTGATATTTCATAGCTGATTATCAATGCATTGCCTTGGCCCTTAGGTTACAAAGCGTTGTCTCTCTGAGAGATTCAGCATTGCCAGCCACATTAAAAAGATGGAGCTGGAGACAAGAGATGTTTACAGCGCATCAACACGTACAGTGAGAACTGGACTGACAGCAACATCCGCTCCAGTGGACACAGAGGAAATGACTGACAGAAGACAAAGAAGACAAAACATGACACAGATACGATGCAAAAGAAATACCTGAACTGAAGAAAAATGGGTGTGAAAACTAAAATGCATTCGGTTATCACGCAACTGCAGTGCAATTTTGTTGCTTTACAGACTAAGGCTTGAAAGAAAACCTCTCTTGTGTGACTCACATCTTAGGCCAGGCCCTCTGTGGCTCAGTGGGTGGATTATGATGATAACATTTCTGGGGGTTAGACTCATGCAATACTGTAGTGAAAATGCAATGTGGGTGTTGCAAGGGTTTGGGCATTTGGGAACCCCCAAAAGTTTTTAGGATATTTCTTTTCTGGGATTCCCAATAACTGGAACACTTGGCATTTTCTTTGTCCATTAGATGAAAATGCCCCAAATTATGGCCAAAATCAAAGATAATATACATTCTAGATTGATACAAAATCTCAACTGGTGCATATATTCATTTAACACACATTTAAATCTTTATTTCAAAGCTGTAACAGTGTGTTATTCAATTTAGCTCATAACACCACTTATGACCTGCTGGCTCTGGGCCCTAGTTATGTAATCAGGTTAAAGGCATGCATACAGCATCTGACTCTCTGGTTGCACAGTTGTATCAGTTGTTGGCCTGTGCAGAACCATATAGTTAAACCCTTGTACATTTAGGCCCTTTGTCAAATTACAGGAAATCAAAATAGATGCTCAAATTACTCTGCTAAAATGAATGGAAATAGAAAGGAAGATGATGGGAAGATAAGGGAATGAGGGAGAGGATGAAGAGAATTAATGAGTGAGCGACAGAAGTAGAAAAAGTTGGAATGATAGAAAGAAAAAAAACAATTATAAAAGAGATCAGCGAGGTTTGAGGACGGTTTGCCAAAACAGGAATAAAGGTTCAATAGAAAGCAGGAAGAATCAAGGAGAGAGGACGGAGGAAAAAAATGACGGATGAGGGAGCGGAGGAGAAAGGACATGAAAAAGGACAGTGCAGCAGCAGAGACAAACAAGAAGGTGAGGAGAGAAAAACACTGGGGAGCATAACAGAGGAAATGGAGAGGGAGGCCAAGGGTGACTAGAATCATAATCCCCTGTTGAATTTCACAAGGAGCTGTTTCACCAAAGATCCAAGAGCTAGACCCACCTCCCAACACTGCCTCACACCTTTAACAAGCTTAGGGCATTATTGTGTGTACTTTGTGTGCATGTGTGTGTTTGTCACACAGAAGTCAGGTCAAGAGCAGTGGAAAACTGTGATGGGCAAAGAAAGAAATAAAATAAATGAAAAATAATTGCTATTTATCATAAACTCAAATAGAGAAGTTAACCATGAACTGAAATACTACACACAACATTGACAACATACTGCATGCTGTTGTAGATGAGATAAGCAGCGTTAGATAAAGACAAGCTACTTTTGCAGGTTAGCAAGAACAAAAGAAAGAAAAAAAGCAACAGAGAACACGAAGAAAGTGCAACAGAAAAAACGGGTTTACAGGAAGGAACTGAATAATCAAATTTGTCGAGAGTAAATAGAGGGTAGAAAGAGAATGACAAGCTGTGTTTGGTCACACTTGTGAGATCCCAGGTCATCATGTCAGAAGATAATGTTGAGGAATACTTTTGAGGAAGTTACATAGCAATATTAAATAGATATAATTAGTATTATCCATTAATGTCATTATTACAATTACAACAAATTAAAAATCACAGTAGGTGGTTCTTAATGAGATCATCCTAAATACGCAGAAGATAAAGGTGAGGTTAAAGGAAACTTGTATCTTCACTGAGTATCGCGTTCATAGGTTTCACTTGATGTTGCTCACCAGCAGCACCACAACAATTCAGGAGATGAGGACAACAAATTAAGCTTGATTAAGAAACGTAACTTGAGCCCCATGCTGATGACCTCATTTCAGAGTCAAACTTATGATAAACAACATGTAAGAATTCTGTTTTACTGCACACAGTTTCTATGCAGCCAAGCCAACAGAGTGGAGACATGAGAATAGGAGGCCATGAGTTCAGGTTTGTACTGTTACAATCCCTCTCTTCATAATCCCTGCAATGTAGATAAGATAAGATTTAGGTCTAAGAGAGAAAGGCATGAATAAGATTTTTTTTTTTAAATGAAATAGATGAAAAAGGAAGAGATGGCAGAGGAAATATAGCAGAAAAAATATATATGATGGAGGAATTGGAGAGAGAGTCGGAGAGAGCAAAAAAGCAGGGTCATCGCAAAGGCCAAAACAACCTGGAACCCATTACCCAGAGCACCCAGTGGGACTCCTCCACACCACCACACTCCCCCACTTACAGTTCTCATGATGTCATACTACAGTGAGCAGCTACACTCTAACACATAACAGCACACAGCCCTGCTCAGACACCAGGAGATAAGCCTGATGAATGTTTTTCACTTATGAAACTCCTGGACAAAAAAAATTGTCCTGGTGCTACATGCAGACATATACAGTCTTAAAGATGTGCAAGCTGATTTTGGATGAATGCATTTGCTGTTCTACAGATTCACATAATAAAGATTACTGCTACAACACTTAATAGCCCCCTGTTCACCAACAGCATTTTTTCCCCCCTTTTTGATTTGAAACTGTTCCTTGACCTACCTTCTTCCAGTTATGTTGCATTTTCCAAAAACTATAAATGTCAAACTTTATTTCCTCTCTGTTAAATCACGACAGAACAGAGGTGCGATAATGTGCGCGCTGAGAAATCTTGGTTTTTATACTTGTCACACCACAGCAGGTAAGTTCAGACGTACTTTGACAGCACTGCACTGTCAAACACTCTCCCTCTGTTCAACTCCGCACAAGACATTCAACTTAATCAACAAGCGCAAATCCCATCTGTGTAATAATGGTCACACTGGAATGTAAATCACAAAGTGGAGTTCATTACAGCCACAAAACGCAATGAATGAAAAAGATGCTTGAAGCTGAAAGTTTTTCGCTAAGTGCAACAAGAGCTCGTAGTAAACAGCAGTAAACAGTTTACTTACTGTAGCACAGAAAAGACTGAAATATTGAGGAGAATGGAAGAAAAACCACCAAGCTCTAATCCCTCTTAGTCTGTGTACACTTAGAGAACTGAGAGAGGAGGCTTGAGCGAAAGAAAGAACGAGTGAGCGAGAGAGAGAGAGAGAGGGAGAGAGAGAGAGAGAGAGAGCGAGAGAGGAAGAGAGAGTGTGAAAGCGATCGCTACAGTGAAGCAAGCGAAAAGGAGGAGGTAGAGAGAAAGAGATAGAAAAAAAGATGGGAGGGAGAGATACAGAAGTAAGAGAGACAATAGTGGGGGGAAAAGACAGTGACTCAGAGATCTCTGCCTAATGCAGAGGGTACCCCATATTAGGTTATGAGGCAACTGGCCCATCACAACCCAACAGCAAGAAAGGAGATGTTATCAGAGAGTCCGCTCTAAACACACAAAGCCCGAGGAGACACTGGTATACAAGGTTTCAATCGATCCTCCTCTGGGAGCCTGTTCAATGTGTAAACAATGTCTGACAACGCTCAAATAAGGTCTCGTGTTTTGGTTAGGAACTAATACACAGAAGGTGAAAATCAGCCACTGAAGCCCCTTTTTCAACGTCAACATCACGTTGGTCTAATCCCAAAGTGATCCCAATTTCAACAAGACACAATCAATTCTCAGTGTGTTAAGTCGATCAAGGTTAAGGAGAGGTACTTTTGCTAAAAGACAAAGTGATGTTTATATCAAGAGATAGTGCTCCATTAATTTTATTATTACAAATAGACAACTTGTGCTTCCTGGGTGAAGTCAGGAAACAGTGCAGAACTTTTCCAGTCCCAGTGGCCTTATTAAACTGTGCAGTTGTTGCTATAAAGTATTTTAAGAAGGTTATGTCAGTAAAACGGTGAACAATGTAAACTAAATACAAATAGTACAAATAAAAGTCTCGAGAGAGCTTCTGCATCTACCTTCTGTTTTGAAGTGGGCAAAACGCAAGAACTACAACATATGAGGTGATATTATAATATGAACTGAAAAGTTTTTTTTCTTCTCACTTTTCCTGCAATGTTCAAATTATTAAAAAAAAAAAAACTTTGAACACAATTATAAATTATAACATTCAAAAATATTATTAGTACATTGTTCAGTGAGACAAATGAAAGCTACATAAGACTGATGAAGATGAGAGTTGAAAGCTTTGGAAAGGGCCAGTAAGTGAACCATAAGCTCCACTTGTTGTCTCAAACAGTTTCAGAAGAATTGAATGTTTTCATTCATTTTTTTCAAATCCTAAAAAATGAATGAGTCTGTTAAGTCCTTTTGTGATATTCTGTATTTTCTGATATTCCTATCTGTCTATGTAACACCCTAAAAAATGGCAGTTGTGTTAGTAAAACGAGACCCTGCATATTGTCCCCTTCTGGGTGAAACCTAATTAGTCTAACTGAGCCCAAATCACCTTTAAGGTGTCATAATGGCTAAACAACATCCACATTCCAGCTTGGCTTTTCATAGGCACAGGAGATGCTGTGGGGGCATTAAACCATATTAGAGACTGAGATACGGCCACTTGATCCTTGTTATTTGCTTTGCTCTGGTGAGCGTTTCTATGCCAACCTCTAATTAATGACCAGTGTTGCAGCTTTTCTCTTAAGCCAGATCACTTAATGGCAACCCACAGCACTTGCAGTTTATTGCAACAACTCCATTTTTAATTCTAACACTGTGACTTTTTTCACTTTCATTTCATTTTTTTAAGCTGTAGAGAAGCAGACCCTGACCTATAACCTCTGTGTTTATGTTGAGGCAAGTGAAACAACAACTGGCATGCATAAAATGAATTTTAGCAAAGATTAATTTCCCCTGAAACCACAGGCCCAGCTAATTTCTTCTCTAATTAGTAATTGCAGAGTATGCTCACACACAGACACACGCATAATCACAACAGTCACAGGTCTAAGTGAATACAGTATGTCCTATTGAATCTGCCTGTAATCAAGCGGAAAAATTAATCTGTTTCATGCCCAGTTGACATCAAAGCGGTCTTCAGAACAAAGCAAACAGCTGGCCTGCCCTCTTTGCATTTCTTTGGTCAATATTCAGCTAATGAGACTGGCCTCCTGAGCCAGTAATTAGAGGTCAGATTCATCTATTATACTACATTTGTTGAATTAACTGCCTTGAGAAAGCACAAAGTCCCCCAATCAATATGAATGAAGACAGAGACACAGTGCGATGTGGCTCTGTCGAGTTCTGTGACTGTGCACACTTTTCAACCGCTGAACATCAACACCAGCCTTATTTCTATATCTTTCTGTGAATACCTCAGAGCAGCTTATTACAAGGTGGAACTTATATTACGACTCAATATTTGCAAGAATAATTCTTGTAAACAGCAAGGGCCCTTTTTATTTCAAAAAGCATACTGCCCTCTGGTGGATGTGCATAAAACATTAAACATTTCTTTTTATTTTCCAAGCATAAGCTGATAACGATGAAGAAAATAACTAGGGATGCGGTTAATAATTCATTTTATTATCAATACAACAGATCAATTAATAGTTTAGTTGATCGACAGAAAAGCAACTATTTTGATAATTGATTGTTTAAGTAATTTTTAAGGCAAAAGTCTCAAACATTCCCTAGTTCTAGCTTCTAAATTGTGAGGATCCTCCTATTTTCTAATTAATTATCTTATTATCTGTGGGTTTTGGACCATTAATCAGACAAAGTCGTTTTAACACACGGTCACACACACTTGGGCTTGAGGAAAGTGTGAGGGACATTAGTCACCATTTTTGACATTTTATAGAACAGACAATTAATCAACTAATGGAGAAAATAATTGGTAGATTAACTGATAATGAAAATAATTGTTACTTGCAGCAATCAATTAATCTCTTGATCGTTTTTTCATTTAATTTAATAATCCTTAACTCTATAACACGTTGGAAAATAGTCACAATTAATCACAATTTCCATGAGCCTTAAGTGACAACTTTAATTTGCTCATTTTCTCTGACCAACAGTTATCCCAAAGATATTCAATCTAAAACTACATAAAATCCTTATATTTGAGAAGCTGGAACCAGTGACTCTTTATTATCAGTTACTACACATGCCATCTATTTTTACTGTTTTGTTTTTTTGTTTTTTTTTTGGGGGGGGGGGGTTTCTGTCAATCAACAAATTGATTCACTGAATAACTGCTCCAGCACGTTGCAGCAATAACACAAAGATCACAATGACAATTAGTCAGACACACAGTATGACAAGAGTGTGGTGATGAAACTTCTCTTACACGCACACACACACACAAGCATGCAGACCAGGGAGTACAGTATGTATGCCAAGATCTTCTGATCTCTTATTAAACATAAACCATGCCTCAAGCCTCAGCAGTCACTGGTGCTCACATCTGAATTCATCTGCAGCATAAACTGCTCTCTTCTCCACTAGGTGGCACCAAAGACTGACTTTTCACATCGCTGCTCATACCAATTCAAATCAGCTCTCTCACTTTATCATTGCTGTCAATTTTTTTTATATATATAAAAAGGAATAGACAGCATCTTTCAAGTCATGCTTATCAACTTTGGAGACTATATGTACGTTTTTCAGAAATCCTGCCGACATTGCCTTTGGCAGTGCATTTTAATGCTGCTACACAAAAACAGAAAATGCCATTTCAACTATTATTGTATAACATCCTGTAGGCTTCTGTGTGTATTTTTGGCTAAATCACCTCTGGTTAACCTCTCAAAATATGAGTCAAAGCATTAGGAAGGGGAGGTGCCATGCTATTTTTTGCATCAATTGTTTTAATCTTTGAGTGAGTGCAACAATAATAGCAGCAACACGCAACTACTTCATTCTTGTTTAATTCATTTTGGGGTTTTTTTTGTTTGGTTGGTTGTTTGTTTTTTGGTTTTTTTTGGGGGGGGGGGTGAATTTCCATAGAATTACTCTTTTCTGAATCAAACCAGAGGGTGTTTAGGGACATTACCAGTGATTACATCACTGGAGGAGTACAGAGACAGTATGACACATGTAGCAGCCATGTAGTCAAACTGTTGTGGGCAGAGAAGCTATGTCACATGAGGGTGATGAAACTGGGAGAGGTCAAAAGAACTAAAAGTTTGAGAGTTAGTCAGCATGACAGGAAGTTCAAGTGTGTGTCCTTGTTTACATTTCTCATAATGTATGATATCCTATAAGGATAATTAAAGTCCCTCTTGTGTATTTGGATGGAATTCCCTTAATGCCACATAATCATTTTTTTCCATGGCTATCGTCCCAGGCTACGCAATATTGATCAGGAGTTTGTGTTTATGCACGCTGCATTCACCTCTTGGGGTCAAAATTCTCCACTGTCTGTGTTTGTGTTCCGGGTCCTGACCCACAGTTTAACAACATCGGCTTTGGATCTCTGTAGGGACAATCTCCCAGTTTCTGGAGCAGTGGAGTTTTCCCACACTGTCACAGGGATGCGAGAGGCCTGAAGCAAAAACACACTCGCATGCAGTTTTGACACCCTTCTGTCACCCCACAAAGGTAAACACATGGAATGTCTTTCAACAAAAACAAATGCAGCAGCCACATGCGTTCCTGAGCAGCAGATTCAAGTTAACCTATAAAATCCAATGGAGCTGAGAATGGAGTCTTGTCATGTTTAAAGAGCTGAGAGGTCACTTTATCGAGACACTATCATTCTGAAGAACTGCACTCCTTTACAAAGGCATGCAAGATATTTACCGTCCTACCCCTCTTTCTGTGTAAGCAGACATCTGACTAAACAAGAGTGTGTCTCAACACACACACACACACACACACACACACACACACACACACACACACACACTCAGATACACACTAATCTCTGCCTAAGCCCCAACACCCAGCTGAGTGAGAAAGTGGCCTGCTTGGCACATTCCTTTGTAGTGGCACAACACACACAGAGAGAACATAAGAGTGGTAGACACAAGGTTAAATGAGTGTGACATACATGGAGGGTAAGCCCATGTGTGTGTGTCTGTGTGTGTCTCTGTAAGTGAGCGTGAATCTTTTTCACTAGTTAATTCTTGAAAAAATATTTTTCTTTATCATTTTTTTTATATTATACTCATTAGATATTATGTTTTGTATTTTTTTCATTAGCTGAATGTTTACTACCTGGTTGTTTGAAAATTGCTCTTTGGTAATAAAAGATTCAAGATTTGATAAGAGGTTTATTAGACCCAAGTATTTCACAAATTGGAACACAATCACAGATGGAGCCAGTTATCTTCACACACTATTTTATGAACCTTTTGCCCATGTGCCAACCACAAACTGGAAGATAATCAAACCTGCCACTCCCAATTTGTCTTCAAGTGGTTTGTTTGAAATGATTCAATCTCCAAACCGATTGGCCAGATCCGATTAGACAGTCACCAGTTAGGATAAGAAATATGTTTGATATGCTCAGCATGTACTGTGTGATGTGTCGTGTCACTAAATAAAGCAGAAATTAAAGATCTGAACCTTTCTCTGGTACATTCTGTACTGCTACTATGATGCAAGTGAATGTTGCCTAATTGATTCATAATCTTGGAACTAGGATGAATACAAAAAGAGAACTCCCTTTTTTAATTGCATGCCTTGCTGATTACACACACAAAAAAACATCAGCAGGTATCTCGCAGTAGACTGGCAAGCTGCAGTTTCTCAACTCCAGTTCACCTTGCAAAACTATACATGCCATGCTAAGCCAATTTTCACAGCCTGGCCTCATCAGGATCTTTTTTCTTTTTACCTTTGTATTTTTTTCCACAGTGCATTACAGTGTTCACAGAGCAAGCTGCTGGCTGAGAGCCTTTCAGTCATACAGCAAACAAACATGTACAGCGGGTGCACTTCAACAATTGAAAGAGGTGAGATAACTCACTGTGTGTGGGGTCTGAAAGAACTCGCTGTGTGGACTTTATGTTTGGACTTTTGTTTATTTCCTGTTTTATTTTGAAATACATACCTTGTGTGTCCACCGTGTGTTTTATTTCCTGTCTTTGTCCAGTTTCCCAGCATTGTAATTATCCCACCCTGATGTGTTTCACTTGTACTCTATTATCCTAGCCTCCCTGGTGTATTTAATTGTCTTTGCTAGCTTGTCTGTTTTGCTCCTGTTTAGTTTCCCCACTGTCTCCTAGTGTTTCCGTTTTGTGTTTCGCCTACATTTTCGATCTTCTGTGTTCTGTTTCACCTGTAAATCCCTTTCATTATCAAATTACCTTTTTTTCACCTATTCCCTTTTGTGTTGTCTACATTTGGGTCCAGTTTTCCTGTGAACGTGACAATTTATTAACTTCCAATAGCTCAAACTGTGATTGTGACTGTAATTGTATTCACTTCAACCTTTTTAGTAGCTCTAACCTAATTAGTTCAGCATTGCGTGTGTTCATGTACATTAATTCCCAACTCACATCGTAGGCCAGTGACACTGGCAACAAGTTTGTTATGCATGCATACAGTAGCCTATTTTTTTTTGTTTGTTTTGTTTTTTATGCCCATCTGGTTCGGTGCACATACACACTTGAAAACTGATTGATGGCCCTTTCAAAGAAATGAACCAGTCTATTTACTGAAGCAATTACCTGGAAAGCTAATCAGTTCAACCTCACCTCATGGCACTTTCTGGTATGGAATGGACGGCTTAAAACCGGATATTTGCTGGACATTTTATCTACCTCTGAAACAAGCACTAATTGGTAACAAAGACGTGGATGTGTTCACAAGAGTTATTACCTGAGGTCATAAAGGGCCGGTCTTTAAAAGTATTGACGCATTTTACAGGCATGGATATTTGACTAGTAAAGGGCTGGAGGGAACATACAATTCAGCAGAGCAAACAAGAATGAGTTTAGCAAGTTTCCATATATCACAGGCTGTGTTTTGATCTTATTGTTTGGGACAGCCCAGATAATATTTGTTGACCAGATGCAACCTAACTTCAAAGCTAGACACCATCAACCAGCACTAATATAGCACCATAAGTCATACTGACAGCGATATGGATGGTTATCAACTTTGTTCCAGAAAATAAAAAGATTTTTAAAGTCATGTTTTGAAGCAATCATCACAGACTTGGTTTGGACAAAATTCAATTTTGTCTTCAGCCGCGGAGAAAGGCAGAAAATTTGCTTACTTTGATATTTTGGTGGCCGATATTCCCCTGTAATCAGCTGCAACCACTGTCTGAAGAGACACTCTGAGATCTCAGTCTAAATAGAGTTTGACCACCAACAACTTCAATAGACACAGTACTGAGGGCTATCTCTGTCACCTCAGCGTGAAAAGCAATCTAATATTTGTGCTTTTTCAAATTGAAAGGAAAAATGAAAAGAGGAAGAAAAATATTCTGTGTGGGTATGTGTGTGACTGTTATCATCAACAGCAAAGCAACCGCATGACAGAGTGAATAGGGAACACAGTGATGTGTGCATGTGCAAGAGAGAGAGACACAGAGAGAGAGAGAGAGTAGTGCTGTGACAAGAACTGATAACCTATCTCTCCCCTCTATTAATCCAGCCCCGGACAGGAAGTGATGTATACAGTCAGGACTGTTGTTTTTGTGAATCAAACCTGACACACACTACTAACTTCTGGTGAACTGTGTTTTTATACTGAGCTATTCAGAGTCATTAAAAGTGATGATGTCCAGTGCAGCAGAAAAGATAACCTCCCATATGAATAACAGCCTATCTGAAAGTCCCATTTCAATAAAAAGAAATTAGTAAGAGTTTGCTATCAATAGTGTTAGGTTTAATTGAATTGACAAAAGGCACCAACATGGTTCACTGCTCAAAAGAATCTTGGTGGTTCACAGCAGCAGAGGAGAACACAGGATGCAAAGGAGATAATGAACATGTGGTCACTAAACCTTGAAAACTGAATGCTGGGAAATGTAACCTGGTCTAATTAATTCAAGTTTTTTCCCCTACTGTAATGTCAAAACATTTTGAATTCATTACAGCTCTTGCTCCATTAAAAATAATGGCGGAAAAAATTACTAAAATGTTGAAATAATTAAAACCAATGACTATAACATAAACCTATGGTATCATTAAATTCTCCAGGAGATCCTGTATTTCTATGTTGAACAGTACTGAGGATATTTAAAAAAAAAAAAAAATTCAAATGGGATTTTTACAGTGGTAAAAAATACCTTAGTAGCTCCTCAAGTGGCAAGCTCAGAGCAGGGTCAGTTGAATTTGGTGTCAGTACAGGCCAGTAAGGTGCAGCCTGGTTGAGCATACATTCCTTCCAATATTTAGACTGCTCTTAAGGTAAATACATGTGTGAGGTTGATGCATCTAATAATGTGGTGAGTTTATTCACAGCTAGCATCCTCTGTTCGGTTTAAGATGCTTTCGTCAATAATGTGGTGACAGCAGTGCATTAGAGAGAGCAGAGGACATTTTGGATTTATTCCTGGATTTGAACAGACATGCTGAGGGAAACACGACGGCACAGAGCATCCCTGGAGGGAAGAATGTCTTCCAGTCCCTGAAGACTGGTTTTTCCTCTGTAATAGGAGGATGACATATTTTCAAGCAAACATCTCTCTCAACCTCACTACCACTCAGCCCTAACTGCTTGTCTAAAAGGTATTTAAATGTGCATGTCCATGTCTGTGCACGCCTTTGTCTGCAACATTGGGCATGGTCACTTACCACTTAGCCGGACACCACTTTGAGTTAAATGAAAAGGACTCAGCAGGTTGTTAATTGGTAGACTCCACAAAGGCAAACAATAAAATGCTTCTTGTTACAGAGACTGTTGGATCCCTATGCCAGGTGTGTGTGTGTGTGTGTGTGTGTGTGTGTGTGTGTGTGTGTGTGTGTGTGTGTGTGTGTGTGTGTGTGTGTGTGTGTGTGTGTGTGTGTGTGTATGTATGTGTGTATGTGTGTGTGTGTGTGCTTGTCACGGTTAAGCTTGCTCAAAGTTATGAAACTTCCTTGTTCTGTCTCTCCTGCCCCCACCATAATATGAAAAAAAGATGCATGGCGTTTTAACTGCTCAAACCAGATCAGCATCTCTCTGACACACATCTGTGAGTTACCAATAGTATTAAGGTGGTGCAAAAACACAAAGAATCATGGAAACAGTATGATTTAATGACTCACTTTGGTTTCAACCTTTGGCTCCTATGGTTAAGTATTTCTAGTTGCCAAACTTACTAAATGATCCCACTGCAGAGCCCACGGAAGGACAAGGAGGAAAACACGCTATTACAGATGTGCTGTACTGAGAATCCTCATCGTGTTCATTTTCTTTTACATGTAAAACATAACTTCATGGTTTTGTCTTGGTCTAAATCTTTCTTTTTGTTTCCTCTCTCTCATTCTCTCTATTCTCTCAAATAGTCCATCCCGACACCCCCTCCAACCTTGTTTTCACTTTTCTTCCATGGTAGATTTTCTCCTTTTTCCACTGTTAAAATCTCATTTTCTCCCTCTTTCTCTACTAGCCTGTTACCCCTCCCTACTCTCTCTCTCTCTCTCTCTCTGCCACTGTTGCCCTGCTCCAGTCCCTCCTCCATATAATCCTGTGTTCTTTGGCTCGCTTCATTAGTTGTAGCAATAAACACACAGGGCCACAGGATACCTCCAGAAAACTCCTCAACACGATTACTGCAGAGTCAGGCTCACATGCCACATATAGGGGGCCCTGTGTACCATAAAGTGTGATTGTGTGCATGTAAAACACAGAGGGGAGTAGAGACAGACAGAAACAGTGTGGTTTTGTGTGTGTGTGTGTGTTGTGTGTGTGTGTGTGTGTGTGTGTGTGTGTGTGTGTGTGTGTGTGTGTGTGTGTGTGTGTGTGTGCGTGCGTATAGTATTTAAAAAACTAAAACTATGGCCATCTCTCAGTAGGTATCAATGAACTCATTCAAACTGAAATGCAAGGAAACCAAAATTGTTTACATTTAAAAATGTGTGTATTGTGTGAACTAATGAATAATCATTTATAATGTTTGTGCACTAAATATTTGATCAAATAAAACAAATAGAAAATAGAGTGAATTTGTTTCTTTGCAGCTGTTTTGGACTGCATGGCTCCCATTTGTTTGGGATGCATTCTTCTCTTCATAGTTTTTTATGATCCTTATGACAACTCTGCCTCATCTCTGCTTATTCGCTGCAACTCAGAGTTTTCAGAGTTTCTCTGGTAACCCCTTACAGGAGCAGCTCAGATGGTGTTTTGACAAGGGAAGTGCTGGCGACTCCCCCATTTTCAATAGGCTCATTATTAAAGCAGCTCTGCCTGGACTTCACTCAGCCTGAATTTCTATGACCACAAAGGACTCATAAAAACATTTTGGCAAAGTCCAAAACCACACTGCAGTATGCACATGGGTATGAGTGTGTGCGTGTTTGTGTGGCGTGAGTGTACGAGCCCCCCTCCGTACATAAGAAACCTTAGACGGGACTTGGCTCTGTTGTGGCTGTGCATAAACCCATGAAAACAACACAAATACATTTCCATGCATATTATGCACACACATGTCGAATCCCGCCATAAAATGTAAGTCATCAAAAAATGTCACGGTCATGTGCACATGCATGTGCCCACATAGACAATCCCCCTCTTTCAATGGTGGGGACCTGACTTTAAATAAAAGTACTCTGGAGAAGTGATTTTGGAGAAAGTAGTTTTTTAAAAAAGTCCAAGCTCTCACCCTTTTTCTCGAATTAACTATTATGATTAAATACAAATGTTATTTATCATTATTTTCTACAGAGCCAAAAGTCAATGGGTTGTTTACATCAACACACTGGGAATCATAGTAGGCTGCTGTGTATACATGTATACACTGTAACTGAATTTACCATCAACAGTTACACGAAGCAGGGAAATAAAACAGAAATACAATATGCTCTTTGAGACGGAATACAATAAAGTTGGTCTTGTGTAATTCAGTGGTTGTTATGTGTCTTCAGGACACTGGGTTTCGGTCTCCATGTGTTTCGAGTTTTTACAGGAAGAAGTGGGATAAGTGTGCATCCTGTGTGATGCTGCTGATTCCTGAGTCCTCACAGATTCTCATAATGTTTGCACCTCTCGGACAGAAAAGCATGACTTACTTGATTGATTGCTATTAAATGTGAGTGTGTGAGACAAACGTCTATTGAAGAATAACCGTGTGTTGTTTATTCTCTGAAATGTGCCTGCCACGGTTGCTCAAGCTGATCAGCTCCTGTGAGAGGTTTTTCGTGTTTGTAAAACACTCTCTCTCTCTCTCTTGCTTGGAAACTGGATAATAACACAGCAAAGAACTGGGTCTCTCTCCGTCTCTTTTCCTCCGTCCTCCATCCCTCTCTAACTTTCTCACTCTGTCTTGCTCATTCAGTCTCTCTCCAGTTTCCATGGCTTTAACTTTAATGCAGATGCCAACTCTGCTTAGTCCATCTACAAACGCATGTGCACGCAGGCACACGCACGCACACCCTACACAGACACACACACACACACACAGACACACAGACAGACAGACAGACAGACAGACAGACAGACAGACAGACAGACAGACAGACAGACAGAGACACACACACACACACACACACACACAGACAGACAGACAGACAGACAGACAGACAGACAGACAGACAGACACACACACACACACACACATACACACACACACACATACACACACACACACACACAGAAGGCTCAGTCATTCAGTCTGTCAGTAGTATTGAGAGTAGAACTAACAGAGAATAAATCATTTTTCCACAGCAGGGGCCCTAACCTGAACAAAGAGCCTGTGTGTATGTGTTTTAGGATGGGTGTGTGTGTGTGTGTGTGTGTGTGTGTGTGTGTGTGCGTGTGTGTCGACCTATTAACATATTCCTTGAACAATTTAATCATCTGCCATGCATAACAGGCATAACATTTCAATGCAAACAGTGGAAGGCACAAACCAGGAACAACTTTTCTCCATTGAAGTGGAGTTTAAAAAGAAACCACATACAAACCCACGTCTCTGTATGTGAAAATTTCACATCATTTCAAGTTCCCACTGCAACATATTTCTCAATATCATAAAAAAGGCAACCTTGATATCCCACGGCTTAAGATAATTATTGAAAACATGTCTAATTGTGCTGATTATTACTGTAGACTTACTTCAAATCTGTCTGAGATGCACTGGTACAGTTCTCCCATAACAGGAGCGTGTTAACAGTAGCCTGTTGGTGTGAAAGATACACTAGCCAAGACCTGAGAGGTTCACTGCATTTCTGTCCTGACTATGTTTTCAGCAACTTTCAGAGCACATTTAAGGTCTTCACATCTGGAATGCTTCTATTTCACGTTTAAAACTTTGTTTTATGAAATCTATACACAAAGACTCTGTGTATTCATTCTCTTACCTGCTGTAGTTTAACACCAACAGAGCGTAGCATCCCCCTGCAGACTCTGAATTCTTCTCCCACACCATGGATTAGGATTGGCCACATATCCTTCTTGCTGGGTTGCCATATCCTGTGGTGAATAACCACCTCCCACACCTCTTCTGAGATGCGCCCAGACGGCAGCGTCCTGACAATTGCTCTGGTTCCCGTACACACTGACTTGGTTACCTTACAGAAAGAAGGACAGTATTTATGCATGTCTCATTATTTTGAAGCATATTATAAATGAAGCGTACTGTCAAGATCGTTTCCATAGTGATTAAAAGGGAAAAAAGACACGAAAGCATCTAAAATCTATCAAAAAAAAAAGACAAACTATTAGACCTATTTACCTTCTGATTATTCTTGAAGAAGCGCCTCACCAGGACAGTGGAACGCTCTTTACGGTTCCTAACAAACTCTGTGTTATCCAAGGGACCCTCTCCATCAATTTCCTCACTGCTGCTGCCCCCGCTGCAGCTCCTGATCACTCCGGAGGGTGACCTCTCACTGTGCCCAAATGTTGTCGTCATGGTTTCAAGAGATGTCCGTCGTAAAAACAGTTTCTCGAGGGAGCATTTGTTAACCCTGGGCCTCCGGTTGAGTCTCTCTAAACTTGAGTAGCCGTCTTTGAGATGCTGCTGGCGGATGTGTCCATTTTGGTGATGTTGATGGTGGTTGGTAAGAGGGGAACTACAGGGAGAAGACACCAAAGAGCTTGGTTCACTGGACGGGCTGCACCGCGATGAGTGGTGAGGTGAAGGCTAGAGGAAGAGAAAACATGGTACATTAAAACAGTCAGAGATGTTTCTTTATAGCTAAATTATTAATGACTCAAATGGACTGTTTAATGGGGTAAAGTATTGACTATAGTGTAAACATTGTGACATTGTCAACACTGAACAGGGATTTTAAATGTGAAAAGCATTTTAGAGTACATAGAACACGTAACACAGCCCTGATATAGCAGCTGAATTTGCAGCTAACCAGGGCTAGCACTGTCCTCCTTTATTACCTTGTGGGAAGCCAACATAGACACAGGCAGGCTGCTGCGGCGGATGTGTCGCTGGATGCGCCTCGAGGGGCTGGAGCTGAGACAGGGACTGTGAACAGGGCTGGAGTTAGGGCTTGGACTGGATCTGGGGCTGTGGCAAGAGGAGGTGTTTGGACTCATGTAAAGGCTAGACAGGGTGCAGGAGCAGCGGGTGCTGCCAGTTCTGTTTCTGCCTGCATCCACACCTTCTCTAGGGGTGTCCAGCTGGCACGGAGATCCCTCTGAACTTTTCCCAGGTATTGGAGTAACTGTGTTCGCTATTCTTTCAATTCGCTTGCCAGCCGACACCTCTGGACAAAGTTTCTCTTCGGTACTCAAGAGTTTTGAGCTGTAATCCAAACACCCATATTCCTCGTCCAAAATAGTCCCTTTCCCACTGTCACACGACAGCTTCCTATATAAGAGGAGGGAAGGGCTGCTCCTCTGTTTTGACTGCAGCAATTGGTCAGAGTATCGCCGTATTTCCTGGCTGTCATTTGCATGTCTAACTTCTCTGCTGGGTCTACTCCCAGTTGATGGAGGAGAAGCACGCTGAGCCAGGACTACAGCTCCAACCTGTGTCTGATTTTCTTCAGTGGCCATCGTGTCTCCCTGGAGCCTCCTGTTTTGTCCCTTGTTTTGCTGCAGCTTTGAAAAGAAGTAAAATTTTGATGTTGAGGGCAGTTAAGCAGGAGAAATCTAACTAACAGCATTTAGAAGAACTGCAAAATTTGACTGTAGAAGACTCTCTAAGTTCCTTGTACTGGAAAACGACTTCTTCCATCTCAATTAGTGGCTCCATAGGGGAAGAAGGAGGAAATGAAATTTGCAGAGGAAATGAAATTTGCAGACTTCAAACCTTATATATTGTGTGAGGCTACAGCACTGTCATCCTTACCAACTCGGCTGGTCCAGATGAGTAATGTTAGTGAGTCCTGCTTTCTCTGAATAGAGCATATTCTCACTGCTCTTCCACAATATCTGAAAAATATACTTTTTAGCTCAGCTGCGGTGGAGCAGCACCTTATTATTTTAGACTGATTCGTTTACATAATACTACAGCAGTTTCAATTATTCATCATTTATCGTCAGTCATTGGCAGCTAACCTATATTTTAAAGTTCATGTTACTTACTTAGATGATCAGAAGAATCCACTCCATGCTACACAACAGTCCCAAGCTTCTTTTTTCTATTTCAGTGTGCCATCATGAGCATAGGTCCGTGCCGGGGCAAATAACAACTTGCAGTGACCTCTTGGGTGACTAAGACAGCATGTCCATACACAGTGTGCTCTGTCTGTGTGTGTTGTGGAAACAGAAGCTTGTGCAGCTGTACAAACCACGATAGAGAACCCACGGAGGTGACCTTGGAGGACTGAGGAATTTCCTTGATAGTACGGTCACAGCTTACATGACCATGTGTGTGCCTCTGTGCACTAGCTCTGCATGGTCCCAACATGTATCTGTGGCATAGTTATCCACTTGTAGGCCCTGGGAGAGACATACAGACAGAACACAGACACACCAGTCATTATTTTTCCTGGTTTTCATGACCAATTTCCAATTATATATTTATATTCACAATAAAATAAACACTGAACTTTCAAACCATTAAAGTACATTCAAAGAGACTGACTGAGACAGCTAGCAAGTTCAAGATTGAGTAATACAAATACATTTTACTGTGCTCTTCTATCATCACATTAGCTTTCTTATCCGTAACTATTCAACTAAATCACTTCACAGTGCATGGGCCATTGTGAGTGAAACAACTGAAATAACAAATTCTGAATTTAAGCGGGAAGGGAAGACAGAGGGAACATTCATTTCACAGCATTTTAAACCCATCAAAACCACAAACTTTCCAGAGTAATAAGAATGAAACTTAATAAAATGAGATGATGTGTTCGTTACAAGTTAAATAATTTCATCTCTGTGAGGACATTTTTTGAATACTTCTGTAATGTTGTGTCTTGGAGAAATAATATGGACTAATTTCATCACCTCACAACCAGAGTACAGTCTTCCATGCGATCTAGATATCCCACAGTTATCTAACATCATCACAACCTTACATTTTCTTGATCATAAAAAAAATGTGTTGGACTGGTGTGATGTAACTGGTATTTTGAAATGGCAATTTCAGAATTGGGTCAGCCTGGTGGTTTAGGGGTTAAGGCGCTGACCATGGACTGAAGTGTCCTCAATTCACATTCAACCAGGGGACCTTTGTTGGTTATCATTCCCCAACTCGCTCCCTCCTAGTTTCCTGTCACGTCTCCAATGTCGTCTATCACTAAAGGCATAAAATACAGCCAAAATACTTGGAAAACAAACCTTTGATTAAAGTAAGAAACGTTATGAATTCCAGAGAGAGTGTTATTAGTGGTAAATGTAACAGTATGCTTTGAGTTTGCAATGCTACTAAATGCACACATTATTTATACATACTAACGTTGACATCCGTAAACTTTCCTTCTCCTCAAACACAAACACTTGTTAACGTATTTGATCACATTTATCGCAAACAGCTTTTTTTTTTTTTTTTAATTTTGATCTTGTCCAGCAGTCTTGAAACCCAAGACTCTTGTCTTTAATGAAAGCACAGACTGTTTAAAAGAAGCCAGTTATGCAAACTCAGTAGAATGCCAGCTGGAAATGAGAAAAGCTAATGATGCCTATGAAACTGAACAGTCCGTTTTCAGTAGCTGGCTTTCATTACACACAGTCTACAATAAATAGGAAATGATGTCTCATACCCAATATGTCCGGAAAAAAAACAGATTTCATTTGGAATATTCTGTCTATATCAATCTAGCACATTGGTAGGCAAAGAAATCAGAGCTCGGCAGAGATTAGTTATGCACCCTGTTAGCATGAAATACATCCGTAACAGACACACTCAGCCACAACATGCACGGATACTAATTGTGTGGTTCTGGTATTGTAATGTTGGCCAGCGACATATAAATCCAAATAACTAGTGCCCGAAACCTCATAATTAGAGTGACCACAGCCCTTAACCCGCTGCCAAAATACATGGGCCACAGTCGGAATGTGTGACCGACCCAGAGAGGAGGGACCAGCTTCACGTTAAGAGGGTGTGTGGGTGTGTGTGAAAGAGAGAGCGAGACTGAGAAAGAGAGAGAGAGAGCTCAGCTCACTGATTCTTAGTAAAAATCAAGTTCCTCCAACACACACACACACACACACACACACACACACACACACACACACACACACACACACACACAGTATATGTATCAAGGTGCAGCCTCGTTTCAAGGCTCTGTGCCACATTCACACATACAGAACTTCAGCCAAAGGGATGAAACAGACAGGTGCTCCATTAATAAGCTCACAGTGACATCTAACCTTCGTATGACGTCTAGTCTGCAGCTTGGCTTCAATCTTTTGATGAGACTGATTTGACAGCTAAAATAAGGTAAATGCTGATGATGAGACCCTTAAGAGGACTGCTTGATTCATGTTGATTTTGTTCACTGCAAGACAATTCTTCTACACATCTACAATCGCAGACAGATATTACAAAACAGACCTGTATTGATCACTAGGCATCATTAGTGTTTTACTAGTGTTGCTGATTCAGTTTTAAAAGAATAAACCACTAAGTAATAAACAGAAGACATGCCAAGATTCAGAATTTCCCAAAAACTAATACATGTCTATTGAAATGAAATTTTGGAGTTGAGGCACTTTTATTCAAAATGGGCTTTCATAATCAATACAATGCTGCTCATAAAAAAAAAAAGAAAAACATGCAAAAACGCTTTATATGGCTGGATCAAAGTTTGACAGTTCATTTAGTAAATTCTCCCCCTCCATTGCCCCTTAATGGAATATAATGAATACCAATCCAAATCCCAAACATTAAAAAGATATAAACATGCAGTATGTTTGCCCAAGAAACTTAACACTAAAACTGACAACAACTTCCTCCTAGGTAAATAATGGACTTCAATAGATCAGTTGCACAATATACCTCTAGACTGAAACTACAGCAGCTAAAAGTAAATTCCTGAGGACCTCTGACCTACTGACATGCTGAAAATGCTTTCTCACAATACCTCAGACAAAATATGATGGGACACATTTTTCTTTGTTTTGTTTTTTGGTTTTTTGGTTTTTTTTTGGGGGGGGGGGTCCATTTTCAGAAGCATGTGTCAAGTTGTCATCATGTCATCATTTTTTAACAGTCCATTCTTCACTGTGGTGAGAGCCCACTCTGATCCATAATAGACAAAATCTAAACGGCATGTGTCACAGTCAACTAACAGGTCTAACCAGACATACCAAAAGTTGGCAAAGAGTACGTGCAAAACTTGTAGCCACTAAGCGTGACTGTGTATCTCTCACCAGTGCCTGTTAATGCTGTCAATCCTGCTTGAAATGAAATGAAATCATAAATGGACACTGTTTGACGCTTTTATCTCTTTCTTTTACATTTAGAATAAAGGTAAATGAATAATATAATTATACTCCACCTTTCTGCAAACTTGTATGTACATGTCTATATTTCCAAATGCCTGAAATCACAAATTAAGTTTGGTATGTAAAGTCTGTTATGGGCACAACCTGCCACTGAGCTTGGGTGTAGTTATGAAGGTGAGACTAACAATAACACAGGCACGCCACAGCAGCAACAACAACTGGCTGATGATAAACAAAAGTGCAGTGAAATTAAATGTGCAGCAGACAAGATGTGATTGTAAACATGTAAAATACACACGCAAGTTGTCTAACTGGAGACCATCTGTATTTGTCTGTTGCTTCAGTGAATGTTGTGGCTGTACAGATGTTGGCTACTGCATCAAGGTAGCTGTCATTTGAGGACACAAACTGACGCCACATATGTCAGGGCATGAACTTGTCACGAGGGCGATACTAGCGTAACGTTTTGGTTACTTGAGGCAAGAAATTGCGCACTGCAGCTTTAAGTTGTCAAGCCATGTAGCCAGAAGCATGATAAACAGCTGTGCTTGCCATCAAGCTAATTTAGAAACACTGAAATTAGCAACGGGATAGCATTTCCACACTATGGAGACCTAAAATGGAAGCATGTTGAAGATTTGATGTAGCTGTGCAACAGCTGTTTATTTAGGCTTTATCCTCATGACTGCATTTCATAATTATAATTTACACAAACAGCAAATAAAATGGCAACAATAAAGACCTCTCAGCACTATTACGACATAACAGACCTTAGTAAACCTAAAAACACAAACGCGCATACGCTAAACGCAGTTCAAAGTAGCTCTTGTTATCAGCAGAACTGTGACCCTGGCTGGGAAAACAAATGGCTCTTCCAGGCTAAATCTCAGCCTTCGGCCACAAACGCAGACAGACGCACACACACACACAATACACACGCATCGACACACCCACACAGGAAACCAGGTCACGCCAAGTGACAAGTGCACTGACCAAGAAAACACTCAATCACTTCTACATCACTTATTATATTATATACAATATTGTCCAACACAGCACGCACTCTACCAGGCTTCTTGTCTGACAAAATACCTCAAATCATAAAAAGAGATTTCAAGCCTAATTTTCTGAAAATACTTACAATTAATCTGGATACATGCCTCTTAAAAGGTTTTGGGAATCTAATGCTCCAGGTTTTCCAAGTGATTCAGGATTCCTGCTCACTATCTTTGTGTCAACTGAGTGAGAGACAGAGAGGGAGAGTGAAAGAGCTATGTCTCTCTCTCTCTCTCTGTGAGAGAGAAACAGAGCGAGAGAGAGAAAGCATGACATGAGGGATGGGACTTGTGCAGTCAGTCTGAAAGTTCAGCAGCCAATCAGAATGCGTTTTTGAAGTTTGTACATAATTTATTGACATAAATATTTAACCTTGACAGTCATCACACTGGCAGTTACAGCACAAACAAAGGGATGCTGTGACACCCAGTCATTTCATTTCATGAGGTATTTGCAAATGGATTCTGTCCTAAATGAGATACTGTATTTTTCTGTGTTTTTTTTAGATGAGTGATGGTAATTTCTCAATATTAAAGCAATAGTTCAACATTATAGGAAATATCTTTATTTGCTTTCTTCTTGAGAGCTAGATGATAAGATTGACACCACTCTCATATCCATACAATAAATATGAAGCTAGCTAGCTGCCGCTTAGCTTAGCTTAGCATAAAGACTGGAAACAGAGCCTGTTTCTGTCCAAAACAAACAAAATCTACCTTGCAGCACCTCTAAAGCTCACCAAGTTGCACAATAGATCAACGACAATTTGAAGTTTTAGAGGATCGGTTAGTTTTATTGTGCCCATTATGTGGTTGCCAGGCAACCAGCAAAGACCTGAACAATAGCACATATGCTGTTGGTTGTATTTTAGACTATCCCAGACAAGCTGGATTATGTGAAATTTAGAAATATTAAAAAAAAAAAAAAAAAACAACAACAACAACAAATACTAGAGGAAATTATTTCTATCAAAATGTTCAAAAAGTTTGAATGTGGGTTTGAATACAGATTTAAAAGAAAAACTGTGATCTCAACTGCTCCACTGAAAAACCTGATGAAACAAAAGAGAACAGCTCTCTTTAAAAGAGAGCTGTTGGGTACTTTGTCCAACAAGATCCAACATTTCCCGCGTTGCAATAAAGTATAACACATGTTGATGAAAGCAAAAGGGGATGATCTCAGCACCTCTGACAGTGCTGAAGAAACTGGATATAATCAGAATCAGATGGTCAACAACAGCACTGTGTATAACGTTTTTGTATTTGTGAGTGTGTGTCAGTTGTTCCCTCATTTATCAAAAAAAGTTATTTCCAAACTGGCATACATCAAAATAATGTTGTACAAAATTTGTTTAAGGGCTTAACTCTTTAGTTACACCATGTAACACTAATTTTGCTTTCACTCACAGGGTATGTTCAAATATTTCAGTGTGGTGCAATGTGACATTCTCTCACACACACACACACACACACACACACACACACACACACACACACACACACACACACACACACACACACACCACACACACACACACACACACACACACACACACACACACACTCACACACACACTCACACACACACTCACACACACACACACACTGGAGCCAGGTCCACATCTCGGGCATCTCACAGCCTTGAAGTGAAAATATGAATGACTGTCACATTATCCAAAAATTTTTACAAAATGTGTTTTATAAGGTCAGTGCACTGGCTTCAGAGGTAGGGATATGACGAAACTGACCAGTGAACTTTAATAGGCGAGGCTCAAAGCGGTCATAATAACTGATGAAATTGAAACTACATCTGACACAGCTTCAGAGCGGGTCACCGTTCACCACTTGAGACATTCAACTGCTTATTGAAATTATGGATATAAACACTAATGTCCCTTGTCTGTCATAACATTTGGTCTAATGGGTTGTCAATCAAAGTGAGTGACAATTTGTTTTAATGAATTTAGATCTCACGGCTGGAACTGATGTCCTAAATCAGTGTTTATACCACCAACAGGGGGCCTTTACTCTCACATAAAAGCCTTTTTCTGATCTTCATTCATGAGGGATTATGTCACAAGTCATCCGAATGATGACTCATGGCCTGGTATGTGATTAGGTCCACCTTCAAAGTAAAGTTCACAAGTGAACAGTGATGTGTTTACTGGTAAAAAAAAAAAAAAAAAAAACCCTTTACACCTCATATGTACAATAATTTTTTACGCTTACCTCGATACTGCACAGTCAGGTTGGATTCAAATGAGAGTTAACTGCAATGCCACTTATCCTCCCAAGCGTCCAAAAAACTCCACTAAATACTTCACACTCAGCTTCAGCATTGGATCTTTAGCATTCCAGCAGCATAATAAGCAAGCCAGGGAGGGAAGGAATCCCCTTTTCTGTTGTGTGGGGGGTCATGGAAAAAAAAAGGCATGCCGTGTGAGTACAATAGAGTGATGGCGCAACTGGTGTCTCCCAACTGCAAAGAAACAGTCACGCAGAAAAGCACAGATTTCAAGTAGATTATATCTTTCGTCACAAATACTTTGGTGATGCCAAAAAGGTGACTCTCAACAAAGTACCAAAAACTTGCAAGACAGATTTGATTTCCATGGAAAATCTAAGAAACTCCTTTTGGTAGGAAAAAAAAACTAGCAAGAAGGGTAAAATAAGAATATTAGAAAACATAGTGCAACTAGGGATGCACCGATCTGACACTTGGTATTGCTATTAGTCTTAATCGAGCCAAAACTACTGGATTGGCTATTGGAAAAAATGAACTGACATTCATATATTAACTGCTGACAAGTATGCCCTGGAAGATTACAAAAATACTATTATTGCTACATTGTGCTGCCATAAAGACAAGTAGCAACATATCACATGAAAACAACAATAACCAGTATAGGGGAATTTTTATGCATCATTCTTTGATAGTTATCCAAACCACACTGCACATTGATGGCTTAGTAAAAGCTCTAAACAGGAATGTGAATCAAGACTGTATAAATGAAGGTTGTGGAACTGTATTGGAAATCAGTAAACCATCTTTACGATCCAGTAACAGAAAACCCTGCACAGTTCCCTTGAAATCTTCAGTATTATAATGCACTCTCCACACAAAGGACCCCCCTCTCTTTAACACAGGGGGTCAGTGAAGAAAAGACGCATCATATGACTACAATAGAAACACATTCCTTAAACTGGTGGCAGCTAAAAAGAAACTAACAAATGTTACCATGCAGTGCAAAGACCTTGACAAAGAGAGATCAGTGCAATCTTTATGTGCTCGCAAAATATGTAACATACCTTAATTTTGACTTTTGCATTAAGGATCAATGACTGTGGGTAAGCACAATTTTGATCTGACTGAAAGGAATTCAGACCAAACCCTAACCAAAAAAGTGAGGTGTTTTTTCAACCCAACCCTCAACCACTGCAGTGTTTAATGAGTCCAAACCCTGCTAATGTCTGATTTTTGTTGAAAAATCATTGTTAACAATATCCCAGTATTGACAGAGTGAAAGCCATAGTAAATTCTTGAATGTACAGCATTAACAGCAAACTTGAAAAAAATCAAAAGATCAGGTTAAAAAGTATATTATTTACATACAAAAGGCAATTATTTGCATTACATTACATTATTTTCCCAATGGGATCAACTACATTGATTGAAGAAATGTGACATACCAGCAACATACCCAACCTAATTCAAGCTTGAGAAAATTCTAAGAGCTCACATTGGCTATCCCTACTAGCTTTGGGCAGAGAATCACAGCTCAAATGAGTAGGAACTGATGGAAAATTGCTTTCCATCTGAAAACTTAGCTAAATGGAATCTGTACTTTATCCATCCAAATAGAATGGCACCCCCCTTATTAAGAGAATTTAAGGCATGTATTAGCAATCATTTGAAGGGAGTATTATTAAAGCTTTGGGTTGGGATCCAAAATGAGTCACATGCCAGTTTCTGGTGGGTCCCCACATACCAAGTGCTGGTTATGTTTAAATTAGTCATGGTCACATAATGGGGCCAAACTGGCGAGGCTTCTTAGATTAATAAGTTTGGGCAGCCTCATTTTGGCCTCCTGGACCACATGTTTTTCTAATTAACTAAGACAGACAGTTGATTCATCTGAAGATGAAATGTGAACCTAGACACTCTGAAAATCTTTAGCACTTGGGTCTGTCAGGAATGATCAAAGCTGAGGACTGATATATCTTTGACTCATGAAGATTTTATCAAACGAGCCACCAGTAGAGCACAAAAATGCTGAAACAACTACATGGGAAAAGAGGGAGTGGGAAGGATTTAAGTGAGAGAAAACTATCTACCTACGCACAACCAACTTTTATCACCACATAGATGATACTGATAGCAACAGTATGAAAAAGATTGTGAAAGCAGGCTGAAAAAAGAAAGGAAAAAAAGTTAAAAGGATGAAACATCAACCTGCAATCCTTTGCAGGTTACGTTTCATTTTTAACACTGAGTCCCTCTGTCAGTAAAAAAAAAAGTGTGGGGCTGGTTAGACTGGGAGCAGCACTGCAAACAGAACAGACTTTTCATGCAAGGGACCTGGAGAACATATGGCTTTGATTAGAGGGTAGGGCAGAGAGAGACGCCAGTGGAAACTGTACAGAAAGAGAGAGAGAGAGAGAGAGAGAGAGAGAAAGTCTATGTGTGAGCGTGTGTGTATATCTGCTAGTGTGTGCATCAGAGTAACAAGAGGGGGAGAGGGCTGACTCAAGAAGGGGTGACTGTATTTTCATGGTTGATGAGTGTGTGGATGCAAGAGTGTGTGCGTGTGTGTGTATGTGTAGTTGTTAACAAAAGACAGAATAAAAGATGACTCAACAGGGGGAGACTGCTGAACTTGGAGAATAGAATGAAATGAGTCCCTGTCTGTCTGTGTGTATGTGTGTGTGTGTGTGTGTGTGTGTGTGTGTGTGTGTGTGTGTGTGTGTGTGTGTGTGTGTGGGGGTGTGGGAACAGAAGGACAATTGAGGCTCAGCAAGGGTTGCCCTTGTTAAGCCTTATATGATGGAGAGCCATGTCCATATCACACATTCACACTTTACATATGGTGTAAAACCTCCACTGTGACCCTGTGGCCATCAGTTAAAGGTTTTTCATTAACAAAACTTCACTGCCGCTAATAAACCTTGAAATAACTGCTCTGTGTTTGTCTGGTCTGCTTCACCAGCCACTTTCTTTTCCATGACACATTAAATTGTTGGGGATAGACTAAACATTATGTAAGCATATGGCAATCACACAACATATGCCTAAGCGTAACTGCACTTAATCAACCAAATTCCCAGATGTTGTTCAGTCATGATGAAGTCAAAATAAGTTCAAGTCCAAGCCAATGAGAATCTGGTTTCAGCCCAAACAGTCTGCTGAGTGAGATCTGGCTTAGAATCTGGATGATTGTATACAATATAATAATTGCTTCGTTCAGTGTTTTTCCTTTGCCTAAACTTTGTTCATGTCCACACATGTTGTCTGACCTGCTGTATGCAAGACAGCATGTTAAGAATGAGAAGATATTATTGGGAATGGTTAAAGGGGGAAATCACTTGAATCTCAATGCAGGTAATATTCCCACAGAGATTTTTGTGAGTGCACCACTTCAATGACAACATAGCAACTCCAAGCTCAAAATCATAAACATCTTAAAACATGCTCAGTTTAAGAATTCAAATTCAGCTTTTAGTTCCATTAATAGAGTGTATCAATGACAGAAAGTGTATTGATGTAAAGTGGCTAAAAACAGAGCAGACTTAAAGGTATCCTGTGGAGCTTTGACCACTAGGAGTGCTATGGAGCAATGTATGTTTATGTTGAAAACACACAACGTAAATAAGTTTGGCAATGCACCAGAAAAAGGCAGGGAAAAAGAAAAGAACATGGCTGTAAAAAATGCAGGATTTAAATTATTCTGAAAAATCAGCCTTGCAAATGTTTTACGATGAAGGAAATCAGATGAAGGATATACCCCATATGTTTTGTGTAGAAACTCTTAATGTAAACATAACTTCTGTTTGTGTATAAGAGAACTCTGCAGGGCACCTTAACTTTCCATGCAATCAAAGTGCAACAGTAGCTTGATAGCATATAGCAAAAAAAATGAATTCCACAATTGCTACATTAAAAGGTCAAAGGTCAATTATGGCTACTAATTAACAACCTTCCAAGGCCAGACACCATAAAGACTGCAACATGATCAAAACAAAGTCCTGAGCTGCTCCACAGCTGAACAAATTCAAAGCAGTGGAAAAGAGGATGCACTAATACACAGACTAGCAAGTTTGGGGAAAACAAGTCCGACCAGTCTCCCATCCTTGTCTGCTCCAAATTTCTATCTCAAGACACCACCACACCTTCACTGCAGCTGCTGTCTCAATATTGGAGCACGCAAACTGGCTGGAAGTTGATTTAGTATGCACAATGGTAACATTATCAATCTGAGCATAAGTGGAAGTTTTTACAAGGAAATAGTCTGGTCGGTAAAATTACTGAATTTTGTCAACCACTACATAAAGACAATATTCATTAAATAGTTGTATCTTGAGTGTCTTTTCTTCTTGTGGCCTTTTTCATTTTGATGAATATTGTCCTGCTATCCTATTAGTGTGTGTCAGACTCTCTTATGAGCTATTGTTTATAGTGTACAAAACAGACAACAGGCAAAATCTCTGCCCTTAGGTTAGACTGATTCTGGTCTGGATATGGTTAATCTAAGGCAGTGTTTCCCTCTTTTTCTTCATTCCCATTTGGAATTGATTAATCTCTTTACTTTAAGGCAACCTTCACTGAAACATCACATTGAAAAAAAGTTGCAGGTCACTATTCCCCGGGGATGTCTACAGGGGACTCTGTAAGCAATGACCTGACCTGCCAAACTAAAAGACTAACACACGCACACCTTTGAAGTTAATTAGAGTGCTAGCAGCTCTGACAAAGAAGAAATCCACTGGACCCAGTTTTAGCCATAGGGTTGTAGCTACATAAACACAAACAACTTTGACAGTGATGTAGCCTCCAGGCATAGGAATGCACCTGAACGCAAGCATAGAGATACAATGGCTGGCACACGTAAACCTTTTCGTAACAGCTCGAAAAAAACATTAGTCATCAGTAGACCCCAATTTTTAGGAGTGTATTTCTGCTCGGAGTTAAAGTATAGATGATTTCAGGTGTTTTCCCGGTTGAAAGAGAGTCAAGCTCACAGCCACATTTCATCAACATTCCTCTGTAGTACCAGAAAACCCTGAATGAATGTCAAACATCACTATAAAGCTGGTTCTGTTTGATTTTGGGTTTCCTGGACCAGTTTGGGAACCACTGAGCAACTTCACAAACAAACTGACCCGAAGACTCATGCAACGCGACCCCAACAAAAATGTGCCAAAACGTGCATTGACGTGACAGTTTTGAGGATGTGGTGGCACAAACTTACCGACCAGTGTTGTCATTTCCAGTTAGCATCTATCAAAACTCCACAAACTGTCTCGTACAACACATGTCCTGCTAAGTTTTCGTTGACTGACTCGCTCCACAGCTCTCGCTGAGAGACAGTTGATGCAGCTCGTGCCGCGGTGGGAAACCGCTCTCTCTTTTCGCTGACACCTTCAGGTGCTCCTCGGAATACTGTACTCCACCACTCAGCACTTTGGTTAAACCATGGGCCAGTTTTTTCCAAATTTGTTCATTGAGGAAGGGCAACTTTTTACAGCTGTGGGGGACTCACAGACCATTCGTTCATTTAAGTATTTACAAAACAGTCTTTTGTTTATGATGTAATTTTTTATGTTAACACTATAGGCTATTCTATATATATTAATTCTGCATAATAGATGGACATTGTTGGTTGCAGGTGTATAAATGGAATAGTCCCAGGTAGGGTAAAACATGCCAGTCAAGACTTTGCAAAAAAGGGCTATTAACTTCAGGCAATTGTGCAGAAAAACCAAATCAATCCTGAAATATTTTGCTCTTTACAGGGACCCTGTGTAGTTTTAAGACCTTCATTATTTTTAGTTCATGTGGTGCTCACATGGTGCATATTTCCGAATAAAGTTGTTTAATTAAATTACCATATATTAACTTGCACACAGAAAACTCTAGGACCAGGTAGTATTGTTCCAGCATGGGTGGTTTCTGTGTATATAATGAAGTTTCTAAATAGGTATAGTCTACTGTGTGCACAGTAAGCCTACTGGATGGGAATTTGGAGGCGAGGGAGATATACAGTCCACTAAACGTATATCATGCCACTTGTAGGCATAATATTGTTGTTTGGAAGTCATAGCTGCATCAGTGTTTTGTTTAATGTGGTAAATCCAAAATGTATCTATTTAATTGTGCTCTTGTTGTGACTGATTTACATAACGTGTTAAGCCTAAAACCAATATATCCGACAGCACTTAAAGGCTGCATCGGCTTCTCTCAGTAGCCAACTGAGCTGTGGACAGGAGGACAATAAATGCGGCTCTGGGCTACTTTGTGGTACCGTGTGTGTGTGTGTGTGTGTGTGTGTGTGTGTGTGTCACTACATTGGAATGTCTGGCAACGGTTTCTCACCATAGCCAGTCGTCAACTTTATGAAGCTTCCCTGTACATTATTTCCTCCAAGCCAAAGTGATTTATGTTTTACAGTAACGCACTGCAGACAACTCAGTATAAATGAGTGCAATGTTATACATACCTATTACGTTTGGTTCAACTCAGCAAGAGTCCAATCACAGATCACAGAGATAATTGTATGACCGATACATGCCTTGGACCCATGATTTGCCAATCTTTGAGCCAGATGTGCCTCACCTCAGCCGAATGAGCTAGATTTCTGCTTGGGACACACTCAGTCTGCAGAGTGAAAGTCTAGCTCATTCATTTGGTTGGCAAGGGGAAGTTTCGTGCGCAGCAAATGCACGCATGAAAGTAGAAGAGAAAGTAGGTTACAATTGTGCAGTTGTTCTACCCTCTGAACGCACCGCGCGCCCCGCCCCCGAGACAGCGAACAGCACGTGCTTGAGAGAGATGCCCTTTTCCACTTCACAGCTTATAACAGCATTATTTCAACTTGGAAAGTGAGGGATTATTTTCCAATTCCCTCTCGCTCCACCGATGGGAAGTCTTATGCCATCCATCAGGAATGTGCAACTCTTCCATTCTTCCAGCTCTCCTCCACCCAGGAGCAAGCAAACCTTTGGGAATCCCCAGCTCGCTGATAAAAGACAGGGCGGGTGGCCTTTCCAGTTTATCTAACATTTTTATTTGCTCGCAAAATCAAACTCAAATATGGTTTAGAACTTTGTCACATTGTTACGATTGTGACATTTGATGTGATGGTAGCGACCTGTTTCTAAAATGTTGACACTTCTTGCTGAAATTAAACATCTGATGTAACTTTATACACTGCAAACTCACATTCACAAGTTTGAAATGCAGCCAATAAGGGCACGAGAGCTTTATTAGTAAGCAATGTGTAACTGTGTCTCTGTATTAAAGAGGAAAAAGAGGAAGCAGATAAGGAGGGGAGAGACTTTGACTCTAGATTAAGAAGTTATCCTAACACACAGTTTTGAAGCTTGGTGGTAGCAGATTTATTCTGTGTTCAGAAGCCTATGTGCACACAGAGAGAGACTATTCAAAAACACAGAATATAACTGTGAACATAAAGCTCCCACCTGACCAGCCCACCCAAGATGATAGCGTGCTATGTGCCCAGAATAAATGGAATAAAGCAGAAGGAAAGGCAAATTAAATAATATTGCACATGAATTTGTTATTAATTGACGATAATGTTAAAGGTGTTATCAGCAAACATTTGCTGCATTCCTCCCTGTGGGTTGAAACTCTGAAGCTACAGTTGCACATCAAGTTACACCTCATTCAGTGACGGCAGATCATGTGGCTTTTACTTCCATGGAAAAATAAACATTTACTCCTATGATAGAAAAATAAGTAACACTATCTTGTTTATTCATCTGATGACACTGAAACATTTAACTACATTTACTTGCGATACCACATCTAAAAACTGCCATGGCAAGGCAAGTTTATTTCTTTCAACGACAAGGCCATTCACTGTGTTTTACTGAGGAAATGTAAGGCTTTATGAAAAGAAACACAAGGCAATACATAAGTACAGTACACCGCCACAACTATTAAGAGTTTCAGGTGAAGTTACATTGTCCTAATTTTTGTGGATCCTGCCCTCTGCTGTCAGAAAAAGCTGATTACATGTGCAGGGAGACATTACAATTATACTACTGTTACTTAATGACCACTGATGTTATAACTATAATAATGATAATAGTAACTAATGATAATAGGAGTATCATTAAAAATGATAATGCCTATAATACATAGAATTAACAACGTAAATCACTCAAGTTTGTTATTTGTATATGATGACACTCGTCAATATGAGTATACTGTTGTATATGTGATTGCGCTTTAAAGAAATTGATGATCGCATTGCATGTTGCAACTGAAACAAAAGTATTGCTAAAACTGTAGGTGGCAGCTTCAAAAACTCTTTTTACACAAGACATCTTTAGCCCCAAGTTATTCTACCCTGCAACAAAGAGCTACTCTGTTCTAGTTCCGCTTTTTTACACTTCACTTAGCTCAGTGCTCCGCTGAAAAATTACCCTGCAACCATGCCTCGATCCAGAGGAAGGTTTGTATTATGTATATATTCAGCCCTCTATGCAAGGTACAGGCCTTTATTTTGCAAGATATGAGTGACACAAGGCGAACACAGCCATTTGGCATGAATAGACAAGGCCTCACAACTGTGCGTTGTTTACAAATAAAAGGAAAATAAACAAAGGCATAGTAGAAAGTTGTGTAGTGCTCGCAGAGACAAATAACCTGCACGCGTATACACACACACACACACACACACACACACACACACACTCGCACAAACACAAAAAGACTACAATCCACTCAGACAGGTTATTCTTAGCCCTCCTGTCAACAGCTGCCTGACTCAGTGGTTTGTAAAAAAAGGTTGCCTAGTTTGTACCATTGTCATCTATTGAGTCATCAGCGGAGCTCGGGCAACGCCATAGGCTCTGGGACAATGATGTAAGAACAGACAACCCCTCTACACAGTTTGGGTCGGTTCCGCAAGTTTCAGTCATGTTAGAAACATATAATGATGACCACAGACAACAAGAGTTATAAATTCATATAGAATTTATTCTTGAATAATAAGAAACTAAATATTAACCATCACTATGCAGAAATATATACATCTTACACAAGAATATGTCGATGTAATACATTACAGAAATCTTAAAAATACTATTAAAGCATAGTTTAAAAATCCTAAAAACATCTTTAGTAGGTTTGTAAGGCTTATAGGTCCTGAAACAAATGTTTACCTAACCATCTGCTGGCAATTCAACACATTGTGCTTACACTACCAGCATTCAAGTCATCTAAACCAAAATTCTGAGCACTAAAAGTCAATGTCAAAGCAAACCAAACAAGAACAACATAAAACTAGCCTCTGAACATCTGAAGTGACCTTAACATCCTACTGTACTACGAACAATGATAAATAAATGCCACAGTGTCTTTAAATAAATTCTTCCACACTAAAATACGACACTGGAATCACAAGTCGTAGGCTGATTTTTGTATATTTCACACTTTGACTGTTCATCACTTAAAAAATTAATTATATCCCAGGGCTTGTTTTACAATGACCCAAAATGAACAATTTAACTACAGTTTATTTTGCTCTTTAAAACCAATGGGTAGGATTAGAATTTTATGAGCTGTTGCATTGTTTATTAATAACAGGTACTGGTAATATTGGTGATAAAATATCATATCAGTGCTATCCTAATCAGTATAATTTGACTTATTCTTGCATAATGTTTGTGCACAATTGAGCTAATTTCAAACCACAGCAAATTAAATGGAAATAAACATCAAATAAACTCTCAGGTCAATCTAAGAGAGTGCTTTCTCCAGCATAGAAAGGGCAGCATTGCTTTAATTGTGCTTTCACATGTGCCATGCCTTATAGGAGTTCTGTAAATCTCTATAGTCTCCTTAAAATATATAGTTGACTTCTTAAAGAAGAAAATTAAGGAAACAAACATACATAACTGTTAAAGAAAGTGTCACATTAGATAAAAAGAGAAGATATTCTTAGACTGTTGAGAGCACTAAATAGATGCTTTAGCTCTAAGATGACATTAAGTGCTAGCCACCATAAGACTGTGGCCTTTGGGGGATATAAGGGTCACATCTCATGTGCCTCATTTAAAAAATGCTGCTAGACTTTATCTTTGATTTTGTCATACAAGCATTTAAAAATCATTACTGACTGAGATGATTTTTTTCTCTCAGAAGAACCCTACTTCAGGTCCATTTGCACAGTGACACTAGAGAACTGCTCAGTACAAGCTGCTGGTTACTGAGCAGCTCTACTGAGAAAAGCTGGAGGTTAAAGGTCCCTACTTAAGGCACAATATTGTTAAGAAATGATTAACTATGAACTGGATAATAATAGATATTTTCCATTTGCTTTTAATATTTTAGTAAAGTAACAGAAGAAAAATCAAATCAGAAAATCAATATATCACAATGGAATAATGTTTGGGCAGGCTTTCCATGTAATTCTAATTTGGCCATTATAAACAGGTGAAAAATCCCTGAGAGAATCCTACAGCATGATTGTGTATTCAAGTAAAAACTATGAAAACCCATTTTGAGATTTTATTTTCAGCCTTTCTATTTTTCTATTTTTGACTCAAATATTTGTAATGTCTTTATGATAAAAGCTTTTTGTTTGCTAAAAAAATGGCTAATAAATGGCTGTATTTAAATGCTTATACCACTTATGTGCATTATTTTACCTTTCCTTATAGTAGTTGTAAGAGTGATCATAGTTACATTGTCAGCATCACAGATGCATGAAGTGTTTTCTTCACAAATACTCATTTCACAGTGCCTAGCACATGCCACAAGAAAATAAAAAACGTAGTATACTTTTTTTTAGTGTACTATTATTGTTGTTATGTGAAACAGTATGAATGGTCCCAATACAGTAAACCTATCTCTTTGGCTATTTCGTTCAGGTTCGAAGCAAAAGGCAAATGGGACCCAAGGACATCTTTCATCAAACTTCTTCATTATGGTGAAATTCAGCTTTCACCCCATTTATGCTGTACATATTTTATTATGGTGAGAATAGGAATTCGCTCATGAATAAGCAGTTCGTTAGCTACACAGACTCCAGGGAGTGGGATACAGCTGTAAAGTGGATATAAAGGTTTTTCTTCTGCTTATTTCCCTCACAGATGTGCTCATTTACACAAAAATAAATGCATAATAGTAAATTACACAAGTTGACTCTCAGGCGTCAACATGTATAGATGTACAGTATTCAAATTTGTATTAAAAACTCTCACAAGCTCATAACTGACCGCCACTAGATTATCCTTGTATGTTTTTGCTTTCAACTCTCTAAATAGCTTAAACCTCCTCCTTAGGTTTGCATGTAAATAACAAGTAAAACACTGAAGAAATCAAGAACATATGATAGTGAAAAAAGTTTAAATAGTAATACTTAAGTATTCTATACTGCTTCTCCTGCTCAGCTCTTGCGAGAGCTACTGTACCACTTCCTAACTGCTACTCCACTAGTGCTCATCACTACGCACAGCGCCCCTCCGAGGCTCCACAAGGTCGGTGCACGGTTAAAGAAAATAAACTGGAAGATGAACGCCAGCACCACATCCACAGTCCTCATCAGGGCAACAGGTCCGGCCTTCTCGATCTGCAGGGCCTTCGTCAGGAAGGACTGACCAGCAATACCCAGGACAGCGATCAACATCAGCAACCAGCGATCACGGCCACAGAACGGGATTTTCCATTCCCCAAGGACGGATACAGTGATGATGCACTCGATGAAACCGATTACAGCATAGTACCAAACAGAGAGGTAGTAATGTACGCTCTTCCCCATCTTGCGAAGGACAACAAACGTAAAAGCAGCAGCGATCGCTCCTGTGAATAAATCAAAAAATAAGAGACTGAATACACCAATCAGAAATACAATGAAAGTTAAAAAGTATATTTAAATCTGCTGCTTCATAACCACACATTTATCACTGAATTCATCGTGAAATCATTCAAGTTAATTAACAAACGCTCTACTGAAACTTACTGGAATGGGTTCCTTCTTGTGACCCTGATGAAAATCTTTTTTATTGGACTGTTGCTGACAGCCATAACCTAATAAAACCATCTGTGAGTCCATGTTTGATTGCCCCTGTATTTTCAGGCTCTTTACAAACATAATATATTCTGCCATGCCATACCATGTGAACTTTTCCTGCATCCTTCTCTACAGTCAAACTGGCACCATTTGTAACCTCTGCCTCCTGTCTATGCCAAAGTATCACTTCATGGATGTCACTGTACTTAGGGCCCAGCCTTTGCGGGGAACAAAGTTCAATTTACTTGAACCTGATGGAAATCAGGCAAGCAAACGTTGCTATTGTTCGAGCAGTTGCTAAGGAGAGAAAATAATGGCTTTTATTTGCACAATGGTCACATTTGGTGTGACAGCAAGGGTACTCACAAATGTTATTAGGAAGGATTATGAGACTAACCACCACTGAGACCAATCCACTGAGACGTAAAAGACTGTATCTCCCAGTTGAACTGTATATGCCTTGGGACATAGTTGTACTGAAATGAATTCCCCTAGTTGCCATGGTAATCCTGACCTGGTTAAGCAGTTAAAATAAAGGACTGACTGACTGACTTATTATGGTCATACAAACTCAAATGCTTTATAAATGCATATATAAAACGGAGTCCATTCATTGTATTACCTGCAAATGCAGCAATAGTCCCCTTTATGTGGTTGGTGTAGTTGCCCTCAATGCCACGTAGATGACCACCAAAGAGGAATGGTGGCCGGGCGATAAGTATGACTCCAGTGATGGTGAAGACAGTGAAGACACAGTCCCAGATTGTACATCTCTCCTTCAAGAAGATCCAAGCCAGGAGTGAGGTAAAGACTGGATTACTGAGGGGTCAATGGACAGTGAAAAAAAGGGTTAATAAAGAAAGAAAGAAAAGTGATAGAGATGAGAGCATGTGAAAAAGTAAGTTAAATTAAGAGGGAAGTGTGGTGAGAAATGTTGATTATTGTCTCAACAGAATTTTGACATATGAGGTATACAGCTCTATGTGAATCCACTTTCCCATCTATTCAATGTATTAAAAAGAATGTGTGACAGATAAATAGTTAAGTAAGTAAGGAAAATGGCAAGTCAGATACAGAGATGAGGGAGAGGAAAGAATAAGAATGAGAGGGAGATTAACGAAAACTGTACAATTCAACGAGGATAGAATGTAATTTTAGTGTTAGGATCATCTCTACTAATCCACTTTCAATTATGTTCTAACCAGCTCTCACCTGAACATGATGACGGTGGCATCTGCTAATGGCATCTGCTGAACAGCATAGAAGAGCAGGATCATGGCATTGGAACCAATGAAACCCCGAAGTACCAGAAATATACGTTTATCTCTGGGTCCGAGGAAACCTGTCCTGGAGGAGCAGAGATATGAGGATGATGGATGAATGGATGACTGGATGGATGGATGACTAGACTGACTGATAGAGGAAGCAATTAAAAGTATTTCAGAAAAAAACAGGATGGACTGAGCAGCAAAGTGAGCTGAGTGATGGCAAATGGCTGGATGGTTCGGTAGATAGATGGATACATTTAGGTTGTGAGGAAATGACAGTGATGAATGGATGCATGGATGGGGCTGAAAGGAGAGGAAGAGGGGCAGTTTGGTTGGTGATGATTTAATGTTAAAATAAAAAAAATGCAGAGGAGGAATGGATGGATTGATGAACAGGTAGATGAATGAATAGGAATACTGGTGGTAGTCTTTGGGAATTCAGTTTAATTTCAATTCTTAGGGTCAAAATGTGATTTTAAAGTATTATTTTCTAAAAATCTGTGATGTTCATTGTAGTCTTTAACAGTGTTGTCATGTGAAAATGGCATGAGATGTGTACAATATAACAACTTCAAATGGGAAGACAATGAAGTAGCCTATTTTTCATCAACATTCTTAAACTTGTCTGAGCAGTGACAGTATGTTAAGTCAGGATTCTTGCCTACAAAGTGAACACAACACCAGGAATCCCCGGAGATACACTGCGGACAGGGAAAGATGCTATTTCTCTGAGTTTATGCACTTAATCTTGTCACAACACATAAATTGCTGGTTTGGTTTGTTTGGGAGTGTTACTATAACCCTAACTATTTCATGTCATGTGTAAAACTTTAACCTGAAATGAATGTTTAAAAGTCTTAAATGTTTGAGTTTCTCCATTATGCTTACTTGTGGTAGATGAGTAATGGCATAACAAAGAGCATCTGGAAGAAGCAGCGTATGGCGCTGATTTCTATGGCGTGCACTCCCTGGATGGTTTTCACCAAGACGGCAATGATGGAGAAGAAAACTGTGGACAAGAAAGCATAGAACAAACCAAGACCCGAACATCCCTTTGGTTTTTCTGTAAAAAAGAGAGAAAAGGAAGAGCGAGTTAAAGAACAGGTAGTGATGGTGGCAGAGAAGATAAGTATGAAGGTGTGGCAAGAGATAAGAGGGCCTAAGAGGGGTACTACTGTTCCACACTTCATTTATAAAAATACTGCTTGTTTTGTTGTACTTATGCTGGTGCAGTAACTGCAGGATGGAGAGTATGTTACTGAACTCCATGTGGCCTGGGTAAAAATTCAGTTGCAAAAACCACAAACAAAAAGATCCGCAAAAGACAGCGGTGTAGTGTTTGCAAACCCTGCCTGTGGAACAATAAACTGATATGCTTGTAGAGATTAAATTTCAACCTGAGGTCACTCAGGCATCTTTCTTTGTGCTTGTCCACAATGTGCGGTCTATTTATCATTCCATTTATTATACAAATCATTTGTCTTGTTAACCTTGCATCAAGCCAAACAGCTGAATGTCCATCCTCTTTAACCTTAAGTTGTCATATTGGTGCACTGCTATCAGATTTGTCTGAACATAGTGATCTTTTGTATTCTTAGTTTTCCCATAGTGCCCAGTAGAAACAGGCAGGAAGATCATTATAGTGTTACTTTACTGACGTAGTATTACAGTATTACACTTACTTTTGTTACTTGTTAATTACATTTTGATTGGAATCAGTGACTTGGATGAGATGATAAACATTAAAGCAAGAACAAAATCTTATCATCACTTATAATATTTGCAGAATTTCATCATTTCACCAAGTATGTAATTAATAATTATTAATTATTGTCAATCAAAATTTTAATATCAAAATTGAAATTGAATTAAAGAGAAAATCGGAAATAATAAGTTGTTGGTGTGAGAATACCAGTGATTAACAAAGGGAACCCACACATTTATAAGTACTGCCTTGTTTTCCACATTGTTATTGGCATTTTACTCCGGGTACAAAATGTAGATTATGCAAAACTGATAATCAGGGGCAATGAGAATGCATTTTTCACTTCCTTGTACGTTTCCAAATCAAAGGCACAGAGCCTTTCTTCCTCATACCCTGTTACACCAGTGGAAAAAACCCTTCTATACCTCTTTTGTTGATGGGCACTTACTTATTGAAAAGATATTCAGATGTACACTGTAGCCATATAAAGAGGAAATGTTTAAAATTCAAAAGATCTTATTTATACAATCTGTGTGATATGCAAAGAGCCTGCAGGTATTGTTGCCCTGGTACTCTAAAAGTGCACAGTCATCCATCCTCTAAGGATGATGCAAAAGCTAAGCTGGCTTAGAGCAGACGGCAGGCTACACACTTAGCAACCTAGTTGTTGAGAGGCACACTAACTTTGAACAATATGTGTCTTATTATGGTGATTATTAAGAATAAAATGTAAATAAGGAGATATAGTTAACGTTAGACTCTTGGTAAGACCAACCACTATCAATAAAAACATTACCGGTTAATAAATTACCACAAACAACATATTTCCATTTACTAGTATTTGTTTACACAGTCTAAAACATTTGGACTGTGTAACCCACTTTTATCGTGACGTAAATCTTATGAAATTACGTCATTTGTGTCAGCCTTAAAGAAAAAACAGAAAGGCGTCCAAACTTTACGAAAATTGTTTAAATGACTTTAGATGTGCTTTCCTTCGTCTTTAACGGTGATTTTTGTGCTTTCCTTCGACTAGTAGGTTAATGATATACACGTGATATCAGCACTGTTATTACTAATACGTGACGTTACACGGTTGTATAACGTAAGGCTACGCAGGAAGTCTCTGGTTCTCTGGCTGCTTATCACTTTATTTCTGCATCTTCTGCCTATCACAAAGTTCATAAACAGCCGACACTGATATGAGGGTGGGGGCATTTATCACTTCAGGGTTAAATCTCGTTTAACGCAATGAGTGCGTGAACTCGTCTACCTTCACGTGCGCTTCCGTCTCGGGATGATGCGGGCTTGTTCCTGACGCAAAACGCAGGCGGACACAGCGTTTTCTTCTCGCTGCCTTCCTGTGAATCCTCGCTCCCTCGCGCTTCCCCCCTTTCCTCAGCATCTTCACCATAATGGCACAACACATGACAGTTTCTTTGCAAGTGAACCCGCTCTGCTGTCCGTTCATCGTCGCCACACTCGTCGTGGTCGTCGCCGTCGCTGTTCTTGCCATGGCTGTCAACTTTGTGAAACACCACAGTAATGTCGTCCTCTACGGATAAAGCCCGCTCGTGTGTACAGTGGTTACAGTCGCCCATGGTAAGATGTGGCGGCTGAGCGGCAGCATGCCTCGGACAGAGTACTGTCCTCCTTCGGTGCCCTGAGTAACTGAAAAGACAAGGTTAATGACTAACCTTGGTGCTAGGATAGAAACTCCCATGCGGTGGTTACTTTGCCCACAGGGGGGCAGAACTGAACCCAATCCACCTCTGCTGGACAACTAAAACATTACCCAACATTTACGACTATTGCAGAGGGAGGCAGTGCATATTTGAACCAAACAGATCTCAGCTTACACATTTGGACAGACATAGGTCTTGAATTACATGTATGTAGGCTACATGATTATAAGGAGTATTAAAGCTCATCATTTTTTTTGACATAGCACGTACGTCATAACCATGGCCTATACATCAAAAACATGACTTAATTCAAAATAACGAGGTCTTAGGATATTTGAAAAAATATCTGTGAGCTATGACAATGTAACAATTTCCTAAAGAATCATTTTTCATCAATTTTTAATTTTTTTAATGTTCAGCTGGAACTGGCTGGGGATCACTGTATTTGTTTTTGTTAATTCTTCTGCACTTTTGACCACCTACCTTCTCGCAACACTCAACACTTACTCGACACCTTTTAGTGCAGGATTGGACGTCACTGCATAAATTATTATAAAGTATGAAAACACATTGTATCAGCTCAAGAGGAAAAGGTTATAAATCTAAGAAAAAAACAACTGAATCCAAACTGGACTTGTAAGAGGATCTTCTACGTGATAATGAAGAGTGTCACTGATTTGAGTGAATCAAATGATTGCTAACTCCAGGTTATCTAAGGAATGGAAAACATAAGTTTACTGGCAAATCGGTAACAACAGTAAAAGAACCACATCTCTGATGTAGCATTTTAGTATTTTATTACTACTGTACATAAAATACAATGAGCAAGATGACAAAGGAATAACTAATATCCTATACTCTTACCTAACTAGATTAGACTGACACAAGTAAGTCTATACTGTTTTGCTGATGTTGCATGTTACACAGTGTTTGAGGAGGTGATCCTTGTTTTTTTTTTTCTTTTTTAAATATCTACACTAAATTCTATGTCTATGAAAAATAAAACATTGAGTGTGGTCCCGTCTACATACAAAAGCAATATCATATAAAGTACTTTACACAGTATTGTAAAAACGTAAACATTATATTTGGCAAGTTGTTGTCAGTGAAGTTGTTAAATTGTTATCAATATTCTGTTCCTTTTGTGTCAGAATAAGAGGACCGTGTGAAAGCACAGGTAGTAGGTGCTGCACAGTGGTTGGCTTTTAGTTGCGGAGTAAAGACAACAATGGTTTTGTCAATGAGGGAGAAAAGGGGCAAGAGTGCAGTGAAAGAGAGAGGGCTGGTTGACACAGTGGGATGCTTCTAGCGAGTCATTCATCAGGAATCAACACTATGAGTGTCTCTATCATGCATACAGTCTTGCTTTTCTGAGAGTAGACACAACTGAGATGTGACGTCGTTTTCCTAGTTTCTCACAATGTTTAGTGGATTCTTCAACTCATATATGAGGGTCAGTTCTTTAAGTGTAAAGTAATTACTGACGGAGCACAGGTTAACTAGCTGCCAAACGCTAGAAGGATTAACACAATTCCCAGCAAGTAGTCCAACTTTTATCCGTATTTGGTAAACATTACTAACATTACTAACTACAGTGTTACTGTTGCGTTATCATCAAATTTAGATTAGATTACAATTTGAACATTCATGAGACTCTCCATCTTCTGCAAGGTATTTAATGACCCAGACTTTGTCACATGAGAGTCTAAACAGCTCTTGTGTGACAGAGTTCAATTAATTTTCCTGAAATGCCCTGTTTAATTAAAGAGGACTTAAAGAAAATTGTCTCTTGTGTCCATAGTTTTTTTTTGGATACAACTGCACATGTGACCCTGGATGCATTTTGCCTCCTTTTCTCAAGAAATATTTCACTATGTAGCTATTGTTACATGGTCATCAGAACTACCAAATTCCTAAACCTTTCCTATCAAATTCCTACAAGAAAGATAAACAATATATAGGGTTGAATAGAAAAAACATACTGTGTTTCAAGGTACTGTAGTAAGCCTACACGGTTGAATAACAGACAAAAAGAATGAGTTGATAGTTTGTTTTTTCCTAAAAGATAGTCAGTTCGCACTCTGAGTAAAGTTTGTGACATGGAGAATAAGGCATTCCTAAACAGTTTATCAAAATTAACTAGTTACAGCAGGTTGACAAACATTAGGTATAAGGGACTGTGTAGAATATGTCAGAATAAACTCACTGATCATAACCAATGTAAGAATTTCAATCACCTTATCTCAGCCCAGCCTAACCTTAAGGTCCTGAATTGTATTTGAAACATCTTTTTAGATAGTTTGAGCTTCTGCTTGAAACTTCCATTAGTTTGACTGTAGATGGGAATTGCTAGCGGATTCAAATTCAACTGGCAAGTAGTGTACGCCATTTGTCCTGATTTGACAATGGGTTTAGTTACTCAAATCAATCATGAGGTGCTCATATATCTGAGTTTTTCCCTTGAAGCTGGATGCGAGCAGGAACACTCGGTCGTCAATGGAAACCACAGAAAATGCTCGAGGCGCCTGGATATTCAGCTCCTGAGATGGGACAAACTGACCCCTCTTGGTGTCCCACTGGTAGACCTGCGTCAGTGAATAATCGCTGCCCAAGATGGCATACTGCCACTTGCCGATGGAGACAGGCTGGAACACCATAGAACCACGGGAGGGAAATGTCTGGACCTCCTTGAACATGGCACCGTCCCAGCGCATCACCTTGGAGTCCCCGATGAATCTTGTTAAGCATATAAACAGATCACCTTGGAAAAGGACAAAGATTCAAAGGACTGTTTAGTTTACACATTCAGCTACTAAATCAGAATCCGACATAGAAAAGCTCACAAAAACAGTTCATCTAAGTCCAAAATAATTCTTAGCTTGTTGTCAGCAGCTACTTATTAAAGTGTTACTAGTGGATGAGCTGTCCCTTTAGAAAGAACAAATACAGACAATAATACAATAATGATTAATGGGCAGGTTTTATTGCAGCTGACAGTGACATTACCACTTTTGAACTGAATACCGATATGAGATGTGGAGCAATGAGCAACTAGTGTAATCAATGAAAATCAATGAAAATGTTGAGCCTGAGTCCAAGTCTACTGTTAATCACACGCCCCAGACTATCTGAATCTTGGCATTAAAAACAGAATGATGGCGTCTTCAGTACAGATACTGTTTATGTAGTATCTTGCTCTAAGGGCAAACTAATTCACAGCAGCTGATACTGTAATATATTTTTAAAAAAAAAGAAAAAAAAGAAATATTGATATCGTGTTAATAATACACATATGATAATACAGTGATGGCAGATGTTCGGCCTTGTGGATCTTTTGTTTATCAGCTCATCTGGTCGCCTTTTCACCATCCATTAAGCAATTGTACCTTTTGTTCGCTTTTTTACAGTTATGGTTACACAACTATGGTCTCTCCACCTCCCTACACTTGTATTGAATCTAATTAATTTGCCAACGAAGAGACAAAACATAAAAAAGTTAAAGTTGAATTTGGCTGATAGCAGTGTCTTTTTAGTCAGTGCAAAATACACCCTGTGTGTGTGTACATACACTGCTATTCAAGCTGCAGCTCTCACCTTGGACCCGAAAGTGTTTGACAGAGAAGACGTCCTCCATCTCTGGTATGTCAGTGCGGCGGTCAAACTGTTTCTGACCCCTGTTCCACTGGTACACAACAGGTCTCTGGGAGCTGCTGGACAGGATCAGGTGGGGTTTGTTGGAGATCTCCAGATATTCTACATCTGTGTCCCGGTACCACGGGTGGAGTGATTGGTGCGAGTAAAAGCCATTCCCGTTCCATTTGTACACTGTTGTGGAGCCGGCCTGCGAGAAGAAAAAATGTCAAACATGAGCAAAGATCAACTTTATTCAAAATACAACTTACTATACTAACTGTCACAGACCTGTAACAAAGTGATTAATAGTGATCTACTAAAACAAATTAACCAGTAATTTTTAGAGTATGGGGCAAAAGATGAGTGTGTGTGTGTCTGAGTATCCTGAAACATACGTGAGAACATATGTGAACATTTGGCATTGCTGGAGTTATCAGCAGGAGCAGACACAAAACGACATGCTGCGCAGAACAGCAGGGGGAAGGAAAAGCTGACACGGTGGGAAGAAGACTTTAGAAGAGCAGAGTGGACACAGTAACACCTATTTACAATATATTGGAATCAAGTACAATAGCTTTGTTATTGTAATTGTTATTAAAAAGTAAAACAGCCATCACTACTGAGCCGTACATTTAAGTGATCTGTCACCAAAAGATCTGTTTATGCTCTGCTCAATAAGTACTTCTGAGTATTGGAAAAGGAAAAAAAAACAGCCAACCTTAGAGCTGTCAGCGATGACGAAGAAAGACTCCCCATCGATCATGAACGTCTCCACGTCGTTGGGTTTACGAATCTTCAGGATGTCAATGTCCTGGATCTTGATGAATTTGTTAGCAGAGGTGTCACGTTTGTAAATGTGTGAGCCCCCAAACAACTGGGCCACGATGACAAAGAGGTGGTTGTCGATCACCATGGGCTTGCACACCACAGTGGAGGTGCCTAAACAGGAAAAGAGAGGAGAGGATGATGAAAAAAACATTATTAATACAAGACGGATAATCATTGATACTAAAGGAACAGATAGCATTTGTTTTATATCCCTAAAGAGTGCTTAACCATATTGAGACAATATAATCAATACACGGTTACTCATACCCTTACCTGTCATTTCTGCCCCAGTTAATAATTATACCTCACTGCTCTTCTTTTTTTTTTTTACTCACTTTCAATGGTGTCATAGGTTCTGAAGGTCATCTCAACGTGATCCCATTCGAGGAAGCTGCACGTCCCAGCAAAGGGTTGGGGGAACACAACATACTGATCTTCGCCAAAGCTGAAGGCCTCCACTGAAATGGACTCGAACTTCAGTGACTGATAGGAGGCAAACTCTGAAAAGTATGACATGACAATGAATTCTTTCTTTTCTCTCTTCAAATAAGCCTTTCATCTTGATAAATTCTTCCATACACAGGTAGGAAGAACACTACTATGCATTTTGGCTTTATTCCCAGCACTGAAATTATTTGTATGGATAGGAAGGAGACATGGGAGGAGAAAAGGGTGAGGCAGTCAATTGGGGACAGAGAGCTATTGTTGATGTATTTCCTCTATGACAAGGGGACAGACAGAGGAAGATGATACCTGCTGTGATGCAGTCAAAAGAGTGTGGCAGCAGGTCATTGATCTTCTTCCCCTGGTGAATGGGTGGGCCGCTGCAGTAGATCTGATCCAGGGTGGCGTTAGTGTTGTGCATCCACTCCACCAGCCACTTTAGCTTGCAGTCACATATCAGGCTGTTGCCTCGCAAATCCCTACATGCACGGACGAATAACATGGAAGATCAGTTGACAGATTTGTTAGTTACGACATAATATCATAAACAGGCACTTTTGAAGCATGTATTCTAAACAAGTTTTGGATTCCTAATCTGCTCTCCTCTACATGGCTGCACTTTAGCTTCCAGCCAAAGACAGCACAACAACAAGTGGTCTTCTTTGCCTGAGTGATCTCTGCTTGTCGCCCACTCTCAGTCGGAATTGTTGTTGACCTTGAATTTGTGTATTGAATCCACACACACACACACACACACACACACACACACACACACACACACACACACACACACACACACACACACACACACACACTCACACACACACACACACACATTGCTGGCTGCATTATTCTAGCTGATTGTAACCAAAGCCAGCATCCAATTCTTTTCTCTGTAACTGACTTGTGTACCATTTACCCTGACATTCTGGCATGCTAACCCAAGCTTTCCTTTACAATCTGTCCATTCCTTACTCTGTTTCTTCTCACTCTGATCCTCTATTTAGAGTGGGGATTCCTCTCCTTTCCATTCTAGCACCATGGCTTCATAATATTACTGTATTTAATTCCAAAGTTTAAAGGAGCTATTTGTAAGTTTTGCTATCGCTACATAGCTAACGTTAGCATCAGCTGTTTACTTAGGCCTACCAGTCTTGCTGAGAGCTTCAGCCATCGTTGTGTTTAAAAGAGGTTATAATACGTTCCTCTGACCAGTGCTACTTCTTCAGGGCAGCCTGGATGCAACAGTGACTCGGTATCAGAAAGTGACGAGATGGTGCGGCCGGGTTGAGGCTAGCATATTAGCATGCAGTAGAAGAAAATAAGTGCTATAAATGGAAGCAAAACAAGAGGGTTGCTTTCCACCGCTGGAGACAGCTCCAAAGGAATGAAGTTTGATGTTGAACTCGCAATGTTTCTTCTAGACTGGTGAGTGAACAACTGTTTATGCTAACGTTGGCCTGTGTAGCGATAGCAAAACTTACAAATAGCTCCTTTAAGTAAAGAGGGGAAAAGACAACATTTTTTTCCTGGGCTTCAGCGAAGCTCACCCCTCCCAAAAAATCTCTCTGGACACCAAAAAATATTACAGTATATTTCTTCTTGTTCCATTAGCTTACATCAACTAAATTGTAGCCTATAGCTAGTTCACATGTCAAACACAAGGAGAGGATCACATAGAAAAAGATAATGATTACTTCTGGTCATATTAACAATATATACGGAAATGTGTATGCATTTAGCCTTGAATCACTGTGAATATATTGTGTCTGATACAGGCTGCACTCACACTTTAGTCAAAGCGTCCATGCCCTTGAAGACATCCTTGGGCAGCGTCTCAAGATTGTTGTATGCCAGACTCCTAATCAATGTGAATAAAATCATAACACACACACTGATTGAATTAGAAGTAGACTGTCTCTCCACAGAGAGTGCACGCTGAGACATTTATCTGTATTATAGAGAGTAGAATAAACAAATTATTCTACCAACATAATTACAAGCGACTAAGTGTAAGGTCAGAACTTGAATCCCCCGACAATATTTCTGTGACATAGAACAATCATGTAGCTATCAGGTGTTTGAAAGGCTAAGCAGTGAAATGGAAGGGGATAAAAGAATTAGTGATTCATTAATTAAGGGAAAGTAATTACATGGAGTACAGGGAGGGAAAATCATTTGTTGGAAAAGGGTGACATGATGTTCTTTATACAACACACCCATTATGTGAAGCTGTACAGGGTAATATTTCATTCTCTTAATAGTGGTCACACTTCACACTGAAAAACAGTATTACTGCTCTTTGTTTTTGACCAACTAAAACAGGGCCTTACAGACAGTTTTCATTTGTGAGCATAGAGACTGAACTACAAACCAGAAAGAGCTGTGAATGCAGTGAAATGACAGCGTAATTCATGGACGTTGCATTATTTATTTGAGAGTCGGTTTACCACTGGGAGAGGCCATTTTACTTTGAATTTGTGCAAGAATGCGCTCTCCAAACAGATGTGGGGTTAGAGCAGAGTGGACAGGATTTGAGCAGGACCCCTGCCTGTGCCTTTTAATAATGTATTTACTGTATGTGATGCATTCAAAACATCCTCTAATAATGCATTTATTCATCATTTTACTGGTATGAAAGTGAATTTACTTTCCTCTAAACCAGGTGAAGGTATCCACAGCAACAGGAAGAGGGCACTTTATCCCTTCACGCAGTTGCATATGACATTGGGGGTCATATTAGAAACACTAGTAGTAACAGTATTTGTATCTGTCCACCTATTATTGTTTGATGACTGCTTGACTGGAAATGGTTTAAACCTAGACCAATGGAGCATAAGAAACTGTTTTCTGTCTGCCACAGATAGCATGATACATCCGAGATGAACCTGAACCACTGTTACTATAACTAACATTGATATTTGCAGCTTTAATAATGAGAATAATGGCTTCTCCCACCCAAACCCTGTCTGAATAAATCCTGACTTCCTGTCATATTTGAGTGCTTTCCACTACAGGATTTCCTAAAAGATAAACAGGGAGAGTTGAGAGTAACCCACCTATCCATCCACACATTGTTTCATTTCATGGTGAGGAACACAAGTATGCGAGCATTTGGCTGCACCACCCTGCATGAACTCAAAATGTCATAGACTCAGGGGCAGATTATGAGCCACTTGGTTTAAAGTTACTGTACAGTTATATTTAGTCCTGACATACAGGTCGAACACGTTCTCAACTATCATTAGTTCTGGCACACTTTGCAGTTCAGGAAAGTGAAACTGTCTTTACAAAAATACAGTTTATCTAATGCTGTTTGGCTTTTTCCTGTATTAAGATTTTGTTAACATGATTTCTGTTAACAAGGATGCTATAAAGAAATCTTTCCTAAATAATATAACCACATATACATACTGCTTTAACTTGTTTTTGAAAAATGTATAAAACTAATAACTACACAAAAATAAAGCTATATTAGTTAAAGTCACTGAATCCTTCATTTTTTCTCTGCAATATGTGAACAACAATTCTGCTGGTCCACTAAGTCCATGCAACATCTAGAGTCACCATGATATGCCTTTCTGCAACCTGATCCAGCTGACACCTTCAGCCGGTAACCTTGGACATCACCACTGGCAGCAGCACTTGTGCCTACTTTGCACTTCAAACAGTAACACAATGATACAGTGAGAGAAAAGGGCAAATAATGCACAGTTTATGTTGGAGTATCATAA